>NW_010972437.1:285047-347059 GCF_000737465.1 Haliaeetus leucocephalus
AGGACCGGCCTTCGGCCTCGCAAGCGTGTGCTGCGGAGGGATGGAGGAGGAGCCGGGCTTTGAGGTGGGCTCTCGGGGACGGGCGGCGGCGACGCCTCGCTCCTCCCGCCATCTCGCGGCCAGGTCGCTGGCAGCGAAGTCCTCGAAACCGCGGGGAACGGAGGTGCTGCTCCAGCCGGGCGCCGTCCCGCGGGATCACCGGAGGAGCGGCGGAGAGCGAGGTGAGCCGCGCCGAGCGGGAAGGCGAGCGGCGTGGCCGCTCCCCCGTCCGCGGGCTTCCTGCCGCGGGGGGGACGCGAGTGCTGGCCCGGGCGGCGGGAGGGAGGGTGGGTTTCTCGTCCGCCCCTGCTCCGCCGCGAGTGCCCTTTCCCGGCTTCCCCGCAACGCCGTGCGGGGCGGGCTGCCTGCCCCTAGCGCGTCGTGAACTACGGGTTTGGTAGCGTAGGGTCCGCCGTGGCAAAAATCGTAAAACCTGTGGAGGGTCTTGTGCTTTCTCGTGGTTCAGGAAGCAGGAGTCCGAATCGGGTGTCTCACTGTAGCGATTTGGAAAAAAAAAAACAGAAAAGAAAAAGGAAAAATACAGGCGCTCACGCTATGGTCTTAACAAAGGGGCGCTTTCAACCTTCACGTAGGTACAAATGAGTTTTCTTCCGAACGTCGTGCTCTGGGGAGAAAACCCGTTCTTTAAAACCGCTGTGGTTTGCGCCGGTCACGCGAGGGGCTGGGTAGAGCCTAGCGACGCTCGTGTCTCCAGGGCCAACGTGGTTCCGTGGGCAGGGTCCTGGGGGCAGAGCCGGCAGTGCCGCCAGCTGCGCGGGGCGCGACCGCTTCGCCTGGCTGCCGGCCGCCCCGCTGCTTGGGCCCGAAGGCGGCAACTCTCTTAGAAGTAGAAGCTGGCACGTTGGGAGCGATGAAATTCGAGAGAGCGAATACTGGGGGAGAGCCGTGAGACGGCGTGATTTTTAAGGCTGACGTGGTTCTTCACTGCGGTTCTGGGCAGCTTTCGTACAGCTGGAGCATCCGGTCGTTAACTCCTCACTTTGTTCTCTTACTCCTCGGCCGATTTCTGCCAATCGTTAGTAACGTCGCTGTGATTTTAAAACACGGGGCTGTGTTTTCCTGCGCGTTCCTGCGCGAGACGTGGAAAAATGGGTCTTCTGTTGCATTCCTCTTTCCGATTCCCAGTTTTACAATTGGCTTCTGTATAGGGAGGTTAAAGAACAGAATGGGGTTGTGTGCTGCTTCTCTTGTACTCTTCTCTGCTTGATCTTGGGCAGATCCTGGCCATCTCCTTCCTTCTGACTTTCATTTGCATTAATCCAGTGGGGCCTTTGCCTTTGTAAGGGCATCACAAAGCAAACCAACGCGCCTCATTCATACCTTATGATCTGCAGCTCCCTATGTTCGTAGTTGAGTCTTGTGACAGATACTACAATAAAACACGGCTGTCAGAGTGAGATACTGATCCACTGTTTTACCTGCTGCTGCTCATCAGTTCTCACTGGCAGGAATCCCAGGCTGGGCAGCAGCCAGTGACAACGGCAGGAGGGGCTGTCTTGCTTGTAAAGATTTGTGCATCCCCGTTCGTCATCTGCAGCAGTCTGTCTTTGGCTGGCACCTGTGGAGGACAGGAATAACCCTTTATAAACAAGGCTACATCCGAAGCTTTAGAGTGAGTATAAGTAGCTTGATGTTTTAACGTGTTCCTGAAGGTAGGCTGTTAAAAGGTAGGCTGTGACTGCACAACTGACTTGTTGGGATGGAAGTTTTGCAGTATATATAGGAAAATACCAGTTTCCGCTCTCGTTCATTCAAAGCAGAGTCACGGCATTGTAATAAACCAACAGGCTGCTTCGTTTGGACCCCATGCCATGCTTTGGAGCGGTCTAACGTCAGTGTGGGACTTGGCCAGTGTCTCTGACGTCCTTTGGTGGTACGCCTTCCGTTTTCCCCTGCTATGGAGAAAATGTTTGTGGGGGTCGTCTTCAGGCTATAGATTTGCAGCTAATATATATGGGGGGTGGGCTAATAATTGCAAGAACTGTGGGCTTTGCTGAAAGATGTGTTGAACACGTACCTTCCCATGTTGCGCAGGGCAAGGACACAGCTGAACATCTATGTTAAAAACTTTATGTCCATTTCTTATATTTTGTTTCTGCTCACTCCCCAGTTTTGAGCATTATTTTGTATTTGGGTTCTTAGAGAGTTTCAGATCTCCTCTATGACCAGTAGCTTTTCCTTCCTCTGAACCAAGGCATTCCTCTAAGTTCTGTAGTTGGGTTCCTTAAATCTTGGCTAAATTTCCTGCGGATGGAGTTCCTGAGAAGCTCTGCATCTTCTTCATGCCCTTTCTTCTACAACCTTGCTCCGAGGCCTCACTTGCTAAGGAAATCTATTGGTCCACTTTTCCTCATCTAGAAAACAGGCTTTCAACAACAGTAGGCATCCCACTCTTGTTTGGATGAGGGTAGGTTAAGTTAATGTTCTCCCTTGTCCGTGGTCTGGCAGAGAGTCTGTACTGATAAATGTCTACTTACTTGTGTTCTGAGACATTGGGGGAAAAACCATCAGGCATTGAAAAATCAAGCAGAATTAATACATTGTACGTATTTCTGTCCTAATTGGGAGAAAACAGTATTATGTTGTGAGGCTGGATGGGGCTTTGAGCAACCTGGTCTAGTGGAAGGTGTCCCTGCCCATGGCAGGGGGGCTGGAACTAGATGGTCTTTAAGGTCCCTTCCAACTTACACTGTTCTATGATTCTACGTATGGTTTCTTGGACAAGCAGCTAAGTTAAAATGAGAGCAGAGCCTGTAAGAAGTTTTCAGCATTCTCTTCCCCTCTTTCCTTCAGGATGCTCTCCAAGCTGCGTGCAATTCCGATAAATAAATGCTGTACTGGAGGGAGGATTTCAGGACAGGCTGACTGCGTACAGTTTTGCTTTCATGAAATTAGACAGCTACCAAGCCCGTGGTGTTCTTTACTTTTAACAAGACTTTTTTTTCCTGGATGAAAACTAACCTTGTGGCTGCTGAGGACTGTACCTACTAGCATTGCTGTTTTCTGAACTATTGGTATCTTCACCTCTATGTTCCTTGCTGTACTTCACCTTTGCTTTCTACATCAACTGACCTGTTACTGAAAAGCCTTTTGAAGTAAGCTAGAGGTTATGGCTGTTTCTGAAAAGCGAGTGTGTTGTTTCCCATTCAGTTACAAACTGGCTAAGAAGCCTGCAAAAGTTTTATCAATTCTGGTCATGGGGGGGAACCCAAGCCTTTGAAATTCCAGCGTGTACCCTGAGGCAGATAACCAGGAGACTTTCACTTACATGCTAATCCTGCAGAGCAGTTGTTTGCCGTTCCTGCATCCAGCCCTTTCTAATCTGTAGCTCTTATCTCTCCTCGGCAGCAAGTGACAGGAGAGGAAGAGGATAGCCCTGCGAGGAATGAGAGTTGTTTGGGGGTATTTGGGTATTTCAGTGATTGCCTGCGGTAGCTGGATCTTGGGAATTGTGCTCATCTTAAAATAAGTCTAGCTTTTTAAAGCTTCCTTTTCCTACGATTAGAAGGAGTCTTTATAATAAATGTTACTACAGTGCGTCTCCTCTGTAGGATTCGCAGAAAACTGGATGTTGAGGAGAGGCAGAAATGAAAACTGGTGGACTGGACTGCTTTGAGAGCCCCTGCCTGGGGCTGCTCTGCGCAGGGAGCCTCTGAGTCCCGCAGCGATGGAGGCGATGCTGTGCGCTAAGTGAATGATTCATCCCTCTACCATCTATGTGCCACTGCTCCGTTCAAAACTGCAGAATATCCAAAGGCATAATATCATGTGTCCTCCTGAATAACATCCCACCTTGTTAGGGAGAGGAAAGGCAGACGTAGGATGTTCTGGGTTTCTGTTTCTCTCCATTATTACATGGAGGATGTAAATATTTAATGTGATTAGGTGCAGTTCAGAGGTCTGGATGCCTAAATGCTGCTTGGTTTACCTCTGCTGGTACGTCGGCTGGGTCACCTGCCTTGAGTTTGAATATCTTTGTAGCAAAGAGTAATGTTTGTTGTTTCCACGGTAATGACAGCACTGTGATTATCTGACTATTCTCCCTATGCACTTGGATGATAAAGGTCCAGGTCTCAGCAGAAGCTGGTGAGGGAGAAGGGAAAACAGGAGAGAACTTTCAAGCTTAGGCAAAAGATGGTGCGCTCCAGATGCTGGCATGTTACCCTTCCTATATCCATGCTGACATCGTCCTTAACTGGACTTGCCGTGGAAGGAGGTTGGCATCCTGCGTGTAGTATGGGAGCCACTACCCAAGCAGTGGCCCCGCGGTATGCCTGGGGTTAGGTGCTGTGTATAAATTGTTGCAGCCTGCCATTCAATCTAATTTCTGAAGTGCTGTATCATCCTTTTACCTTTGTCAAAGTCAAATACTGTGGGTGAACAGGCAAACAGTCTTCTGCAAGGCTAGCACTACACATTCATCTAACTTTGTGATGATACGTTAACTTTGACATCTTCACGAGTGCTAAGTTTTATTTATTGGCTCCCTTTGCAGAGACCCAGTTGTGAAGCTGTCTGTGCTGTACTGGGGACAAGTGGGACAACTTGTTAAAAGCAGCTGTGTTTTTGGTAAGTAGCATACTGAGCTTCTCTTGTGGATACAGAGGGGATAAAAACCTAAAAGCCTCCCTGGCTGGACGCGGGTTACAAGGAGTCATATTTGAACCTAAAGTTTGGGAAGGGAGGAGCCTGGCTCTGTCACAGCAGAAATTACTTGCCGTGTTCAATTGGGCAAAGCTGCACGAAGCTATTTTGAAAAGTACGACTTACTTTTAATCCGGTGACTGCCGTAACAGAAGGCGTTACAGAAAGCAGTTCCTTGCAGTATAGCATTGAACTTCAAGGAGATTTTTTCAAAGGTCTTATGGATGGAAACGGTTTAATTGGTAGCAGGAACTTGCTTGCCTGCGATAGCTAGAGATGTTGTGTAACAGCAAAATTCTTGCTTTTCTGCCTGCCTTCATCCTATGAAGATGTATTCCAGAGAGGCAGGTGAAACGTATTTTTGGATAGCTCACATTTACCCTTTTGTAATTATTTCTTCTTGATGATTTTAATACCTTAAGAAGTCTTACTTATCTAAATAAAACTGCAGTTATGCTATTAATGCTTTTTTCCTGTATTTTATATTGTATAATAGTGAATTGCAGGCATCCTTTTACCATTGTTTTGTTTCCTTCAGTGGTTAGAAATGAACTTACCTTGACAGGAAACACTTAAAAGCCAGGGTGGCAAAGAGACTGCTTAACCCTCTCATGCAAGGTGAGTTCAGCAACCTGGTACGACTCCCTCAGTATTTTCTCTCTCCTTCTATTACCACAGGGCACACATGTAGTAAGTAGCATAACAGGTGAAACAACACCTGAACTTGTCCTTGGGAAATTCCAATTCCAGGCATATGGAAGGGAATCGATTGTTTTCAGGACTCTTCTTAAAATAATACACAGTCTTTATAGTATTGAAGTTAAATGAGGTATTTAAAAGCATGTTGACTATACGTCCACTGAAAATGAGCACAACCAGGAACCTGTATTTTTTTCAGATTCATTAAATCAACATTTCACTTACTGTGAAATTGGTCTTTTTATAAAGAGAAGATATGTTAAGGTTTGTGATGGTGTTGCTTTAACTCCTGGTTGACAGTGTAACAGAGCAGATTGCAGCTCCCTAACCTCTGCCTCCAGCTAAGCGCAGCAGCTTGTCACGGGAGGAGCTGCATCTGCAGAGGTTTTGGCCTGAGCCTCGAACCATCTATGCAGTGGTTTCTGAGCCACAACTGGTAACAGATTAGAGCTCGGACACTGAAGGAAACAGGCTGCTATCAGACTATTTTGCCTTGTGCAGTTACTGAATGAAACATCGTGCTGGGAGTACAATGAGCTGCTTTTTTTTTTTTTTTTTTGCCTTCCCCCCCCCGAGGTTGTGAGCATTGTGAGGAAAGCTAGAGATGTTAAAATCCCTGTCAGAACTCGACACTCTGGAGATGAGTTAGGTGGAGGGGATTTAAATAGCGCTTCACCAGGTATGCGCAAGCAATGGTTGTCAGAAAAACAAGAAAGCAGGCAGAAGATTGAGGGCAGCTTCATTTGTGATCATTTATGTGCCAACAATTATTAACTCGAGCAGAGCGGGCAAACTATAAAACTTACTGCAGTGACTAGGAAAGTACTGCGCTCTATAAATAATGAAATGAGCAACAGTCAAGAGTTTAAACTAGGGTCGATAACTCTGCTTTTAAGCTCAACTAGTAATCAATTTGGAACAATTTAGTTGTCTTGCATGCCTTGCTATCTAGAAGTTTTATAGCCCACCCCTTCCTCTGTGTAAGACAGTCACACAAACATTTCATTTAGCCCAAATTAAAAGGCAGAGGTAAGAAGGTGGGAACAGAGGTGAATCCTGCAGACGAAGATGCTGACCTAGGGACCTTCTCCCTACCTACTTCAGGAGATGTTTGTCCTCCCTCTACTCACATTCCCTCCTTCTTTCTGCTAGACACTAACTCATCTGCTGGTGTCCCCTAACAGAAGAGGAAAGGAAGTCTCCAGCTGTAGGATGGAAACATCTTAAAACAATGATAAAATGCTAACTAAAGCTGGCTACCATTCAACAGACCTCCTTTAAAAAATGCAAAAAATTAGGATAACGTATAAAATAATATGGCTTCAAATGTAGGTAAAAAAATCCAAACATGAATAGTCATTCAACAAAGCATCAGGGGTGAAACTCTAGTAAAATAGGTTGTTACATCAACTGTGGCAAAGAGCATTTGTATGGCTGGGGAATCTGAGGTTTAAATCTACAATACTTACAGTTCTGGCTAAGCCTACGGAGGACACGGTATCTAATCTAAAACTTCTAATTGTTACCAGTAGTGTGGTGAGAAGGGATTGGACAGCATACCTGGGCACCTCCCAGTGAAGCTTGTGTATTACCTTGGCTGGATAAAGACTGCAGCTTTCAGGTATCAGCAATGTTGGGTTATAAGTGCTATTAGTGATTCTTTGCCATATTAGATACTTTGAGCTCCAGAAGAGCAAGTGGAAATTATTTTGATTAATGTTTTATTAATGGTAAATATTGAAATTAGACATGCACAAGATATTACTATTAGGCAGTTTTGAATTATTCAGATGTCTGAATTGCTTTCAGACATCTCCTTGGCCTCTGGTCTGTAAGCATGTTCTGTAAGCTTTTTAAGTTTCATCAATGTATGCAGTTGATAGACATGGGTATAAAGCTCATGGGTTTTTTTTATAAACCTCCGTAGGCATAAATGTGGTTTCTTGTGCAGTGAAGGGAATCCTTCCTTCTACTCATTTAATAACAAGTTATTACAATAAAAATCTCACTGATAGCTTAGCTCTCCTCTGTGTTGGGTAAAACTACAAATGCTAGCAGCAGGGTTTATGTTACAGGCTTGTTAACTGTACTGCCTATTCTAAAATACACTGGCACATGCTACAGCATGTCATTACGCACAAAAGAAACTTAACTGAATTTTATTAAAGTGATTTACAAACATTTCTGTAAAACGCTGAAATGTTCTGACACAAAGCTAGAGGTATGAAAACATTTGTATGTACTTCATGGTTTCAGAAGCCTTTTAGGTCTGACTTTCTGCCAGAACACCAACCACCACTTCTGAGTGCTGGCGCTTCAGCCCTACAAATTGTTTTCTAAACAGGTAGTGATGTTTCTGTGAACTAGCAGAAAGAGGAGGGAAGCTTGTCACCATGAACCGGGTTCTCATGAGTCGGCTGCTAGACTGGGGAAGTCCCGTCCTACCTGTGAAGCACCATTTGCCTGCAAATGGGATTTCCTCTGCAAATATTTGCCTGCGATCAGGTTACTGCATTGGAGCCCCTGTCTACCCCAGTATATAAAGCAAATAAATAAGGCTTAACATCTTTGCCATGATTATGTTTTCAAAGGCTATTTACAGAAAACCCTTTAACTTTGGCTGACCTTAGTACAACGTCATCGGGTGAAGCTGTAGGGAACAGTTGGTTTTTGTGCAGCACAGTCTTTATTTTGGCTGGCAGTCTATTAACTCTGATAAGCGGGTAAGCTCATACCACGCGAAGTCAGGCATACCATGAGATTCTGCTTTGCCTTCATAGACAAAGTAGCCTGAGAAACAGCTTTGTACGCTATTAAACAAAAAAACATATACCAGAATTTGGGGCTGAGCAATTCTGATTCTTGAGTCTGACAAAAGGATCCCGTCAGGTGTTTCGTTCCTCACTTTCCCTTCTCTAGATGTGGAGTTGTCCTGTTTTAGTAAGAATGGTGCTCTAGCTCTGTCAGAACTGCCTTGAACACAGCAGTCCGCTGCTGCTTTCCCAAACCTCTCAAGGGAAAAAACAAAAAGCAGCTCTTGTTCCTCATGAATACCTTCCCGTGACTGTGTGCTCAAGCCTCCTTAAGCAACAGCAGAATGACGCTGAGAATTAGTGTCACTCCTGCCCAAAGGGTGTACAACAGCTATGACACAAGGCTCTCGTTAGGTGGTGGTTGTATGGTGCTTCTGTGGGCTGTTTTGGGGGTTTGTTTTTATTTTCTTTAGCAGCAGCAGTCACTGGAGTTAAACAGTATTTGTTTACAGATTCAGGAAAAGAGCACTGCATTGTCAGTTTGGAGGAAACATAGATTTGTTTGTTTGTTTGTTTGTTTCCTGAGACCTTTACGTTCCTAGATGGCTTACATCACGTACTAGGAATTGCATTCAAAGGCAGCTTGAATTCAGGTCAAGTAGTAGATGGATGTTCCTGACAAAACCATTTTACGCACACCATGAAGAGATTTATTAAAGTTGCTTCTACAAGCATCTGTAGTGGATTTAGCTTTCCTTTGACCTCAATCAGAATGGTAAACTATTTATTGTGTTTATACGAAACACTATTTTGACAGATTTCTTCAGAAGTAAAGAAGCACAAAAGGAGACGTTCTGTTCTTTGAAAATAACACGAACCACTGGCAAGAAGCAGCAACACTGTGCATCAAACAACGAAACCATTTCCAGATTATCAAAACATGCTGTTGAACTGAATTCTGCAGCTGCGTTTTCAAATGTACCATGGGATGCATCAAATCCAAGGATGCCTTTCCAGGTTCAAATGCTATCCAGGATGAAAGGATCGGGGAAGGTAACGAAGGATGCACTGGGGAGAAATCATCACTGATAGCAGTGAAGGTGGATGAGAGAAGTCCATCAAGCACTATAGTGCTAGACTATGCACACCGTCTCTCCCGTGAGATTCTTGATCAGGCGGTGAAACAGTGGGCAGTGACTGAAAGCAAATACAGCGACATCCCTTTTATTGAAAGTGATGTGCCCTGAGCCCTGACTGGCAAGGACTGTCTTCACAGTGAGTGTCCTGTCTGTTAAGCAGTTTGTATTTGGTACTAGTGCAAATAAAGTAAAATCAGCTGTGATTTGAGCATAATGCCACTATATGAATGTTTGCAAGGAGAGGCTGAAAAAATTTGCCTTCTAATCTGTATTGCTAAGAAACTAATTGGATTACAGTAGAATCTATTAATCAAGTGTCATTTGTTATTGGCCGTATGTTGAGTATATTCTGTCTTTGTATGTGTTGAATGTGATCAGAAATTAGTGTTAAAAAAAGAGGATGAGAAGAATGTGGCTGCCCTGCAACTGTACAAGCACTGCCACAGAGGCCCCAAAGATGCTTAACAACAAAGCGTGGATTATTTTTATGTACTGCATAAAAAAATCACTGGCCAGTTTGTAGGTGAAAAGAGAAGAACTCTCTATGCTTGGCAAATTTGTCCGCATTTTGCTAAAGTGAAACCAAGGTCTGCATGTAGCAAAGAAAACTGCTGTCATAAATTTTACTTTGATTCTTTGACCTGACTAAATCTGTAAACCACAAAATAATGAAGGTGATGAGAAGCATTCTATAAAACCAAGCAGTATTCAGGGAACCATATGGATTATGATACTATTCAACTTCCATTCTTAAGTGAACCAGTGAAAAACATTACAATATTGATAAACAGTGCATTATAATTAACAGATGCTCTGGCTTCTGTAAATGCATGAAGGCTATTCTCGAAGATCCTGCAGTAAGATAGTTTAACGACACCTGATCACTGTGTTCGGAACAAGGCTGTTCGGGTTTTTTTGGTTTGGGGTTTTGGGTTTGGGGTTTTTTTTTCTGTTAGGGTGCTGGTTTTGGGGGGGGGTTCTTTTGTGTTTTGTGGTTTTGTTTTTTTTCTGTAACCCAGATAGTTGTGCAAAAACTACTGAGGCTAACTAGTGAAATGAACCTTCAGGGGCGTAACAATGTTTTAGGACTATTTGTTTCATGGGACCTATGGCTGCATTACACTAAAATTTCACTCTAAAGTAACACCCTTGGGACAGTATACCTTCCTTCAGCTTCTGTAGGCTCATCGCTTACCTGCTGGTAAAACTGTGTATGGGGATGCAAATATGAGCTACAGCAACCTAAAGCCTGAGCCATGCACTGAATTAGTGAATAAGCCTTAGGCCGAAAGCTAAAGGGCTACATTCTTTACCGGTTTGATCTAGCTTGCATCCACACACTGCACCCTGCCTCTCCAGGACTTGCAGCCTGACCTACTGCACTCATAACTAGCATTTGAGATATCAAGAAAGGCATAAATTAATCATAGCCATCTTAAAGCTGTAATTTTGCTGACATTTTATACAAAGTGAATGCCTTGTAAAAGCTTGGGTTATTAGCACCTGTTTGTTCCTTTTTCTGTTATAGCCAGTTTAAAAGACGTAGGGGTTTTTTCCTAGATCAAAGTGCTTTTCCATTTTATGTCTTCATTTTATAGAAAAATGCTTTCCATACTGGCAAAAACTGTTACTATTTTTAAAAGGTACACGTAGTTCTAGTAAATGATATAAAGCATGATTTTTCAAGCAATGGGAAACAAGCAGAACGAGGACCATGTAAATCGTTATTTTTAGCTTATTCTCAGACATAAGACAGTCTATGAATTGAGCTGTTTTGCAAACTTTCTGACACAAACTTAGTTATTTGAAGTTCACCTATATGGGGAAGTGGTTGTTATCAAGAGCAAAGGATGAAAAATGCTTCTCTGTAACACAGCACAAGACTGCCATTACTTCAGTCACCAGACTAGACCCTGCTATGAAGACTGTTCTCAGGCTTTTGCTGAAAAAGGGAACAAAATCTGCTCATGTTATAACGCCTGGTCTATGAAGTAACATAGTCTTTGAAACCACATGTAAAGTGGGACTAAGGTATTATGGCCCATTTAAATTCTGCTGCTAACAGTGATGTTCATTGAAGCTCTAAACTATGTAAAACATTAGATGATACCCTACATTTGCTCTATCTAAAAAAACCTCTGCTGCATACTTGGGTGAATTAAAAAGCAAAACCAAAACACTGATCAGATCAGTACATATTAACTGGATATTGCTTAACCATAGTATTAAAAAAGATTCCTATTCTTATTATAGCTAAAATAAAGCTTTATTACAAAAAAAGGCCAACCTTTCTGTAACGTTAGTCTTGACTCAAGAATGTTAACATTGCCAAAGACAGTAATTAAAAAAAAACAAAACAAAACAAAAAAAAAACAGAAAAAGAAAAAAAAAAGCCCAAACTCCATACCATAGACATATTACCAGATAGGTGAATAGCAGATAGAAAACAGCACTCGGTTTAGGAGTGCATTTAGGTATATCTGTCTTGACCCTTGTACAAATACCTTGGTGGCTGCCACAGGGAGTTAGGTGTTCCAATGTCTCACATCCTTTCTTTGGATGTAGCCTTAGCATCTGACACTCTTCTGGAGTCAGTATAACAGATGCACTTTTGAAACAGCTTCTCTATTGGCAGGCTGCCACTGCACAGTCCAACAGCAGGCAGGATTATAAAATAATATAAAATAGCCTAAAGTCACATCATCGTATCTGTACTGATAAAGACTCAAAATTTCCTCAAAGGAGAAAGTTACCTAGGTATAATTAAACATGCATTGCAGTGAGCTTCCTTTTGGAATACTTGCTGTGTGGGATAGCTGCGCTGCTTGCTCAGAGAGCCACCCATAACGCGATAGCGACTGAATCACCTGCTGCTTGTTATGTCCAACCAGTCCTTACCTGCAACAACAAAGCTTGTCTTCCCTCATTAATGCTTGAAGATTACAGCAGCTTCAATATGGCCTGAAGTGCAATTCCAGCTGGTTTATGATGCTTTCTATGACATTGGCACTTCAGGAAAAGCATGCAGCAAATGGAAAGCAAATAAGCTTACAAACAACAGGGAGACAGCTTCTCACTAGGAAAACAATCTCTTACAGGACACTGTCCTTAAAAAATAATGCGCTTACTCTTAATAAAAAAAAAAAAATTATATCTGTTCAATACTACAATCTGGTAATAGATCAAAGGAGATCTCTTGCCAGAGTTCTGCTGTATTTTTAATACATAATACTAACAAATATAAAAAATTCTTTACCTAAATAAAATTACATCTGTTTACTTATCATTAGATTACTCTAAGCTGTCCTATAGTCTTATAAATCCACTTACAGTGGCTTTCCAACTAAGTTGCCACTGATTCTTTGACCTGACTTTGTGTAATAAAGGCACTCCAGTATGGGACTGGCATACTTCGCAAAACCGTTTACTTCTATCTAGGAGTTAAAAATACATATGCTTTATATTTTCTCCAGGAAACGTAAGTATAGTCTGAGTGGGTACAATGTGACTGTCTTGATATTCTAATAATGGT
This sequence comes from Haliaeetus leucocephalus, assembly GCF_000737465.1. Taxonomy (NCBI): domain Eukaryota; kingdom Metazoa; phylum Chordata; class Aves; order Accipitriformes; family Accipitridae; genus Haliaeetus; species Haliaeetus leucocephalus. The sequence continues at coordinate 297,875 of NW_010972437.1, forward strand.
TCAAAACACATTAACTGCAGCACAGCTTTGTAAAATTGATATTTCTGGAGTAAGACACATCAGTATTCCCAAATAAAACACACTACAATATATTTTTACAATATTTTTTCTGGAAAATATTTTCTTGTGGACCAAATAAAATTAAACTTACCATCTGCTTGTATGACTTTTATTTGATAAAAATGCACAGATTGGACAGGATCTTGTTACCGTGAGTTTGGGTAATTCCTGTTCACATAAATTTTGGAAGCAACTGAACATGCAAGTCAAAGTTTATTGATTCAGAAGTATACTCTTGCTAAAACGTTTTAAGTCCTTTTCAATCAGAGAAGGTATGATCCCTGCTTCCTGGGGATTACTGTGTTCTTAAATATAGTCGCTGAAGATTGCTCCTTTTGTACAAAAATAATTGAATGAACTAATTTTTTAAAAATAAAAATACTAATTGTTTAAGAATCTAAAACATATAACATTTTTAAAAAATAAGGGGCGTGGTTTGCATTTCTTACAGAACCAGCATGAGGTAGAAATTCAAGTCAGATTTTCAGGATTACCCAAAAGGTATTAATGAAATCTCTCAACTGCTTTTGAAAATAAAATCAAGGACTGTCTCATAACAAAGTTGTACATGGTAACATTAACTCACAGCTGAAATTTTCACAATTTTATCTTAAAGATTCTAGTGACAAAGCAAGGTGCCATTTTTTCTTGATTTTGCTCTCCGTTTTGCTCACCTCTAATTCTTTGAAAGTCACTCTAGTAGTTCACCTTGATGTCTGAATTTCCTGGACTTTGTTTCCAGGCAACAGCTTCTAGGAAGGAAGGAGCCTTAAACCAGTGCAGACCATTACCGCCGGTAACAAAAACTGCCCAATGTTGAAAACTCCGTAACGGTTCTGCTGTAGCTCTGACTTTTTGATTCCCCAGTGTTGATTACTGGCTACATAATTTGAACAAAAGTTTTCTTCTTTTAGTCCCAGTGGTTCATCAGAGAGTCCAAAATTTGTATTTGTGACCTGCCTATAACTGTAGCAACAAGTAGGAAGAGATACTGATACATGATTTGATTAACCATAAAAAAGCATGCAGTCTTACTGTTGAAGAAAGATTAGTAGCGATGTGTTGCATGCACAATAGAAAAATTAATTTTATCCCCCCCCCAAAAGATTATACTTTTATCAAGGGGCTCTGGTTATGTCGTGTAACTTCAAGTATTATTAGTATCAGAACCCAGCAACCTTTAATGCACATACAACAAGGGGGTTTTGATGTATATTTAAATTTTGATTCCAACAAATACATTTGTTAGGATATGTTGTGTTAAAAACCTATACGATCCATGTAGCAGCAGATATTTCACCTTTTCCCCTATTATCTTCAGGACGTATTGCTGTGTTCCCCCTACTTTTCACAAATTTTCCACCCAGCAGGCAGGATGTTCATGGGCACAAGCAAATGGCAACTCAGACTAGTTGGTATAGATAAACTCCAGCCACTTGCAGTATTAGGGCCAGGCTGACCTCTACCACTAAAATCATTAGACAATCACTCACATCAACAGGAAATGTGCTGCTTAGTTTTCAGAGGAAGGTCTGAGACAGTTCTTTCTTTACCACTGTAAGACCAGGAAAAACTAGCAATTTTTGAAATAATGAAAAACTAATTCTGCAGTTCAATCAATCAAGCTTAATGGCATTTAAAAAATTTGGTTTTACAAGCAAGCAGAAGTGTGCTCCAGGCTCTGGCAATATTATGACATTTGAAACAATGTCTGCATCACATAGCAAGACTGAATACTGACCAAATGTTAAATCAATAGAACAATTCCTTGCTCTCAGACTAATAATGTGTTAGTCTGACCTTTTATTTAAAAGACTATTTAACACCATGCATTTAGCACGTCTTGCACTTTCCTTTGTAGCTCTGTTTTAAAGCTTTAAGTATATTTTATTTTCATTGTTTAGAGAAGAATCTAAGGCACAATCCCAAGTTAACAGATCAGTGACAGAGACAAGAACACAAAGGTCTCCTGACTTCTTGCTTATTAGGTCATCCCTTAACTATGCTCTCTCCCCAAAGGTTCCTCCTAAACTAAGAGTTGATGCAGAAATTAAATGTTAATCATTGTGTAAAGCAGTAAAAATAACAATTTGCCTTGAAGTAATTTTTCCCCTTATTAACCAGAGATATTATTATTTTGCCATTATGGCAGCATAACAAAAGAGCATGTTCCTGAATGCAAAAAATTAGACTTACAAATCCCGGGCTAGCTAAAAGAGTCTTGTCAAGCTTTATCATACTGCTATTAAATTTTATATCATAGAATTAAGCAGATGTATAAGATATCAATAGGCTTGATCTTTACAACTTGAGATCGTTGTTTCCCAATGGCTTAAAACAATCGTCCAGAAATTCATCACTGACTTCTTCTAGAGCAGCTGGCTTCCATCTGGGGGATTGGTCTTTGTCAGTCAGCACTGTCAGGTGGAGTATAAAAACACAAAAGTTATTTGTAGACTTCCTCTAATTAATATGACTTCAGATTGCATCCAGACAGACAACTACAGTGGATGCATGGGGGAGAAACATCAATATGCTCTGGAGAAGACAGTGGTTTTGTAACATATGTATTTCTACTCTAACAAAAATTCTTGAGTTGTGACCTGTCTAGAGACATATCTGGGAATTGCCTGATGATACAAGGAACAGTGAATCACTTCAGAAGTAGCCCAAGCTTTGAAGGAATAGACCTGACATTAGTGCTTTCTGTTGGACCTACTACTCTTGCCTGACTTCTGCTTTTTCATGTGAAACTGGGAACAGTGCATGATGCTCCTTTTGTACAAGGACTTCCACACCTCTGTGCAAAATCTGATTCTTTGTAGAGTATAGGAGATGACTCAAAGTAGGTGTTAAATGCCTAATGCTAATTGAAACACATCATAAAAACTAATAATGAAATAATTGATGAGGAAAGAGTAAAGCAGAGTATCTTTGTGGGAGAATCAAGTATATCTATGTGTAAATACTGACAGATACTGCAGACATATGTAGATTTAACTGTGAAGATTTGTATAATCTTAGCACATATACTTTACCCTGTATCCTGGAAAATATGCCACTGAAGATAAAATCATCAGTGAATGAATGGCAAGTAAAAGTATAACAAGAAAATATCAATTCTCAAAAAGCATTCCTTGTATCACGGGAATGTTGAAGGCATGTCAGCAAGAACAGCTGCACTAGCAAACAGTAATGAGACAAGAGTTTATTTGTGTGTAAGAATGACCAGTATGAATGGAATTCCAGAACATCCTTCTGAGCACCCTTCTGGCTCCAAGAAAACCCATAAAGGTGCTATTCAAAATGTGAAATTTTTATAATTAAAAAAGAACAGCTATAGTAACTGTGGCTCTCTGGGATGCACTGACTAGCCAACATCCCTCCTCAACACACATTCCCTTCAGATTTGTGATATCAGCAACTGATTTGGAGATGCACCTGTGTCCTGGGAGACCTCCTGACCAACACAGCCCACAGCATATAAGGGAGGATGGGCAGGAAGCATCTCTCAAGTGCTGCTGCTAGGAATGGAATTTGGTTGTTTGTTTGACAAAGAGTTCAGAGTAGGATGATTCTAAAGGTGTGTGGACAGAAGACACTCACAGAGACTAGATATTTTGAAGAATAACAGCTGGTTTTTTGGTAAGTTTTCATGTCTTTCTAAACAGACTTCATTATTGGTGACTAAACTAGAACAACCCAGGATCAGAAATGTGCAAAGGAGTTGGATTTTAAGTTCAGCGGAAAGAATGCCTACCTAAAGACTGTGTCTTATCAAAAGACAGGTGTTATGGCAGCTTGTGGTAAAAAATGTGTCTTGAAAATTTCTTTTTAACTTCTACCTCTAGAGCTAACACTTGGAAAATGCCTAGAAAATAAATACCATTCAAGTGACAACTGCACTAATTACTATTTCTGTAGCTGAAGACATACAGGCACCACAACTCTTTAGTTTGCATCTCCAAAGAGAAAGGAGAATCAGAGCCCTGCATCTACTTACCTGCTAATACAGGACTAAGGACTCCTTGGATACAAATAAACACTAATTTTGAAAAGAAACCCATTATACAGATAGAAGCTGCAATTCCACAGAGAGTAGAATCCATGCAGGCAATTCTTTAAAACAAATATGCTGTAGAAAAGTGATTTTTACCAAGTCATTCAACTGGGTAACTTACTGAAAAGTTATGATCCTAGAAGTTAATTTTAAACATTGTGATGCAAAGCCATTGATTGGTTTGGGTCAAAATACATAATTGTCCCAAATCAACTTTATTTATTCTATTGGAGTAGTACTTACCTAATGATTTTCTTCAACATTAGTTGAAGTTCACAATCTGGCTAAAATAGTCTTAACTGTTATCCACAAAAGCCAACAATTACTAGAGATGCTTTAAACTGGGGGGGGGAAGTCCATGTATATACTACTACAGCTTCAACTCTGAAATACAGTAGTAATTGCTGATAATTCTCTACTGTGTAATCAAGTTAATCTTTCTGTTTGGATCTGTGGCCAGTTTTACTCTGGTGGATAAACTGAATGCTCATAATGGTCTCTCCAATGAAATCTTTAATCTTATATGAGTTAAAATAGTTGTTTTCTAATAGTGTTGTGAAAATATTCCCTTTCTGCATTAATTTCTGTATATTTTGTGTTTCTCCAGCTTGAGATATCAATCACTACACAAACGGAACAAAAATCCTGAAGACTTCTAAGGTAGGCTAAGGGAAGTTCATTAAGATAAAAGTAACTGAACATAGACATTGTATTAAGGGTTTGTTCTTGTGTTTTACCTTTAAAAAAAAAATCCAACCCCCTTCTGTTTAGTAGCAGTGACTTTATTGGACTTCAGTTAGTGTTCTGTTAGCTTAGCTTCATTCAGCACAGTCAAAACACTGATATTTCTAAGTACCTGAAGTCCTGTTAGTTGCAATGAAATCTACCTACCTACCTGCTGACTGCAGGGGGTTTGTGTGCCCAAGGTAAGGCTCACATCTGCCAGCTGCTAGCACTGCAGGAGACAAGGCAGAAGCCATATGGAAATAAGATCTTTGCAGGATCAGCAATACGTAGAAGGCCTTTACAATTCCATTTGAAGTGTACCTTTCTGCACAAATAGTTAGGAAGCTAATTTAAGAGATTTTTATCCCTTCAGGCTGCTGAGATTGTTGTCTACCTGGATGTGTTTGAGCACTGACTCCAAAAATGACTGCTTTTCTTATGCAGTAAGAATTAAAAAAAACCAAAATTCTCAGAAATTACTCAGAGCTATGCATTTCTTAGTTTATGTATTATTCTATAAATCAAGGTGAAAAATGGATACCTAAAGTGTTCAAAGACCACATTTACCATTATATGGGAAAATGTTGATGAAATGTGATCTGTGTATTTCATGCCTTGAGGGTTTTGGTTTTCCTGTAGTGGCTCCAATCACAAGAATCATAAATGGGGAAGACTGTTTGCCAGCAGATTTTTCAGTCTGGTTGAAAGAAAACTGGCTAAAAGAAAAATGAAATTTTGACCTCAGGTCAAAGCAGGTTTAAAAAGCTTTTAAACAAACTACTTCCCTAGCATGCCTATTAAAATTATGGTTTGAAGCAGATAAAAGCTGTTATTAAAACCTGACCTATGGCCACTGTTGCTGAAAAACAATCTTCAAAAACTAAAATCTCATTATTATATCTTTACTTTGTGGTAGATCCTCTTGTGGTAGACAGGGTCAACAGCTGTCTCTTAAATGCTTGGAATGTAATGTTTTAATAAAGAAAAAGCTAATACTTAAATCAACATTTTTATCATTTTTATTTTTATCCACTATGGTTGATCCTGTAAATACTTAATAGTCTTACTTCCTGTTAAAAAGGATGCTCAGTACATTGTTGGATAATGATTTTTGATATTAGACCCAACTACAAAAGTGATCTTTATCTTGAGTGAGAATCTTCACCACTCTTAAACAAGAGAAACAATTTTAAGATGATAAAACTGAGGACAAGATAACATGCAGCAATCGGAGAGAAAAAGTACTTCAAGAACAAATTATTATTCTTAGCAATCCCCTTAGTGCAGCTGGATCTCTGGTGGTGGGGTGTTTTTTTTTCCTTCCCCTGATAGAGTTAAGCCTTCGCTACATCATCCTATGTAAAAGAAAGCTTCCCAGCTGCTGTTCTTGCAGCTTCTTTCTTTACAAGCAGTTTGTGTAATTTACTGGCCATACTGACAAGTGATTTGCTTTTGTCCTCTACCGCATCCCCGCATGATTTAATGACCTTGTGCATTACAAGTGAGAATTTGGTTTGGTGTTCATCTGACTCTCAGACTTTGAGTTTCTCACTTCCTGAATAACTACATTTCAGCAGCTTATATGGTGATTTAGAATATATCTTAAAAAGAATATTCTTAGGATATCTTTGTCCCCATTACCAACATAATGAAAACTATGTACTTCTCAACATATGTGGTAAATTCTTCAGAGGACTCTCTGCTAATAAGTGCTGAAGATTAATTAAGATTGGAAACTTTTTCCATGCTGTACAAACAAACTTTGCATCTCTTACCCCAGGCTATCTTTAATACAGTATTACTAATAGTGAACACAAACTAATATCCACTACTCAAGTGGATTTTAAACTACTTTAAAAAGACAGATATCTGTGTGAATTAAAAGCCAGGTTCCCTCAACCCCAAAGAGTTATTCATCCAAATGTCTTGTACTGTAAGCTCCTTGGAAAAGGAAATGCCTCTTTGTTTCATCTTGTGCTGAATAGTACAAAAATAATTATTACAGTTTCTAACAGATGTGACACTGGGTTTGACAAACTGCATAGTGAATCAGCAGTAGAATCAAGGACAGAATATAAGTCTGTCCCCGAGATGAACTTGCTGAGCTGCTGCTCTACTTTTACCACTACCTATCTTGACCAATGCCTTAAAATGCTGAATTATTTAACATTAAGCTTATATATATAGTTTTTTAATAGTAAGAAAGATACCTCTATACAGAGATATTTTGGACATAGGTGAAAGTAGTCTCTGTTCTAACAATTTTCTGCACAAACAGTTGTTCTTGTCTTTGAGTCTTAAACCATCTTACAGCTGGCTGAACCAGCTATGTGACAACACTAAATCTGGACACACAAATGATACAGGTAGCTACTCGCTACTGTCAGTGTTAAATATATTTTGAACTTTCCCAATTAACTTCTGAAACCTTTTCATGGTGCTGCATTACCAGGTGGATAAATAATGTTAGGAAACTGAGATTATGCATGGCTGTTACACTTTGGAACAAATAATAAATTTTGGCCATACAGCAGTCCAATAAGCAAAAACTGTAGTAAGCTGGCAAGTGTTCTCTGGGCTGTTGCTGCATGCACTTTTCTTATCTCCAGAGAAGCAACACAACAGTGAGTTTGCATATTAAGGTTGAGAAATGTTCTTGGTGTGCATGCTTACCTGCTCGAACCCCTTCATAGAAGTCATGGCCTCTCTGAAAGATTTAAAAAAAAAAAAAAAAAAAGGCTATAACATGACAGATTCTATTTATCCCATCTCTCCCTATCCCACTTCTGCTTGAAATGCAAGTTTTCAAGATTCAGTTAAATCCCACTTGTACTGTTCTCATCTAGTCCTACTTTCTCTTTACTTATTAAACAGCTCTATATCCTCTTGCTTAAATGCAGCCACAGCTCTTAAAATCAGTCTGAACTGTAGTTAATCAGCCCACTTTTATGCAATGTAAGTCCTCTCTGTGTTACATCTCATAGATTTTTCTAAGGAGTTTTGCATGATGGGGGCTAAGGTGTATAGGATCAGAAATTCTTCAGAGTAGGGCCATTCTTCAGGAATTGTGATGTATTCTGCAAACTTGAAACACTTTGCAGTTAAATGGAATCCTGGAAAGATCCAGTTATTTTTTATAAAAGTAAACATAGCATTTCAATCCCTAAGGATGCTTCACTAGCAATGGAGACATAATACTAGTTTCAGGAAAGATACAGCAAGGATTCTGTCAGGCACTACAACGTAGCAGAATTAGATAAATTTTAACATATATTTTTTTAAAGCATTTACTTTAACCATCACAAATCATTTAATCAGACACACAAAAATCTTATTTTAAAATGTGACAAAGCTAATAATAATGATACCATGGGGAAGCTTTTTGAGGAATTCATTCAGATAATTCAGTTAGCAACTCTGTTCTACTGAAAGGGTCACTTCCTCATATGTTATCCAAGTACTCAGACCTTACTACAAATAGTACTAAAACTTCTTGTTTTCTTTAATAGATTTATCACAGCACTCCTGAAAGGCAATGATACACAAGTATTCCCATCCTGATGGGAACTGAGGCAATGAGAACTAAGTAATTTAAATAGGAAATCTGTTCAAGAACACCAGGTTTAAAATATGGTCCAAATACAAAACTTTCTATATTGTAACATTATCATAGTTTTCTTAACAAAAGCCCTCTACCATTCCCATCTGACCATCATTAATGTAGTCTCCTTCAAGTTGCATATAAAGACATAGAACTGGAAGAAAGAAAGTGACAGCCTAACAAACACACAAAGATACTGAAAATAAAAACCTATAAATTGTGAGCCCTTGATGTAATCTATATAAAACTTAGTCTCTGACGGACTTGCTACCCATCTGTGGCTGGAAAGAGACAAAAGGCTCAGCTGTTTGCTTACCATGCATGCTTGGCTCAGTCTGTACTCCATCATGAGTACATCTTGTAAGCTCATGGAAGCTCCTTCTCTGAGCTGTCGGAGAGTCATCTTTAAGGATGTAGGTGACATCTTATTAATAGTCTGAGGAAGACATTAACAATTACTTTTATTCTCTTCAATTTAGACACATTTGTAAGTCTGTCTTTTTTGCATTTTAAACTTTGTGAAGTAAATGATGGCACTCTTTCCTTGAGCTTACTTATGTGATACCTATTCCTTCTGCTCCCTCCCACCCTGCTGTCACACTAAATGAACTTACTTGCATAAACTTTTATCAGCAAGATCTCTGGGATGTATGCCATGACTTGTGGAAAGCCTAGAACTCCTAAGGTTGCATAATTTATGATCAAATTACTACTAGCTAGAGAACCTAATGCAGTGTGAAAGCCATTTCCAAACAGATTCTTTTGAGAAGTGAAGGCAACAGTTACAAGCAATTATACTCCATTTTTAATTTAATATATATAATCTGAATTGCTCTTAGACGTTACTGACATTGTAGCTGATATTAGTATTGTACAGCATTTAAGTTTTATTTGGTACAATAGTCAGAGTAGTAAGGTAATAGTGAAATTAGCCACAAACTTTAAGTAGTTGCTTTATGATCATCTGCAAAGACTAGACAATATACTAAGAAGAAAATTGTGGAAGAAAAAAAATATTAAAAGAAATCAAATATAAATGCGTATTTGTCCAGGTGTCCTGTCTGGGATCAACAGATACTGCAGCAATTTAGTCCTACATTGCTCCACTGATAGGAAGCTTGGAGGTCTTGCCCTCCTTTTGACAGAGCTACAGGCTATAAATATTATGCAACAGACAGGATCTGTTCAAGGCACACAAACAAATGCTGTAAATCTGGCTCTCATGACTATCCTTCAATTAACAGCATGCCAGTAAACAGTAGGGGGAGGTGGGGAGAAAGACAAAAACCTAGTAAAGAAAACAGAACTGAGCTTTAAAGCTTTCAGGGTTGTGGGGGAAAGGAGCTAAATCTTATTGTTGCTGATCTTTGTTTTCTTGCTCTAAACAAGACTCTTCTTCCCCTGTAAACTCAACTGAAAACTCTGTATTATTCACAGTACAATAGACATTTCCTGTTAATTAGGACATTTTTACCACTACTGAAAAGTGGCAGATGGTAGGATTTGCCTCTTTACGTTATTTTCTTTGTAGACATTACACTCCTTACCCACAGACTGAAATGGCAGGTTTCCAGTCATGAACATTAACGTTTTTTCTGCTCCCAATTACTCTTCATCCCTCTCCAGACACCAGCTGATACAGGAGTGACCCATTTTGCCTAGTTAAGCTGGAAAACATGCAATTGCTATACAAGCAGGAGGCTGTGCAATTGTACCTTAAAAGCTCTGGCTCTGTCATTCTGTTATTTGCATGTTGACCGCTTCACTTGAGAGAGAAGCTGGTTTAGAAAGAACTAATGCTGGCTCAAACTGTCAACGTTTCCTGAGTTCTGGTAAAGCTCTCTAACAATGAGCTGCCTTTCAGCGGATAAAGAAACCAGCTATACCGCTACACATCACTATGTAGGTCTCAGATGGATAGCAACTCTTAACTAGACCCCTTATTTTCCATAATGTGCTGGCTTTACCTTTGAACTGGACCTTTTCTCCTTTGAGTTTCACATTTTGTCATCTAGATTAGAAAGGCTTTGCTCAGACCAGGTTAAACGGCATGCACAGTGCAACCAGATGGCTCCCTAGGTGAAACAGTAATGGCGAGTTCCTTCTGGTCAAAGCAAGCACTAAAATCAGGAAGATCTGAAAACAGCACTTAACTAGTCTAGTGCATCCAGCAGCTGCCTTATCATGGCATATCAATGAGGTTGAAGGTGGAGGAGGCACTGCCATAAATCAAGCTCAAGGAAGAGGAATAAGGCAAGAAAATGGGTAGGTGTAATTGCAGAAAAATGAGTCACCAGTGTATCTATAAATAAATTATCCGTACAAAGAGGAGGAGGGGATCGGTGCTAGGGAACAAGCCTGAAAAGGAAATAGGATAGGCTGAAGTGTGGAGTATTAAAATGCAAAGAAATCTTCATAGAAATATTTGACATCTATTCCAGTTTCTTTGAAACCATCTTGATTTCAACATAATCCTGAAAGCTACAAGCTGAATTTGCAATAGACCCAAATTCCAAAAAGATGTTATCTTTTTGGTGACTGAATTAAGTGGCACTGACTCAGTGGAGTCCCTTACAAGAAAAACAGCTGGAATAGTGGCTGCACCTTTTGTTTCCAATGCCCATTAAAGCTTCTGACCTGAACTGCTGAGGGTCCTTGAAGGAGGCTTTCTTTAACTTAAAAACAAACAAAAAAAACCTCCCAGAGGTCCAGTGTATTACTTCCCTTGCAATAGATGAAGATACCCATCACCTACTTCCTGAAATACCAAAGCATTTTTTCATCCATACCAGACAATGGTTCTGGATGAGCTTTGACAAAATATGAGTACCTAGCCAAAGCATCACAGGAAACCTACTTAAGGACAGTTATATCACTCTTATTGGTCTGCTAACAGTTTCAGAATGCTTCTTTACTTGAATTCAACCCTACCAAGATATCATCCAGCTTTGTTCCTGTAATCTCTCACACCCACTTGCTGCATATCCATTTAAAGTTTCAGGAGCTAGTGTCTGCATCCCAGCCTGACCAGTGGATGTAGTCAAGGTGTCTTGTAAGTCTTAGTCTCTGCAGTGTCTTCCACACTATACTAGAAGTCATTCAGTAACAATGAAGGCTATTAAATCATGAAGTGTCAGTGCTCAGAAGGTGTGCTGTCCTGCCAAAAACAGCTATAAGAAAGCATCATGTGAAAACCAAGTCAAACATCTGATGCTTTTCAGATTTTGACCCCGCATGCTTACTTCATCCAATTAGAAGTGGTATTCTGTCACTCAGATTAAAGCTTTTTGGCTCCTGTAAATCCTGAAAACAAAGTAATGCTATAAAAGGTTTTAAAAATTATTTTATTATGAGTTCAAAAAGTGTGTTAGTAGTCTAGCTTTCTACCTATTTGTAACTGGGCTCAAAATGTGATTTAAATCATGAAGCCATTCTCAAGTAGAATTTTAACAACTTTACATTCTTCTTATTCATGCAAATCACTTTAGTATCAGATACATGAAAGCCTGCCAAGCAGGCATGTTCTGAAAGTAAAAAGCAGAAGTACTGTAGATTGAACAGAACCAGATACCTGGGATAGCACAGCTCACAGCATACTTGGATTATAGCAGAACTAGTAGTTCCATTTTATTAACACTAAAAGGTATCTGCATGTCCAAGGTGTGGATGTGCTAAGGTGTACCTCCAAATTAGGGTATTTGTATTAGACTTTCAGTTAGGGCTTATTCCACAGGCTTACTAATACATTTCATAATAAATACAGAGGGAAACAAAGAAAATAAGCATACACGTTGCTGCCACTGAATCCTTTACAGTCTCTATATTTTTCATTTGAACATGCTGTTGTTCCTGTACCTGGACACTAAAGTAAAACCTTGGTTTCACAAAGTAACAGGAAACTATCGTCTATGGATTTACTCTTGGTACTGTGATACTACTGATGAGGAAAATGACTTGCTTCACAAAAGTCAGCAAACTGCTGTCAATGATAATGTCTGATAATATCAGACTGTCATGGTTTTACTACATGTTCCCTGCTCTAACCAGTTCTTTGAACTCCACTCCTCTGAGCCATGTGACAGCAGGCCAGTGCTCTGTCTGTAGGTGGTATAAAATGCTCAACTGCCAGGGTGCAAGCTACCATTCTTCCTCCAGCTACAATTAAGTTTAATTACAATTCTACTTCCCTAGTAAAACAGCACCTCCAGTTTAACTGGCAAGCATTTCCTGGAGAAAGCCAGATTTATACCTGAATTCCTTTTTAAATTTTTTCCCCCACAAGTACATTTTCCTTCTTCGGTTTTGTGGATCTTTCACAGAAGAAATTAAGTATTTGATCCTGCAAGCTTACTTAATCCTACTGCTTAGTACAGAATGTGTGCTGTTAGAAACTTGTCTGAAACTTAAGTACTTGTTCACATTAATAAGCCTTGCATCTGCTAAAAAATGTGTTTGGTTTTGTTTGTTTTCTTCCCCCCCCCCCAAATTTCTGTATGGACAGAAGCAACTCATTAGCACAGTCTCATCTCCTCAATAGAAGAGGCAACAGACAATTGTTGAGGAACTTCTGTTGACTCCAAGGGCAGTCGTTCATTTACAAATTATAAGAAAGAAAAAAAGCTGCTATAAAGTCCTATTAAAGACATGAAATAAGAAAACCGAAGAAGCAACAAAAGAGCCGTTTTTTTGTTCAGGAATTAAAAAAAAAAATCAGTTACATGAAATCATAACTTTGAAGTAGATGACATAGTTTTAAGTTCTAAATTAAAAATAGGAAACAAAGGTACACCCCTAAACAACAAGGAACAAGAACTTTGGTTTTTTTAGTAGGAGAGATCTGAGTTATGAGGTTGCAGATGAAGGAAGCAAGTTCAGCAGGTTTGGGTAACTAGAGCAAATGTGGCAGAACAAACTGTCTTGTTAACATATTTCAGTAACAAAGTATTTCCAGACTCCTTGTGTATTTTGTAGTAGAAACTGTATTTTGAACAAAGCACCCTTTAAAGGCTATATGCTATTTTAAAAAGTTCCACTAGGTCTGATTATGTTTTAAAGTGCCATAAAATTGTACGAAATTAACTTAGGCAAAGGTATATGCAAGTAATTTTTTATTGTTTTCAACCTCCACTGCAACTAATCAATATAATACCCCTGCAGAATTATATTAAACTTTATAAAATCTACAAATAACATACTGCCTTGTAACTCATTACTGAGTCACCAATAATACTGAGTAACTCAATAAGAGCCACCAAAAGTGACTGCTATTAACATGCTATCGGTCTCAACAAACCTTAATATAAGTACTTTCCCTGCCATCTATAACATAGGGAAAAAGTGAAGAACTGAATCATACAGCCTATATAGTTTGGGAGAAAACCATGATCATAGCCTATAGTAGAAATCAGGTCTACAAACACATAAAATGATTATTCTGGCACTACCTCATTTGACCAATTTATTCTATTAAATTTGAATACAAGCGGGCAAAAAAATTAGCTTTCTCTTTCATTCAGTTTTGCTTTTAGAATACATACGCTAAACTTCCTGCAGTGTACTAGGTGTACTGATTGGCACAAAGATAATTTTAAAACTTTCTTTCTCAAAAACTGTTTGAGAGTTCCAGTGACAAAATGTTAAATCTTTAATTAAGAACTAAAACCAAAAATGTATCTCTGTATCTGGGACAAGATGCCTAATGTTAATGATACTACATTATAAAATTATATTCATTCTGCTCAAACGAAAGTCCAAAGATGGTGGATGTTTTTATTTTATTACAAGAGCAGGATTTCTTCTGTGAGCTGTAATTAAAGTTAAACGAAAGCTTTTGTTGGAGAAATGCTTGTGTTCTATCCAATTAGTAGCTCCAAGACAAACTCTTACAAGGTACCTGAATACAGATACTTCAAAGGAAAAAGAGAAAATACACACACTACTTATAAATTAATATAAGTTGCTTCTTGCTTTTGAGGCTGAAGTGTGTATTATGTGGGTAGTATTACTGTACGTTTTTTGAGTAGTGACTACATCCAACACTTAGAAATGCATTAAAAAGATCAAAAAATGCTTTGTGATGATAAATTGCTTGCTGTTTACCCAAATGAGATTATCTGGAATGGAAAAAAAGAAAAAACCAATAATATTGCTCTGGCACTGTTTTATTCCAACCCTTGGCAATAAAATGAGAAGCTATAAAAGGAACCTTTGTCACCAACATCCCCCTGATCATGGGGAGGGGAAAAGGGAAAGGGAGTTTGTTTTTTTTACTAGATTATAATTTTATGCAACATATGATGGTATTCACATTGTGTCGTTTTACAGAGGAATAGTCTTGTCTGAGTAGAACTACTGCAATCCCACAGGACTATATGTAAGAACCTGAGGATCTCGGTCCAGTGTCCTACTGGTGTTATGTACTATTAGTTATGTTAATAAGGTGATTAAAGTCTGCCCCATGATAAGAAAGTAAAGAACCAGACTTAAAATATCTAACAAAAATAATATAGAAGACATTACCTCTAGCTGCTTAATGGCAAAAGGAGAACCATCTTGCTTTAATTTTTTAACAATTTCTTCCATACTATTTGCTGAAAAAAGACTAAAAGAAAAAAAAAGTTAGTAAATGAATTAACTGCTCCAGCCTTCCTCTTCCATATGAAGTGGTAGTAACACAGAAATTGGCAACAGTGTAACCAGCTGATTTGGCTTTTCTTAGCAATGTGTTCTCTGTTGTTCTGGTTTAAGTAATTCAGTTGACAGGCATCTCCTGTTCCTTTACAAATCTCTAGCATTTCAATAAACCTCACTTACAAACTCTGATATTTATAGAGAAACTTTAATTATTACCATTGGTCTTAGCTAAAGATTTGAAGTGTTATAAAAATACAGATATCAGCTCCATTCTACTGGTTTGGTGTCAACATCTATCATCTCTGAACTTAGTTACTGCCATCCTTCTTCAGAAGTTTTAGCTGCTGCTTATCACTCTCACTTATTTCTCCTTCCCTTTCTGAAATACAGAAGTTCCAAACAATCATACAAATGGCCTTATACCAATGAGTAAATGCGCTATGCAACATTTCCTGTCCAACTGAACAATTACTCTCACAAATCCCCAACCAAATGCTATAGAAAATGTTCATTTTAATATGCCATAGGGTAACTGCTTAATATAACAATGTATGAATCAGGCAAATATGCTCAAGTATTTAAAATACTGATGAGTGAAATATTTAATGAGCTTCAAATAAAGCTCCCTAAAGACAAAAAAGTTTAAATGACTGACTTGAATGTCATTTCTATCACCTTATCTGTGGAACACTCAAACTGTTACAGGATTTAACTTCATATTCTCTATCCAAAAGAATAAAAAAGAGGAAAAATTGCTGAATACCTGTTAATCTTCTCCATATGTTCATCAAGTACAAACTCCTTTTCTTGATCAACTTTGCTCTATTTAAGAAGCAAATACATATTGTACTTGGTTATTTTAGACTGAAAAGCTTATCACTGAAAAATTGCAATGACTTGTGTTACAGAAATATAATATTATAAATGAACATTTAATATTCATGACAGATTTTTAATGAATTACAATTTTGCAGTGTGTATAAATGAACTTGTCATTTTATCTTGCGAATGTTAAAGATGTCACGCATATTTGACTGGGTGGTTATCTTGTACACAAGTAATCATGATTATTCTATCAATAACTTTCTATCAAAAATGTTAAGAAAGCCAGTGTAGATACATCAACTCAAAAACCTGAGAATGTTTAAAAAAAAAGTTTTATTATCTTAAAAAAATATACAGGCATGTATATCTGTATTTAAAAAAAAGGACAAAAAATACATTTCTCTTCCTTATCTTTTCTCTGTCACTTTACGAAATTTTACTTAGCTAAAGAGCATGAAAGATCTGTTGGCCTTATGTGGAAAGGCTGTCAACTGTTTCATACCTTCTGGCATTAAGGGGCTTAGGGCATAAGCAGATGTTTCAGTAACAGCACTGAAGCTGAGAAAGGTTCCCTGTCATTTCAGCTCTGCTAACTAAAAATACACAGCTTCCTTTTCCACTTAGTGTCATCTTGTAACATGGTATACTGAAACACATAGTCACTCCTATTTCATAGCTTTCTATTTTGTCAAAATAATCAGCACTACTATGTAAATTAGCTTATCCCATTTATTTTTCTAATTAATCTTGATATATGAACTTAGTAATTCCAAAACAGAAATAACAAGAGTAGGCACTGCTCATTTTAAAGCCAAAGAACTGGGGAGTAATACTTAGATTGACTGAATATATTGAATCCTGATTTGACTCCGGAATTTTCCTTTCTTTTGAAATAAAATTACAATGCACATCAAAACAGCTAAAATAGGTACTGAATAACCTGATTGTAAAGCCAAAACCTTTTATTTTCATGCCCAGTGTTACATGCAAATACTGATTATATATTAACAATACAGTTACATTCACCTCCAAAAATCAACAGAGAACTAAGGGTTTGCCCACTGGGAAAACAGCATCTTTCTCCCCCTGAAAATATTGCTTTAAGACCTCAGATGCTTTCCCTACAATGTATCTGTGCTCTGCTAATGCTTACCCTATTGATAACTGCAGTGCTTATTCACAGTCTTTCAATTATCTCAAAGTTACAAACATATAAGATATTTGGGAAATTAAAGGAACAACTTGAACCTTTAAATTCAGGCTTCAAATCTGGACTGCAGATGGTCTGCATCAAAATAATGCTAAAATTTGCATCAAATGCATCAAGCTAGCAAAATATTTCTTAAGGTCAATAAAGAGAAAGTTTCTAGGATGGAAACATAACATCCACTTCAAGTGAGCAGCATAGCATTTAATAATGGGCACTATAACTTCTGCAGCCTCTGGACTAGGCCAGTAGTTCTACCCCTCTCGTTTGTGTTCGTCAGAATCCCTGAATTTCAGGCTAACTTCTCATATTGCACTTGCCATCATGTACAACTCCCAGTCTGCTAGTGGATATCTATTTTGCCTTCTGCAAAGCATGCTAGAAATCCAAGAGTAACAGGGGAAAAATTAAGCTGCAGTATTATTTTCTGCATCACCATGCTACTGGCTGGAAACTTACATACACACATAGAAAGAGAGCGAGCTGATCACAGTTGGAATTTGAGGGGTATCCAAAATGAAAAAAAAGTGAAGAAAGACTTCTAAATTTTAATTTTGACCACTGTAGGCATTAGAGCTTCAAATCAGTATTTTATGGAGTGCAAAGAGTTTGGAAACCCATTATTTTTTAACCATAGAACAAATGATCATTAGCATGGATAAAAAAGAATATGTATTTACATATTTTAACAATTCTGCTTGATTTCAGTAACTGATCAGATTACCTTCACATGGTAAGAGTTCAATAAGTCTGCAATATTTTCTGTTGAAGGAGATTTCAGTGCTATCAGGTCTTTCTCTAAGGCAGGTAGCTATTAAAAACAAGATTTAATTAAAAGCAAGTAAAACAAAATGTACTTCTTCGATTATTATTGCTATGGTAACAGTACTATATAGTATATCTGTATATAAACACCCCCCCCAACTTTCAGACAGATCTTAAAGAGGTACCAAGTAAACAATACAAGGAGCCAGAGTTCACTCTTCAGTATTGAACCATCTGGATTTAATTATGTCTGCAGTGATCAGCAAAGAACTCTGCTTCCCAAGCAGACACCAAATGCAGTGCTACAGCTGCAGCAGGTAAAGCCAGCCTACAACAGTCTGACAGGAAAGACCAGGAGCCTGGCAACCATGCTATGCTCAAAACGGTATCTAACTAGCTCCACAATGACAGTCATGGGTCTTTACACAGAGAAGGAAAGCAAGTCATTGTGTCTCCTTCACTTATGTCCATGCAAGTTACTGGAACATTATGACTCTGACTTTATCAAATATACTAATTTTTACACTTTCTTGCAGCCACTGTAAGAAACAAATAGGATATCTGTTAAGAAGAATGATAAAGAACACATTAATGGAGTGTTAACCTAGATTAAAAACTTTGCAGTTGTATAAATAATCTCTAATTTCAGATACTGTTGTCTAGATTGTACAATTTTTCAAGCAACTTCAATTATGCTCAGTAAATCATGCCCTTCAACAGTAGAATCATGAAGACAGCAACATTTGCTCCCTCTTCCAAGCAAAGCTGTCACTAGTTGGCAAGTGTTATAATGACAGCTTGAGAGTATCTCAATGATCCCTGTTCACAGTGCATGGCCAGCTAATATAATTGTGCCTCTGCATACACTCAAGTTGGTAAAAGTATATTGGTGTGCTACACAACTCAAACTTGTTATTATGGCTGTAGGCTGCACACTTGCTAGCACTGGTTAGCAGCTTACCTTTTCAGATTCTACAAAATGTGTAGCGATGCCAGCTTTTAGGACATCTCTTCCTTTCAGCCTAAATCCTGTTAGTGCAAGGTAATAGCCAATCTTTCCTGATAGTCTTGGCAAGAAATATCCTCCACCTACATCAGGAAAAAGGCCTGTAATAAACAAAACAAAAATGTGAAGGGAGAACTTGTCCTAATCATGCATGTAACTTAGTAGCTATGTCTTCTTGTCTCACTTTCATCTCCCTGACTTAGGCATAGCTCTCTTGCCCAAGTTTCTCCTCGACTTGGTTTGATATTTCTCTGTCATCAAAACCCTTCCTAAAAGCAAACTCTTGAACACCTTCCAAAATATCCTTTCCACTGGCACATAATTTACAAACATATACCAGACAATAGTGTTCATTCTATTTGCCAACAACTTGAGACATTTTTAGACGCCTGAAGAATCAAGTGTGCTCTCAGCAAAAAACAGAAGTGAACAGAACAGAATTGTGAAATAATTTCTACAAACTCAAATTGGATGCTGCTTTTTCTTTGCAATCTTTTATTACAATAAAAATATCAAACAAAGATGAAGTGCCTCTTGCACAGCCACGTTTGAACCAATTTGGGGGCTAAGAATTCATTAATAGATCAACGATATTGCCAGGGTGTCCCTGAAGGTGGAGGCGTGAGATGCTGATCTAATACCTGGCTCTTTGATGGGACTATGACTAACCTGCAATTTAAAAAAAATTACAAAATTTCCCAGTTTAGTGACTGTCTTACATTTATTTATTTATTTATTTATTTATATCAACAGAGTAGGGTAATTTTTAAAAATTCAAAGCTCTGAATAAAATTTATAAGACTTTAAAGTTGTAATTGAAAAATATATAACTACTTTTATCAAAGTTTAAATATTTAAAATCATCACTTTGTCAATATCTACCTTATTCTGTTATATACATTAATCACCTACAAAATACATTCAAACGCTTATTGTAACTTTTAACATACTTAAACTTAAGAAAACTTAAGCTTAGCTGTGTCAATCTCAGAAATCAAAATGGAAAGAAGCAGTGTCCAGTTACTACTTCAAAATAATCACCAATATGGCATTCATGAAACTGAAAGTGTTTTGAAGAAATTAAAGGTGTGGTGTTGGTTTTGTTGTGGGTTTTTTTTCCACTTTGAGAGAATAAATGAAGCATGAAAATAAATAAAGAATACAAATGAGCAATAAGAAACTCAGAAAACATTTGCCAAAACAGAGATATTAACTGGGAAGATTAAGATGTACATAAGGAGTTTAAATGGGGTTCTGACAGAAGGCAGTAATTTTTCACTCACAAGTAATTGCTTTCAGTCACAAAAGAGTCAATGTATGTATAAGAGAAAGACTCTATTACAAGTACTTTAAGATGTGGGAAACTAGTGGTCCCTGAATATTCCTCCCCCTTGGACGGAATCAAGGGGAGATTTCTTACAGACAGCTTCTCTTCAGTGTTTTCCCAATAATCTTTACAGTTCATCACTGCCTTATGTTCTTTCTTGCCCATCTCTCAGCTTTTCCTCTGGTTCCTTCTTGGTCCTCTCTTAGTTCTGCTGACTCTAACACATCACAAAGTTGGTTTTAGGAGCTACTTCCTATCAGTTATAGTTGTAGTATTCTGTTCCCATTCCCACTGATGTGTGTGTTGCCATTAACTGATTTATTCCTCATCCCACAGACATACGGCTCTTCCCCTAAAATGCTGAATGTCTTGTTGGCACCCTTTAAAAGCCCTAAGCTGTATTAACCCCAATTCACCACTTACCTTCTTTTTCATCTGTACTCCCATTCTGAATAGTCTACTCTGCATTTTACCTTCTCAGTTTGAGCCATCATATCTATAATGTTGATGCCAAGACTGTAATTTAGTTTTATGTTTCTGTTCATCTGTCTCCCCTTGGATATCCTATTACTGCAGAAAAATCCCTCATTTCAAAATGAAACTTCTCTTACAAATGCTCTCCAAAGCAAAAAGGCAATTACATTTTTCTCCTCATCCACCAGGACTGCAACAGCAACCACCTTTTCCTCTTTGCTGTAATTAAAATACTGATGCTGAAGTACTATTCTCCCCATGCTCCTGTAAGTTTCCAGAGGAAAAGCCATCTTCCTCTTGGGATCTATAGGGCCCTTCCACATGGCCATACACGGGGAAATTAGTTCTAAATAAACTATGATGTTGATTAGCTTAAGTTGCTTTAGAGGCAAATAAAACTAAATTGAATGGTTTCTTTAATTATTAAGGAATTTACAAAAAGGATTAGTGAAGGTGTAACTAATCTACTTTAAACTTACTTGATTGCATAAACATAGTCTGCTGTAGCTTCTACTGTATCCTTTTCAAGGACCCTGTCTTCCTTATAATTTTACTCCTCTTGTCCCTGTTCTACATATTCCTCCTAATTCTCTCAGTAATGCTTCCCATATGTTTCTGCTTGCTGCTGGGTTCCTCTTAACAAATTCCATATATTTGATTTTTTTTTTTCTTTTTGATAGCATTTACCAATTATTTCTCAAATCCCTACTTACATAAAAGAACTGAACGTCTGCTGGGCTGATCAGGATAAAAGCCTATGCCTGCAATGCTGACTTGCAGTCTGTGCTCTGAGACAGATGCAAGATCCTTCACTGTAATCCCAACTGTGAAACTCTGCAGTTGCCAAGCATAAGATAAAGGTAGCGCTACTACATTGCTACCTTATCTTGCAGAGGTGATTGGAGATTTATTAGTAAATGACTTATAGAAAACTAAAAACTTAGGTGGATATATAAGAAAGTGTCCACTATTTTTACACCACCACCTTAAAGCCCACCTCTTACAATATACTTTCATCTTTTGTTCTTCCCACCAGTGTTTTTTCCATACCCTCCTACATCTAAGCTGCTTTCCAGTGCTTTATCTTATCTATGTCAGTTTCAGACTCCTACAATCTAGAATTGCCTTTTATTTCTATTTGCACAGTGGAAAATCTATCTACTTCCTTTTATTTATGGTTGTGTATAAATGCAGAATAACTGTGTGAAAATGTAGCAGCTGAATGAACGCTTTGTTTTCATTTCACAGAAAAGGTGTAATGCTTACTGAAATAAGTGAACATATGAAAAAATCAATTAATACAATATCTAGACAGCTAGACATTTTAAACATACACCAGAGATCAAAACAGCTAAGCCCTCAAATCCAAACAGTTTTCAGTGGTTTTACTTCTAATAGATCCTAAAACGGTTTTAATTACTTTCTTTCCTAAGCAAGTTCTAAGCTTTTCCTTTACATGTCTTCACAGTCTATTTTAGTTTAAATAAGTTCTTGTCAACACAAGAAATGTATGTAAAGTACATAATTTTTGTTACTGTAAGACTACTCATATCTACCTTTGAAGAAGAAAGTGAAGAAGGTATCTTTATTATTAGAATAATTTTATATGCCAAAGAACCTCTCTGTTTAGTTTAAAAAAAAAACCCAAAAACAATTGTTTCTTTCAAATGGGTATCTTGTACAACAACTGATTATGAACTTCAGGGGATTAGCAAATTCATGTTGTATTAATGCTAGAGCTATTTAGTTTACTAAGTTTTCCTTCAGCACAGAAAGATATTTGGAGGGCTGCAATAGTTTTTGCTTTTCTCATCCCACACTTAATTGTTCAGAAAAATTACATGACATTTATCAACTAGCAGGAATTGCTCTAATATTTTTTTAGGAGTTAAAATGATAATGAGCTTGCTTATATCTGGGGGCTTGTTTATGTTTTATTTGACTTGACACAGTTCATTTAATATTTTTGGAATTTTAGAATGAGTCTTGTGAAATGTTTCATACAGGCTGGATAGCAATAAACATTAGATAATATGTGTAAGAGACCCTTTAAAAATATGAAAAATGCTAGACCTTTTAAGCATTACTAACAGGGGGCACTACAAAAATCCAATCATTGGCTAAGTGTGTGTTTTAACCTTAGTTGTAATGACATTATTGTATTTAAAATATTTTCAACAAAAGCAGAATTTTATAACTTTTATTCTCTCTTCAGAACCAAGTCCTGATTTTTTTTAATGTTATTTCTTAGTTTTAATATTATGTAACTGTTTGGAAATCCTTGTAAGAAAATAGTGGTCACTACTCCTTACAACTAATTCTTTGAGGTGAAACTAAGATCAAACCTAATAGCACCAGACATGGTGCCATTTAAGCTGTTTAACCACCAGATAAGGTTCTCTATTCTGAATAAATGTGTTCAACAGGGCCACATATTACAGACTAGCCTCATTCTGCTGCTTGAGGACATAAAGATAAGAACAACTGCAATCATCCTTCAGCTGCCTTGCCTTGGAAAGATGTAGAAACTAGAAATTTTGCAGGAGAGAAATACAGGATAGGTTATAGGTTTTAAGCACTCTTCATAAACATTGTTGATAAGCAGGGAGAAAGGACTTGGACATTACTGAAAGCATTAATGGAGTATGTATGCCAGCCAATAACAGGTTCAATGTTGGTGCCAGGATTGTCTTGAAGAGAAATGTGAATGATTTCACAGGAGGGTTCACTTTAATCTGACTGACTTTTCTTGAGCCATACCACCATCTTCACATAGCTCTGAGACACAACATTTTCTTTTGTACATCTCAAGAGTTGACAAAGAAGCTGTAGGATCAAACATTAGAAAACACACAAGGTACATGTTGCTATTTAAAAAAAAAAAAAAGAGACTGTGATCTTGCCTGCACACAATCTGTACACAACATTAATAATCTACAAGAAAAACTGGAATTTAAAAATCTGTCTCATTAACATTGCAGATAAGCTTGTAGTACAGCCAGTTCAACTCGTACTGAGTTGCAAATGTAAAGTTGACGTACTTGCACTGGAATCTTCAGACTTTATCTGTCTACAACTGTAGCAAAGACTTAGTTCCTCAGATCTACTTCAATTTTTAAAAAATTGTATCCTGACAGTCTTTGTGTCAGTATAGACAGTAAACCCCAGGCTAAGAACATCAATGATCAACCTCCCAGAATACAGATACATTTCTATTAATATAGGAGAAAATACTTTCCATATATGGTCATCTCCAATTCCTTTTTAAACTTCTTTCATTACCACCACTGCTTTCAGTCAAAGGCATTTCATCATGATTACACAAGTAGTGAAATTTTAAACACATTAACATGTGATAATCTGTTAAAATACTTACCTATTGCTGTTTCTGGCATTGCAAAAAGTGTCTTTTCTGTAGCAACTCGGAAATGTCCATGGACTGAGAGGCCAACTCCCTATGCATGGAGCACAAGCAAAGGACAGAGTTATAAAACTACTGGTAAAAATAATCATAACCATAATCCTATGTAGCACACCTCTTGCTTTGCTCTACAATTAAATAATATTAGATTTACCATGCACATCTCAACAAAATATTAAAAGGCCTTTTACAGTTCAAATGCTAATAAAGCATCATATTACCTTTATGATTTAGCTGAAATAGCATTCTATGCTTTAAAAAGACTGATGAGTCATACAGAGATTAACTTAAAAAACCCACGAGTGACAGCAACAGAAACGAGTGACCCCATTTTCTCAATTAGACTACTAAGGGAGTTGACATCCTTTTGCTAATGTTATCCCAACTATAATTTTTGCACATACTTCAAACCACCAACAAAACTAACTTTGGAATATACATGAATTGCACAAAGTTATAATTATAACCCTTTTAAAAGAAATAATAATTAACTATTCTTATAATGTGATAATTACCTATTTTATCAATGCAGAAGTACTTTAAGCAGGAAAAGCTTTCGGCATTA
Source organism: Haliaeetus leucocephalus (assembly GCF_000737465.1). NCBI lineage: Eukaryota > Metazoa > Chordata > Aves > Accipitriformes > Accipitridae > Haliaeetus > Haliaeetus leucocephalus. The sequence goes on from NW_010972437.1 coordinate 322,545, forward strand.
TTGATTAAAATTCAATGTGGTTATAAACTCAATTATTTAACCTGGGGACTTTTGTTCTCCAAGTCAGACGTAGAATTCACATTTCTAAGCACCTGGCCCTCTTCTCTAGCAGTCCTTCCTGATGTGTCCCTTCCCTCAAGAGCAGAAGAGCTCCTGGTGTTGTCTATCATATTTTCTGATTTAGGCAGTGAGCAGCAGCAAGGCCCAATAAAAATATATTTTTTCAGTTCACACAAAATTAATTTCATTTAGATAAATGTTCAAGAGGCAAACTGACAATTTTAAAGAAAAATGGTTATCTGACAAAGTTACTATTAATTATTAATAATATTTGAAGTAATCCAAGAATATTTGAATTACTGGGCATAACCACAACATATGGGTAAAGAAGTCTCACTTGTCAAAGCTTATCTACATGATGCATGTCAATAGAAATGTGTGTTAGAACCCACCTGGAGACAAAACCCTCTACTGAGTATTCCACAAGAAGTTTCTTCATACAAATATTTTTGCTCTCTTCCTTTCCACTGTTTTAGCTTACTTTCCTCACTGTTAAATTTCCCTTTGCTTAGTCATTCTATCCATCCAATTTTGCTGTTAGAACTAAGATATCTTAAATATCATTGGCCAAAAGAAGTCAGTGTCTGATGAAGATGTAATAGATTTTTAAGTAACATTTATAATTGTTTAGATACTAGAAAAATGACACATTACCCAGCTAAGGCTACTAGTCTTCACAAAAGTCTTCACAGTATTTCATACTTTCCATCAAAAACAGTGGGATTAATTGGGTGATACTTGCTTGGACCTGCATTATATATCTGATAGGCTTTTAAGGGAAGAGTAGAATGTAGTAGAAAATCTTTTTCATTTTGCCTATCCACAGAGATCTTTGGGTGTGTTTTACATTAAAATTTTAAAAAGTTATCTCAATTTAATAAAAACTACATCCATTTCGTCACACCATTCTCACACATTCTTCCCTGGCCTTTCTTACAATTCTGCCCAGCAAGAAATTAATTGTGACTGCTTGTTCCATTAAGGCGATACATGACTAAATTTGAAAACACCTTCAAGGTTTTGCTGTAAAATGAATATCTGCCAGTGTCGAGTTTTAATATAGATGTATGAAGTTTTTAAGATTCCAGTCTAATTTCCTGAAAAATGGACACTTAAGGTAACTAGTTATCACACTTCATTTTATATCCAGAGACTAAGCCAAATCTATACACATGAAGTACTGGTGTTTCAAGGAGGCAAATGGGATTTGAGCAAATACCCAAATCTTATTTGCATAGGGTCCAATCCTATGTCTCATCCCTTATCTGTCCTTCAGGCCTTTCATTTGAGGACTGGTCAGAGGCTGTAGATCTCATCTGAGCAGCAGCAAGGGCAATGGACTTGTATTTAGTTCTCTTGCAAGTGTAAAGCTACATTCACTCCTAAACCAGCTCTAAAACTCTTAAATGAAATGTAAATGTGACTTCATCACTTCCAACCTTTTTATATATCATAACAGCATACTTTCACTGCATTTGGTAAAGACTGCTGTTATTTTTATGCATGTTCAGCAACAATGACAACCTTTTTATAAAGATAATGAAAGTAAAAGAATCATGCCCATTTTGCTCTTTCTAATGCTTAAATTATTTTTTTTTCTAATCCTGCATCTAAGAATACAAATACTATCTATCATAAAGCATTTTTCTGGCTTATTTTCTAGACAATCAGAAGTTTGTTTAAGGACTCAAATTTTCAGCTTGAATAGTAAGTAACAAGGACTAGAGTGTGAACTCCATGAAGAAAGCTTCTCCCAAGCTTGTTTTGTTTCTAGTGATAAAAGTAACTGTAGAGTTTTAATAATAAAAAGTTGAAAGAGGTAATTCTCTTTTGAAAGAAGTAATTAAATCAGATTTCACTTTCTCAAGTGCTTAAGCCATAATTGGATTTGTTTTCTAGATAGCTTGAAGTTTTATAGTCTAGATAAAAGCTTAATTTCAGATATATATTTAAAAGACTAAAACTGTATTTTCTTCTTATCCATTATAAAGAAAATGGTGCAAATATGTCCTTACTTCTTTGAAGATAATTTCTAAATAATCCAACATTAAGATAAAATTAGGAGAGAAAAATGAGTTAATGCTTTGAAGGGTACAAACCCCAGTAATTTATTAAACTGGTGATCATATGCTTTCATACATTTGTTTACAACTTCCTAAATGGTTATTTTAACACATTCCCTGTATGTGTTTAACCTTCTCCATCTAATACAGAGGATAGATGCTTATTAGTTTAATAGTATCCTGCGTAAAGAATGAACTTTTCCAGTCAGAAGTCTAAATGCATTCCCCCTCTGTTTCTGGATTTTGTAATTATTTTTTTTTTAAAAACTTTACTGAAATCTTACACAGCTGGAGCCCCACCTAGGAGGCCCTTCATACTATTAAAATACCTGCAGTTGGGCTGTGCTCACTTCACCAAATAGTCCCAGCATTTACACATATAAGTCTTGATGCTATAATGTCTTTATTAAAATACACTGTATCCTGCACTGTTGGTCCTACCTTTCATCATCTTAAAATATATACTAAAGCTAATGCCTTCCTTCAGACTTTTCCAGGATAATAGATTCCTATGGTGAATCAGGCTTGTTTTCTAATCCAGATAGTTTATCTTAATACTGGCATGAAAGGTTTTTTTCCACTGACAGCTGAATGTTTGAATTTTGTAAAGGATACTTAAAGAATGAGACTAGAAGTTGAGGAGTTAAGAAATTAACAAGAATCAATTTAAAAAACCTTTCTGTAGGGTTTATATATGAATTAATCAAAAACATAGAGCAGAAATGGTGGTCTGACAATGTATTACTGGAGACAGATTGGCTATGAAGGTGTTTGGTTACAAATTACAGTTTTATTACTACATGGATATGAAGATATTAATCTTAAAAACAGTGTGTTACAACTCAACTATTAGACTCAGTGCACCTCAAGGAGGCATATAGCATTATAGACACCTTGGTCTGAATTCCTCAACAAGCTTCTGAAAAAGCCAGTAGAGTATCTGAATTTTACTTCCCATACACGTGATTTCCTACTCAATGCCATATTTCAAAAGTCATGCGACTGTGTATAGAAAATTTATCATTGATTTCCATTTTTTTCTCATGATGAATACAGAACCTTATTAAAAGTATTTTTCTAATGAAAAACAAGGTGCAAATTACTGATAGATGGAGAAAGGGAATACAGCTACTATAAATCTTGGAAGTTGTAGCCAGAGGGCTGTATTATCTTAAATTGAGAATGACCCATATTAGTAAATCAGAGAACTCATCACATTTAGAGAAGTTATTAAGAAATTGAGGGCCACCACAACAGAGAACTGTACAAAGAAAAATAAATATGCCCTTCCTGAATGACACATGTAAACATCTGTTCACATACAGAAAAGTAGATCTGTGTCACAGTAAAACCATAAATCACGCTTGTCTATTTACTAAATAACCTAACTCAGACTGTAAAGGAATCACTGCCTAGGAAAGCATAAGCAACAGAATAAAAGAAATACAAACAGAAAACGTCTTCAGGAATGTTGCTTGTATCATCTTCACTAGGATGATAAAGAATTTTTAGCTGTTCAAGCAAACAATTTTATGATAATACCAATATTAATATTGTCTGCAGTGAAAGTCCTGTTGTAACTGCACATCCAATGATTACACTCATTTTTAACTGCATGAGAATACAGTTCCTGGTAGGTCTAGGACCACAAAAGAAATGTGGCAATCAACAAACAAACTGAACATAACACAACAAAGGGCAAATATACCTGAATACAGATGTGTAAAAATAGCCAAGGTGCAGGAAAAATGTTTTCAAAAGCATTAGCTGGCAAAGTAAGTGAGTGGAATTGATTCAGGAAGCAGCAGGAGCTTATAGCTATGTTAGATCAAAAATCACTGATGTAAGAGCATTACCCCCTGCATCCACACACAGCAAATCTTAAACTGAATCAAAATTAATCTTTGTTCATCATTAATGTTATGGACCACTCCAAATAGTATAATCCATTTTTATCTGTAGATACTAACAGACAAGATCACTTGGTGACCCAGAACAATGCAGCATAACAGATCAATTTGGACTAAGAATATAATTTTCTTTGGTTGATGACATATAAATCAACTCTATACAAGTATTTTAAAAAAATCATTAAAAAACAGTGCTTTTTGTGAACTTTTCAATCATTTAGTGTGGTATTTTAAAACATGTAATGCTAATGTAATATAATTTAAATATAAAATATTAATTTCCACATACTGATTACGTGTTAGAGATTCTCAGTCCAAATTCCTACATACATACAGAAGCACAATGAGCTGACTAGAGATAGATTATCTGTAATAATATCTGATGTTTCAGTCTTGTTCTCCTGACCCCTAATTATTTAAACAAATTTGATCCAACTATATTAACAGTAATCATTTAGGTCAGGTTCTTCTTACAGTAAAACTTGGGAAAGAAAATACATAGGCCATTCTGTGCACCAGTGCTGCTACAATGAGTGTCCTTTATCAAGAGAATTTATATTGAATTTTTAAAAGCCCTGTTTTGATTGTTCTGCTACCAGCCAAAATTTATCAATGATCTCAAACCATTTTTATTAGGGTAGTTATCTGCAATAGCCGTATTTTTTCCCCTGTGTAATCTGCAGGGACTGATCCTGTCTTCTGCTGGTGAGCACCCATACTAGTGTTGCGATCCCACCTGACAGAGCATACAGAAGCCATGGTGGCAGTTAAACACACGCCTCCGCAGCAGCGATTGAGTGCCTGCAGTTTCACGTCCTCTCTTTCCATGTATGTTGGCTCCTCCAAGGCAAAAAGCAGCAGGTTGAACAGTTTGGTCTTATGGTCCAGTCTGGCCTACAGACACTGTGGCTCGACAACCATGACAAAAACATAAAAACATCTACCAAGAATGCCTTCTGATTACTCAGAATTTTCTGAAATAACTTATTTCCAGAATTAAAAATACTTTCCTTGTTTCTTTTTCACTACTGTGTATTACTTTCTAAGATTTATATTTAGTAAGCCTACAAAACTCCCTGGCATCAACAGTCAGCTATGCGTGTTAAAAAATACTCTTTCATGTCAGAGGAAGCAGAACTTTTTATGGACACAAGACTTCTGCTGCAACAGAAAGAAAAAAGATGTAAGAAAACTTAGATCTGAAAACCCTATAGCAAAAGTAATTAATTACTAGCAAGTGAAACTTTTTCTAGTGTTGAATTTCAAAGCATTCTTTCCCCCCCCAATTGTTCCCCAGTGTTTCCGGGTACATAATTGGCCATGTATGTTCAGAAGAAGATAGTAAGTGTGGGTTTTTTATTATTTCTAAAATTCTGGAAGACAAGCTCTGTGCCTTTGTTCCTCTGTATCACCTAAAAATACAGCTACTGCAAGAAATCTGTATGTCCAACTCACCATATATTAATGTCTCCAGGGAGAGCAAGCAAGTGGGAGGGAACCCATTTCAGCAACTTACATCAATGCATAACTAAGGTTTTAGGTTTTATCTTAAAACTGAAGAAACACTTCTTGTTCTTAAAGACAGGCACATGCAACAGAACTTTATTTAAAGAGGGGCACAGTTATTTGGGATGACAGGAGTGAATTGAGGGGATTTTGTAATGATGTTCTATTTCTCAGGAAAAAGTGCTTAGAAAGTATAATACAGATTAAAACTAACTCAAGGAGAACATGAGCATTCAAATTCTTCTGGAAATGAGAAAAATTAGCAGAAATATGAAAGGATGGAGAAGCAAGCGCAGATAATTCTCTTCAGAACTTTTTTTCCTTGATCTATAATAAAGGGAAGGAGAGGGAAATAATGAGATAACTCTCAGTATGAGAGTAGGCATCTACATGAAAGCCTAGAATTGGAGAAAAATAGTGGAACTTTTTGCAAGAAAGAGTCTGGTGTTAAATGGAAAGAACAAATCTGTGCAGAAACCTGCAAAAATCTCTGCAATGACAGTCAACAGTGCAGGGGTAGGAAAGCTCTCCCTGAAGCCACAAAGAAAACCTCCTTCAAACACACAGGTTTCAGGAAAAAAAAAATCTAGGAAGTACAGTTAAAACTTCAACTTTAGTCTCACAAGTAGACAAGTGATGTTTGCTCTGTGATGTGATCTATATGTCATTACATTGCACAGGAATGCAAACACTTATTCTGTAATTCTAAAATACTAAGTGCAGTATGACTGTATACTACCAACATCTGTACAAGTACATTCAGGAAGTCTGCCTTTCTTTTCTGGGTGTAAAATAGGGGCATCCATTCCTTTTCGTAGTGTACATTAAACAACTTGGTCATTGTAGAGTTGGGAGAGGGAAGGGAGAGGAGTTTTACTTACTGCACCAGTACTGACCCATAATTTTAAATACTTGTTTTCAAGACAGTGCTTTATGATAAGCCCTGTGGGGAATAACATCACATGCAAATCGTTGAACATTCAGTGGTTATTTTTTTGTTGATGTCAAGAGCTGCTGATAGTATAGTCCGATTAGCTACAAAATGAAGTGCACCATTTGTCCCTAGGATCATACGCAGGAGCTTAGCAAGCAGGCCAATGTGCCAGATGGTAAATATACTGTAATATCAGCAAAGAGCGAATCCTTTCTTAGCATTGCCTCAGCATAGTTTTCAACATCCTGTATTACAAAAGCTAAGTGGTACACAAGTCAATCTCACAAAGATTTGTTTCAGAGTACAAATAACAAATAACTACTTGCAAAATCTGTATTCTATTTTACAGTAAAAGCTGTCTTCAGCTTTGAAGCACTGGGAACAAAACAGGCTACAAGCTTCTATGTGGTACGCATCCATGAGTTTCCAGAGGGAGGGTGAGAGGAAGAGAGAGAATTGGAAAGCAGCTTATCTGGGTTTAGTATGACAATTACTTTTACTTCAGGGCAGATTTTAGAGCATAAATTAAAACAAAATCAAAGATGTTCAAGTTTCAGAGCATGATGACTGACAAGAGGCGTGACATGTTTATAAAAACAAAAAAAAAAAAGAAAAATCAGAAGTCCCAAGAAGCACTGACATTTCTAAGTTCCAGTTTCCTAGCTGTAAAAAAGGGTTAAAGGGGTAATAAAGTCCATTTCAGTATAGAAGTGCTGTGCTATGTAAAAAAATTTTTCATGAACATTTATACGCTGAAGTTAGTCACCCAAAGCCTGATATGTATATTAATAACTAGTAAGCAGAATTTCTATAGTTTCCAATAAAATTTGCCCCACACATTAAACAACAAATTAATAGCTGTTTGTTCTGTGAGCAATATCCACCTGTGCACTTCATGAATGCACATTCGTTTAAAAATTGTATTATAAGTGCGCAAAAACTGTGAGATTTTTAAGATGTGATTAATTCTAATGTTTCCTAAGTTTCTGAACATTAGTCTCAAATGCTGCTATCTACACCTCTGTATAAAAGCTATACGCACACAACTTAATTAATACATCCTAAAAGCAAATAAGTAAAAAAAAACAGATGGAAATACATATAACAATGTGGAGGAAAATGGGGAGTTTCCCCTCCCCATTGTATTTTATATGTATGAGGAATATCAGAAGACACCTAACTTAAACATTTATGCAACCGCTGCAATTATTGCAGCCTATGATATTTGTCTGGCTTCTTTTTCTGTAGATTCTCTATTAACAGCTCACAGTTCAAGTGAGATCATGATGAAGTAAAGCAGTTGGTTGTCTTTACACTTCCCACCCTCCTCTTTCAGTCTTCAGTCACTTCAGCTAAACATATTGAAATGCCAATATTCAGTGGTTTACAAGATTTTAACTTTGGCTTTAGATACAGGCTCACAACTTTTATTTAAATACTTTTTATGGAAACGAACAGGCGAACATCAGGTGTTACGTTCACAATCATTTTGTTTCACTAGTTTGCACTAGTTTGCAAGAAAAGATAGACAGCAATGCCAGGCAACTTGCTCAGAAGGAAAGACTCTGTAGATGTCCATACCCACAAATGGCACAGAGAGCGAGGGCAGACCCTTCTCTCCTACTTTTACATCACTGGGAACTGGTTTTGGTAGTGGGCAGATTCAGGCTGTGGACCACTAAATCTTTGAGATGTTCCCTCCCTTTCCTCCTTCCACCTACTGCAGCAGTCCAGCTAGTTGTAACTCAGAAGCTAACTCATGAAGCCTGGGAATAAAGAATTTTATTTGTGTTTTTTATCTGCAGCAGTAAGAAAGATGTGTCTTTCCTTATGCTGCTTTGGTCCTGACTACAGAACAACAGGCAATCAAAAAACCAAATAATTCCATTTTACAACCATGTAATTTAAATTCAACATTGATGTTCACTTTTTTAAAATGTATTTTGGAAGGAACAAGTTAAAAAATGTTATTTGCAGACATATGCCAGAAATTTTACTGTATTGGGTTTGTGTGGCAAGGTTTTGGTAGTGGGGGGGGTTACAGGGGTGGCTTCTGTGAGAAGCTGCTGGAAGCTTCCCCTGTGTCCGATAGAGCCAATACCAGCCAGCTCTAAGATGGCCCTGCTGCTGGTCAAGGCCGAGCCAATCAGCGATAGTGGTAGCACCTGTGATAACAGATTTAAGAAGGAAAAAAAGTTGCAGGGGGCACAGAAAGGGTAGCTGGTGAGAGGAGTGAGAACTTATAAGAGAAACAACCCTGCAGACCCCCAGGTCAGTGAAGAAGGAGGGGGAGGAGATGCTCCAGGTGCCGGAGCAGAGATTCCCCTGCAGCCCATGGTGAAGACCATGGTGAGGCAGGCTGTCCCTCTGCAGCCCAAGGAGGTCCATGGTGGAGCAGATACCCACCTGCAGCCCATGGAAGACCCCATGCTGGAGTGGGTGAGTGCCCAAAGGAGGCTGTGACCCTGTGGGAATCCCACGCTGGAGCAGGCTCCTGGCAGGACCTGCAGATCTGTGGAGAGAGGAGCCCACGCTGGAGCAGGTTTTCTGGCAGGACTTGTGACCCCGTGGGGGACCCACGCTGGAGCAGTGTGCTCCTGAAGGACTGCACGCCGTGGAAGGGACCCATGCTGGAGCAGTTTGTGAAGAACTGCAGCCTGTGGGAAGGACCCACATTGGAGAAGTTCGTGGAGGACTGTGTCCCGTGGGAGGGACTCCATGCTGGAGCAGGGGAAGAGTGTGATGAGTCCTGCCCCTGAAGAGGATGAAGCGGCAGAGACAACATGTGATGAACTGACCATAAACCCCATTCCCCGTGCCCCTGCACCGCTGGGGGGGGGGGGGGAAGGGAGGGGTGGAGGGAAGATGTTTTGAGATTTGGTTTTATTTCTCATTACCCTACTCTTGTTGATTGGCAATAAACTGAGTTAATTTTCCCCAAGTTGAGTCTGGTTTGCCCGTGACAGTAATTGGTTGAGTGATCTCTCCCTGTCCTTATCTTGACCCACAAGCCCTTTGTTATATTTTCTCTCCCCTGTCCAGCTGAAGAGGGGGAGTGATAGAATGGCTTTGGTGGGCACCTGGCGTCCAGCCAGGGTCAACCCACCACATTTACATATATGTCAATAGAGAAAGGAACATTCCTAAAGAGTTACAGCCACAGAATCTGGATAAAAATGGGACAGGATAAGGACAGCTATTGCTCAACTCCAGCTCCTTTGTGTACTGGAATTTTGTTGACTAAAATGTATAACATACAAGTTGCTTATGACATCACTACTTGATAAGAAATATTAATATAATAAGAACTGTTGGCTAAATCCTGCTAAAGTGTAAGTTTAGATGTTTGTAACTATATTGCTAGAATCCTCATGGTACCTGTATGTCATGGTTTAACCCCAGCCAGCAACTAAGCACCACGCAGCCGCTCACTCACTCCCCCCCATCCAGTGGGATGGGGGAGAAAACTGGGAAAAAGAAGTAAAACTCGTGGGTTGAGATAAGAATGGTTTAATAGAACAGAAAAGAAGAAAATGATAATGATAACACTAATAAAATGACAACAGTAGTAATAAAAGGATTGGAATGTACAAATGATGCGCAGGGCAATTGCTCACCACCCGCCGACCAATACTCAGCCTCTAACAACATTGTTCAAGAAAACATCATATTAATTTAGCTGTTGGAAAGTGTTCACTGTAAATTACATTTCTAGTCTCAGTAAACTCTCTTAAACTTGTCCTGTATATCTAAGTCCTCATTTTCTTTGATGAATGTGGTCCAAATCTGTCAGAGCACTCATATATAGGCAATATGTTACATAAGGTAACATACGGACCTGTTAATAACTAACCAATATATTAAGTAAAAAAAATACTGACTGAACATCTTCCCCTCAGTAATGTTTCATTTTAAGTGGTTTAGAAAAATGCAAGATGCAGCTGTTATTTTGAATATTGAATTGGAAAACTTCTTAGACGTTTCTTCTATTAAAATAAGTATTAGAAAAAAATGTTACAGCTTAAATTACGTGCGAGCAGTGCAAAGTGTAAAAATACTCCTGAAAAATTGACTTCACCTCTCCTTGTAAGAAACTCCTTTATTTTAGGAACTGGCCTTCTTTTCACATAATTCTTCTTATTTCTGTGATTGAGAATGATTTCTGTTAGAAATACCGATTCCTGAAAAAAGATAACTTCATATGATACCTTTAGAGCAAACTCCTCCACAGCGTTCGGCTGTTTATTCTATGCAACAACCTCAAACAACTAAGAAATAAGCGAGTATGTTTTCTTCCATACAGTGCAACCACGGGAAGTAGGCCAATTCCTATTGTGACATGCCGACATGCATTTTTTTGGCAACAAACTTCTCTAAACACACACAAGAGCACAGGGGATTAATTTTTTTTTTTATTAATTATTTTCAAAACCTGCTGATTGATTTCACTAGTACTTGCAGTTTATCTAATATTTTGCATGTCAGGCATTTACTTTCACCTACTGAAGAACTTTGCTACCAAGAAGACTTATATATCTGATGTAAATCTCTATCAAGTCTTCACCCATAGGTCTCAGAACATTATTATAAGGAGTCAACATTGGAAATACACAAAGCATTAATGAACAAACTTTTATAATTATAAAACCTTTTCAGAATGTTGTGAGGTAAAATTTCACAAATATGCCAGGCTAAAATTGAAATAAAACACTGCAAACTTCCTCCAGAAAAAATATTCATTAAAATTTTGACAAGTCTTTATTGATTAAAGCAGAGTAAAAGCTTAAAACAGAGAAGTGTTCTACTTTTTCCTGAAGCGGGCTAAAACGTCATCCTTCCCCAAAAGTCACATTCTTCTTAAACCCTTACTAAGACAAATGGACTTTAAACGATGCAACAGAGAATAATTACAGACAAAGGATGCAAATTTCAACTAAGTAAATTTCTGCCTTAAAGACCTACATAACAGGTCCTGAGATCTGATTTAGAAGAAAAGCCAGATTCCTCTAACAATGTCAGCCTCTGGAATCTTTTCTGCAAATGAAGTGGCACTAACACAAAAAAAGAAGTAAAGCTAAATATTAGGTACTCAGTTCACTCTTCTACTGCAACATAAGAAGATGCAGTAATTCTGAATCTGTAGTCCAGAAGGGAACGTGGTTAGATGCACAGTAGAAGGAATATTTCCAAACCATAGAGTAGGTTCAGGAATTTGGCTTCATCTGTTTCTCTGGAACCCCTACATAACCCCCTGACTAAAATGACATTGTCACTCAGTAAGCAGCGTTCTTAAAAAGCTTCATGTTTTGAACTGCAATGTTTCTGACGCTTCCCCGTACACACCATAGTCTCCTCTGATAAACAGACTAGGGAAACATAGCCTAGATATCACTATGAAATGGAGGGCACAATCATCTGAAAGTATATTAAGAGTTATCAGCAGTCTGCAATCAAACCGAGAGGGCACCCTAGCTGAGGTCATACAGAAGCCAATCATTAATGAAGTTTTATTTGATTATTTTCATTATCTGCTTGGATGATGAAATAAGGATTTCTATAATTTACAGATTATTTTGGGGGAAGGCAAACACTTTGAAGGGCAGGATCAAAATTCAAACCCATCTCACTTTGGAGATCAGATAGAAACTAACAAAATGAAGACTACACTTAAGAAAGCAAAATCAAATGCAGAGCTTACAAGTATTTGTTCTGTGGAACAAATGCCTAGACATTTTTCAGGGATTTATAGCAACCATGAACTTAATACAAGTAATAATGCAATGCTGTTGCAAAAAGAACTACTAAAGGTATCATACTACAGCAGAGTCTCTACCAGCAGGCCCCAACGGGCTGAAGCATACCTGCTCAGCCTAGATTGAATACACCTGGGAAGCCTAATCAGATTGATGCATGGACCTATAAAAGGCAATGCCAGCTGATATGGCACTCAGATTTCTTGGGGGAGAAAATGAGTACTATTTTTTTTCCTCCTTTGTAGTCTTTGAGGTAAAGGGTAGCTCCACAAGACTGGCTCTTTGATAAAAAAGTTCTGTTCAAGGAAGAGGATTTAAAAATTGGTAAAAGGTAAGCAATAAAGAAATGTACTGTGATGGAAGTTTATGTTATGCAAGGAGGGAGGAGGCAAGCACCTGATGGTTTGAGAAGCTGCTATTTACATGGGCTATTTGTGACAAAATATCTCTGAAATACATGGAGGATAATTATTCTGCTCTACTTGGTGCTGATGAATCCTCCAGCTGAAATATTGTCTGGTCTCTGGTAATGAACTGTAAAGTACACAAATTGGAGAGATTCCAGAGGATTGCACAAAGACCAAGAGACCTAATCTATAGTAAAGGCTGAATAACTATCCTTATCCCTATTAAAGAGAGATGGCTAGAAGCAAGGAATGCAAGTATCTCAAAATGTTCTTACCCAGCTATGACTAAGACAGGAATATATTGCTTACACACACTAAAGACTTAAATTAGACACTAGGGAATCTTAACTTGAAAGAATAACTAAGCACTTGGGTGGAATATCTAGAAAAAACAGAATTCATGCTGTTGGAGAGTTCTGAACACATTAGGTGAAAATCTGCTAAGCAATCATATAGCTATATTTAACCCTACTTCAAGTGCAAAAGAATAATCCTGAGGCTCCTCTCAGCTCTACACTTCTGTATAGTCTAAAGCTTAACATATTTGACATTACTACCTGAATGACTAACAGACTCAGTTCTTCAAAAAACTCTGCTCCCTAATAGTCCCCTTACTTACAAAGAGTATCTTTAACTTAGATGTAGACTCTCAGTTTAAGTAAAAGACCTTCCCTAAAAAAAATATGGTACTGTTAGGTGTGTTGACAAAACTAATGGAAAGTCACTTGTGAACCCAAAGACCCAACTAACGTGTTGTCTTCTCATACTCCCAGTCCGTATACCTGAGGTCCTTCTCTACTGAGGAGAGCGTAAAGCAGTCAGTACTGTGTACTGCTATTGCCCTCACAAACTGGGCCCTAGAATCAGAGGGAAGACAGACATAGAAATATGGTTGGGTGACCTTTATCTCTTAAAATTGCAAGCTATATTAAAGTTCCAACTTCCTATTACTCTCCCTAAACATGAAGATTAGAAAGTAAGATTCTCAGAATAACTCAAAACACAAGGCTTTGCAAAGGACTTAAGAGAGCTGGCAGCTCTACCAAACTCCATTTCTGTACTGAAAGTTTTGCACATTACCAATACAAGTTAACATCTACTTGCCCCACAGGAAGATGTTTTCTCATCCTAAAACTCAAAGCATTAATTGTTAAAGCAAGAAGTGTAACATAATAGTATAATCTTTATAAATCTGTAACTTGCTAAAATAAACTTAGCAAATATACTGTGTAAGACGCCAGACTAAAGGATTAAATCCTGTGTATAATTGTCCAAAGCCAAGAATTCCTATGTTTGAACAGTCATTACTCATCAGTAGAAAAATAAATATTTGGGTGCCTATTTTGGCCTTATTAATAAACACATAAGCATTCAATAATATTAGATGATAGGCCTGAAACAGAGCAAATTGCTTTTCACAAAGCACAAAATGCAACTGTGAAACCGACTGCCACAGTCCTTTCTGAAGGCCAAGCCTACTCAATGTCAAAAAATACCAGATGAATAGAGAGGTGAGTGTGATTACTGACGGTGATTTAGCACCATGGTTCTGAAATAGAGCCTAGCTTAGGAAGTTTCTAAATCATGCATGCTCTAGAATACAATACTAAGGAAGAGGGTACTTTGTACACGCTGTTGCAGATTCCTCCCTAAACTAAAAGCAATGGTCTTTGCTCCTGAAAATTATGTACTTCTGCTTTGGCAATATGCCACTAAAGTTTTAAGTATGCTTTATATAAAGTTAGGCCAGTGACCTGGACCACATCCATTAACTTTCAAACTCTATGCCCTGTATTTTTTTTTTTTTTTGCTATCAAATACTCACCTTGAATTCTAAGCTCAATCATCTGAAAGCCACTACTCAAATCTGTCTAGTGTACTTTATTTGGCTCTGAAACAGGTTTAAAACACATTTTCATTAATCCTTTTAGTCTATTGGGAGTATCTGACACAGTAATATATGTTGTGCCAAAGACTTATTTAAAACCACAGATTTAGACTGAGCTTATAAAGCACACTTCTATTCATCTCCAAAGAATTAGGGAAAAGATTGGGACTTTTCTAGAACCAAGAAGCTCAAACTTAGGACCTCACTTACAGACAGTAATATTAAAAAAAAAAAAAAGTTTAAATACTCTGCATTTATTGTCTACTGTTCAGGTATTTCATTTCAGGGAAATAAAAATCCATGGATAGAAGTCAACTAAAATAACCTGAATAGTAATTTTTAGCAAAATGAGAGTACATGCCCAGTGTTCCCTTCAACAGTATACACCCTTTAGCAGTAATTGTGGTATTTATAACTTGTTTCACTATTGTTTTGTAAAATGCAGTCATCTTTGCTTCATCAAACATACTTGTCACTTGAACTTACTGCTCTGAGTAAGTACAAAAAGATGAAAAGATACATTTACATTGAATATCAATTTTTGATGAACTACAGGAGCATAGACAAGAAGGTGCAGAAAATAAGCTCCACAGCCCCATCTGTTGGCTAATCAAGCTCTCAAGAAAGCCATCTACCAGCCTCTAGCCAACAATGCTGAAGTGGAACCAGTTCATTTCTTTGGTACAATTCCAAGTTTTACCGTCACAAATTTATGATATCTGTGCATCAGTAGCAACTTTTACTAGCTAAACACATAACTGAGTTTCTAATACACTTGTGTGATTTTTAATTTATTTTAAGTTAGAACAACAGAGCACTCCATGTGCATAGCACTGCTTTTTTGAGCAAGGCTGAGATTGACTTGCTTGCATTTTCATTCATAGATAAATGGTCTGTAGTGAAATTGCAGTGTTTAAGAGGTGTCCCTTGATTTTTAAGCGCAAGCTAAAACCACTTGCTTCTGAAGCCAAGGGCTTGAATGTAATTTTTTTTTTTTTTAAGCCATTTACTGTAGTTTGCAAGTGACAAATGTTTCTGGCTCCCGTGGACTTGTAGCGACTAAGCCAGATCTTGAGCATATGAAATATGACCCGATTGTGCTAAAAACATAGAAGCTAGCATCTAAGTGATTTAAAACAAAGCATCAAATTATACCATGAATAGAATAACTCCTCCGTATGAATGCAGTTCTAGTGAATAATTACAGTAGGACAGAGTACTTCCATACAGCAAGCAGAACGAGATAAAACTATGACCATGACAAATTCAAGGGCTGTTCTAGAGGTTTTAATCTATAAAATCTCACTGCAGTGAACCTATTTGTATCACAATAGAAAACAGGGCTGCAAGCCTTAGTTTGGTTAAGGTCAGTAGTGATGGGGCTCCCAGTGCTGAAAATGGTGAGAGAAAAGGGTGAGGGAAAGATAGGAGCTAACGCACTTTTGCCATGTAATCATTGGTCCATTCAGAGGAACCAAACCAAATCTTACAGACGGGAGGCATTTGAGAGGAAAAGCATAGAAGACAATGAAAAACTAACGCAAAACACATACACAAAAATTCATCAGTGCTGAGAAACACTACTGCTGACCTCCTTTGTTAAATTATCAGTAGATAATTCCATGTACTGCCTGGGGGGAAGTGTGTTGATGAAAACATGCACTCCTGTAGGAAGGACATTAACTCAGAGTAAACTGAAGCTGTATAACAAGTGCAAATTAAATAGCACTCAAGGTTTAAAAAAAAAAAAAAGGTTTAAAAGTAGTCTGGAACTTGAGACCTACCTGCTTGTTCCCCTATGTTAGCTTGCATACTTGCTCAATCAAAATCTAGTCCCCCAGATGAAGATAATTGCTACTAGTATCTGAAGATAAACAAGTAAGTTGTCATTCAAACTCTGATGGCAGTTAAACTCTGTCAAGGTCCCACTGAAATTTGAGTATCTGTTACTAAAATTTGGATATCCAACTAAAGTTTCAGACTAACTGCTGTCTTTTAAAACCTCTTTAAAAGAAAGAAAACTAATAAAGAATCTTAGTAAGGCAGGATAATCTGACTCCATTATGCTCTTTTCAGTTCAAAAAAATACTTTACTTTCAAAGGACAAAATTCTATTCCTGCTTAGGCCACAATCATAATAAGCAATCTATAGGACCTCTGAAAAGGCATTGGCTGCTGGGCAATTTTGCTCTTTCATAACTATCTGTGCTATTACTCAAAACTCCATAAAATAAATGGACTCCCTATCTCTTACCCACAACTCTTCAGGTCTCCTATGTTCAATAAAAAACTTTTTCTGCAAGAAGAGCTACAAGGCTAGTCCCCTTTATGCTGGAAACTATTTATGTATACTAGATTGGGGGGAAGAAAATGGCTATCTGGCTGAGATCTTTGGGGCCTGGTAGCAGAGAAGAGAAGCAAAGAGGAAGAGAGCTATTGCATGTTCAGATCGCAAGCTGAAAAGACCACAACCAAAATAGACAAAATTATATGTGTACGAAAAGACGGAAATGGAAGAGTCATGACAGGTGATGGATCATGTAGTGTTCCACTTCTTGCATCCTGTCTTTGACAAACTTAACTTAAATAGTCTGTATACCCACATCATACTGATGTGCAAAAACCAATACAAATTTAAGTGATAATATGGCAGACGGACTTCACTGTCAAACTCATTGTTCAACATAACTTAAGATTATTGTATTCTACTCCCTGCTATGGTGTAAATATATCCAATAGATGTCAAACCAAAGAGAATAGCATACTAGCATGTAGAAAAGCATGGTACTGCCCTTTTAACTACCTGCTCATGGTGTTTACAGCCAACAATTGCTGGAAAAATTACTAGCATTGAGTATAACTAGCAATGTGATGGAGTCTTCTCCATGTTGCTTTAGTAATAAGGTCCGGGCATGGGGGGGAATTCAGGATCTTGTAGCTTAAATTTTAGGAGTACTGCAGAGGTGAGAAAGTAGATGTATTTCCAGATTATTTGTTGGAAAAATACAGAATTCATGAATGCCTGTTAAAGTATAGCTTAGAATTATATTTTTCAAACAGTTGTCCTTTAATTGTATTTTTATATAGTTCTATTTTTTAATACACTTTGAGTGGAGAATTCTTCTCAGCTCTTCTATGATTTACAAACTTGCATTTCAGTATTCTGAAAACCTTTGAGGGCTGTTTCTACAGTGGCAGGATTTTCCTCTTTTTCTCAACACAGTCACCAGATCCTCAGAGAAAGCAGTTGCACTAGCTATCAAAGAACAGCAGAAGCACTAGAGGAGCAGCAATCTATGCTGACAAGCAGAGACAAAGGTTCAGATTACAATGAATTGTTTGCAATACCACGTGTGCACTTCATTCAACTCAAGTACAGAATATTACATTACTTTAAAACAAATTATATCAGATATCACACCAAGGTACTTAACTTACCCCTCCCATTGTAATGCCATCGATAAGTGCCACATATGGCTTCTTGCAAGTGCCTGTAAGAAATGTAAAAAAAATATACATTTTTTTCAAAAGAGTGAACCTGTGACTAACTGTATACATGACACATTTCCCCATGTCTTACTTCAGCAAGAGCAACAGAAAATAAATGGTAAATTAAACAGTAAAATATCAACTTATAATGAAGGTACTTCATGTAATTCTTAAGCAATGAAAAGAAACACCAGTTACTGATTTACTGCATTCTGAGCATTGTAAGAGAACAGTATACAACCATCAAATGTCACATTGTTTGCTGTGTGAGTACCTGACAATTTAGCCACATCTGGCTATTATAAATAGCTTTGTAGGATGCTGGGACACAAGAGTTTTCCCTTTCACCCCACCTCACAGCCTGGAGTAACAGCACAGTGTGTACCAGCACTCCAGTACTTCACTACAAAGCCAGATGCATTGGTAGGTTTCAGCCAAAATGTGACTGTAAACTACTGCAATGCAAACATGTTCTGTCTTGCCAACTCTGTTGCATGTTACAACCCTGAACATGGCACAGGCAGGTAGAGATGATAATGTCCTAAAGTACCACAGTTTTATCTATCAACTTGATCTGTTGGGGCCTTTTGGAGGCATAAAACTAAAAACCTGATGCTTTCAATTACCATTCATGGAAAGATTCAGAAGTTCACTCTGAATGAAACTGCTGCCTCATATTCAGTGTTTTCAGGTCAGACTTAAAAGTTCAGTCATGTTCCTGATATGGGTATCCACTGCAACCATGTTGCTAGCTTTTCTGCAGCAACTATAGATCCTTGTTTATAAAAAGAACTATTTTAAAAGGCAGTTCAATCCTTTAAATTAGCAGTTAGAAAATATAACAGAATTACATTTTTAACTTTGTTCTTACATGAACATATAAGCTAATGCATGGGCTCTAGATGCTAGTCTTTGAACTAAATCTCTGTAGAAGCATGCCTTCCCAATAGCAAATGCTGTGAAAGCAGCTCCCCTGTGTATTTTTAAGTTGTAAAATATAAGATATAATTAAATCTTTTTGGCAGAAATGTCAGTCTTAAAAGAATACAATCGTACCAAAGTTGTTAAAAATCTAGGTTTTGTAGTTACATGCATTATAGACAGAGAACACCCTAACCATTTAAAAAAAACAAAACAAAACCAAGCTGCTAAATTATGTACCCTTGCAATAGTTGAATAGACTAGAATAGGTAGTTGGAAGGGACCTACAACAGTCATATAGTCCAACTGCCATGGCAATACTAGTTTTTCCCAAGTATATGAAACCTAAAACTATTTTTCTTGATGAAGGCAAGAAAGGTACATGACAAACATGCTAAGACTAGAAACTCTGTCAAAGTAAAAATAACTTCAGAAATTACTCTTACTCTAATAACTCTATGCTCTTCTGTCAACCTAAGCTGATCTGCAAGATGTTCACCTCTCCTCCTGTAGTGACTAACACTGGATGCAATGTTTAAAAAACTCAAACTGTATTCCATTAAAGTATGTTTAGAGAAGTTTCTTCTCACCAAAACACTCAACTATTGACTTTTACCCTAAAGGTTAAACCTTGTCTTAATATCCTTTACCCCACTAAACTGTACAGAGTGTCTTTGCTGTTAGTTATTTTAAGACCACATACTCCTCTGTTCTTTGCAATAAACTAAGGCAGTTAACTCCTAGCTTGCGTATTCATTTATGCAGTTTATTTAAATGGAAAGCTTTAACATAATTTGATCTTCTGCTTTCTGCCTGAATACTAATGATTTTCTGTGCATCTATTTTTATCTCGGGTCTTCTTTGAAGTAGATCAATGATACTTAGTGCAGAATTGCACTGTCTGCATCCAAGACTTAATCCATAATGGAAATACAACTACCCAGAACAATGGGATGGGATAAGGTAGCTATCATAATAGCTTAAACAAAAGAAACAAATTCTGCATGCAAGGTATAACAATGAGATACGTTACACTACTGGTATTGAACTTGGTAAAAAAAAAAAATTACTACTTATGTTATCAGAGTCTTTTATAGATTAGCGAAGAGAGAAAGTGAATTTACACTCAAAGCAACTAATATGAAAACTGTACTGCTTCAGAATTTGCTATTAAACATACCAATGGCATTGTTCAGGATATATTCTTCTCTGAAGAAATCACGTGCCAGTCTATCTCCAACTTTTCCTGCATCTGCAATAGCTTAAGAGAAATAAAAATCCTAAAGATAACTATAAGTTTAATAGAAAATACAAGCAAAAAAAATTAGTATCACATGATAACAGTTTTTTTTCCTACAGCAATCAAACAGCAACTTAATCCTACTTTGTTTTATTTGAGAAAATTTGCTCAAACTTAAATATGAATGCAAAGTATCAAATTTGAGTCAATTATATTATGCTGGAGACTTTGTCACATACTTGTGAGAGTGCAGTCCATTTTCTATGCTATGGAAGCCCTCCTAATGCCTGGTAGTCTTGTTTGTGATATTTTGCATCATTATATAGAACAATCACTTAAAACTGGTTATATTGAAGACTCTGAATACTAAAAATGAGAAGCCAATTAGAGCAGGACATAATTTAACAATAACCTGTGCTGCTTGTTTACCTAAAATATAAAACAACTGCTAATTTTCACAGTTCGGAGATTTCTTACAGTTCACAGTTACAAAATAATCACAGATACATTGATCACCATTGTCAGCTCTGTATCTAGCCATCTCAAACATCAGACAAATTATCCAATAGTAACAGAGCTACCTATTAGGACCCTTCAAATTTCTTGTAAAGAAGCTGTCAGTAATGAAAATCTGGGAAAAAAAGATAGAGACAGGAACCTTCTCTTCCTAGGAATGTCTGGCTGCTATTACCAGTTATTCATAAAAACCCAGTTTTTACTCTTTTATACAATGTTCCAACATCTGTCTCCTGACAAATAACCTAAATAGCATGTGCACATCAAGGTGTCATAAGAAGTCAGTCAACACAACTAATCTCTCTTACTGTTGTATAGCAAGCCTCTGTTTACCTGAGTCACAGTAAATAAAGGAAATCAATGCAAAGCAGTAACGGGAAAAGACACGTCAAATGTTTAAGTGACTATAGTCCTTACCTCTGATGTCACCCCCAGCACAAAAAGCTTTTCCTCCAGTTCCCTTTATAATTATTAGAAAAGTTTCAGGATCTTGCTCCCAAGTCTAAAAAGAAGTGTTTCCATGTAAGATTAAAGTCCGTGCAAAAAATGCTTTCTCTGTATACTGTCTGTAATTCTTATTTTACATTTTCAAAAAGCAAATCAAACCATCTTAAAATTGTTTGTCTTAAACTGAAGTTTGAGAGCTAACGGTCTTTCTGCCACCCCTGTGTCCTATTCAACCTTGACACTGGAGATCAGCAGAGCTGCCTCACATATTTCAGAAAAACACCTGTGCAGAGCTCCCAATCTCTGAAGAAAAGTAGCACTCCCTAAAACAGGGTCCGACATAAATCTCAATGGGAACAGAATGCTGGGGCAGAAAGCTGACAGTATGGAAGATATAACAACAGTGTTTCAGGCCAAATCACGAAAGTTGTGTAAACCTAAGATGCATGGCAAGGAAAACAGCATTTAAATTGTTGATGGATTTTGTCAAAATGACTGCAATCTAACTGAGACTGGATCAAATCAATTTGCGCACAGATGTTTTGCTACGTACAAAGACTATGGGTTTTTTTCCTGAATTACACTGGTACAAGACTTCAGCAGTGGTGCAACCATATTGAAAAAAAGATGCCTTTTACAGGCTTTTTCCCCCTCCTCTAAACTATGCTTATGTATCCCTTATTCAAGTAAGTGTACACAGATAAAAAAGAGACAAGACATTTCTGTATACCAGCAACTGTACTTAAAATTACACCACCTTTTAAGGTTGTGCTTCAAATAAACCCCAGTACTCAGCACTACAGATTAAGTATTTCTTTCTTTAAGTGTTCTTCAAAGAATGCATAAATTTGCAACACAACCATTTACCAAAATACCAAAAGGCAGGCAACTATCCAACAAATACTGGTATCTAATTAGTTTGTCTTTGTGCATATGATAAACATCATCATTAAATTAAAAAGAATTATTTGCATGCTTAAAATTTCACATTACTTCACTAGCTTGTAGAAACAGTGCCTATAAATCCATAAAGTTCTTCTTTAAGGAATGACACTGACAGCACTTTGCTTCCTAATGGCTTGTATCTTTTATTTCAGCCACACAGCCTTCGCACAAAAAGTGTACCCAGTCGAGAGGCAACACCACTGTATAGCTTGGAATTTGTGCATGCCAACTGACCGGCTGGGTGTTGCCAAAAGGAGCATATAAACACTGAGCGCTGCTTCCTTTTAATTCAGTTCTGGTTTTAATATGGGTGTCTCTTTATCTATCAAGATGCTAAATTTAACTTTGTCAGACAGCGTGTTTCTCCTACGTGCCTTCTCCTCTTTCTAACTTGCTTGAAACTGTCTGTTCTTTCCCATCCTATAAGTCTGAGCTCATTGGCCAATGCACTCACACAGACTTTCATTCTTTAAAGCAGTACACTAAGAAGTGTCAGATTGAATTTTAAAATTGGTTTGGGATAACGTATGTATAGTGGATGGGTAGAAGCAGAGCTACTAACCTTTATTTGTGGATAAATTTGTTGGATCATAGAAAGAGTTAGTGCATTGAGAACCTTGGGTCTATTCAAAGTTATTATAGCTGCACCTCCTCTCTTTTCCAACAACACTTCAGCTGTCGAATCTGTTTGCTTAGACATTTTCTGTACATGCAAAAACAAAAAAATAAAGCATATGTCATCAGTTAGATACCTTGAGTAACATACTTACAAGAGTGTTTATGGAAATATATTCTCAAAATGCACTATTTAAGATCATAAAACATGTATTCTGGAAATGTATGCTAAGGCTTTCCCACTGTACTTCAAGTTTAATTTGCATTTCCTAAACAGTTCTTTTGAAACCACTTTGAGTCCTTTAAAGTAATAAACCTCAGACAAGTTTTTGAGCCACACACACTTTGACAATGATATTTGGGTTCATTAAAAAAACCAAAAAACCCACTAAAACACAAAACCATGATTCTTTAAGACTGACATTCTGAAAAATACCTGCAACAATAATAACAATGACAGTTCCATGTGTCCCTACTGGCAGTTTGACACTGGAAACCCAGATGTACACATTGCTTTGTCTTTAAGTAACTTTCGACAGTAGAGAACAAATCACTGAAGTATTTTCACAATTGATCTCAAATGCACAGTTGAATGATATTTAAGGAATATACAGAAGCTAACATAGAAATTAACTGTAAAGGTAGGTAAGGCCAAAATAATTAAGCTTTAATTTACACTATAATAGAAACTTGTAACAACGTGCTCAAAGACATGGGCATTATGCCCGAGCAATGAACAATGGCATTCAGAACCCCTGCGAGCAGACACATTACAAGTTGCATGTGCTGTCTTCCTCAGGGGAGCTAAGAGTCCTAAAAGCTTCCAACTCAGTCAAACAAGACGCTGTTCTTACCAAATGTTGTAGTATCACTTGCAGTCTGTTGAATGGCTTCAGCCTGAAAGAAATATTAAAAAGACAGCTAAAACCATAAACCAGCTATACAATCCTCAAATATATGACTGAGTTAAGCAAAGCTTTGTCAGAAAAATTTCTGAACACAATTGTTTTACATTCTCCTTTTTAAAATCAAGTAAATTAGAGTACAATTTTGGTATCAAAACACTTGGAAACTTCTTTGCTTACTAGTAAATAGGTAGCAGATACCAATGCCAACTACTAATATTTTCAGCGTATTCAATTGCAAGTTAGGAGAACCTGGAAATAATAAGACAAAGAGTTTGGGGGACATGTTTCATACTTTGCAGCGTGTGTCTTAAAGGTTTACAGCCTTTTTCTGAACGTTTAAATACTAGCATTTAAAAAAAAAAATGGTCTTGTCAAAAACTTGTGAATTTCCAAAGCTTCCATTACAACAAACCTGCCCTCACGTCCTTGTGTGTATATACATTTAGGTGGGGTTTCTGTAACAGCTTGAACAAGGCTCATGCTTCTGTTACTGACAGGAGATGCCCACGCTGGGACGTTCTGTGAACGTGTTGCTTATTCACTGTCACCGTATCGAAGAAGACCGTCAACAACGGCATTTGCTGGACTTCAGACACCTGGCCTGCATCAACATTAACGAGCACCTTTGCCTTTCAGCTACTTAAGAGCACAAAACCCAGCCAATTAACATGTTCCATGCGAACGTCCCGGCGTCCTAAGCTAGTTTTTAAGTACATGCTCGTTTTAGAGTGGGGAAGTTAATCCTGGCCTAGCTAATCTAGGCCTAAATTGTATTTTACACTAGTTCAGGGGGTTGCAATCCCGGGCGTTAGAGGCCTTCCCAGACCATCGCTCCCTGCCGCAAAGCTCCGCCACAAGCTGCGGGCGCGGCCGCCCCCGCCGCCATTTAAAAGCCCCTCGGCGGGGAGGGGGG
>NW_010972437.1:347069-347338 GCF_000737465.1 Haliaeetus leucocephalus
CGCGGGGGGGGGGGGGGGGGGGGGGGGGGCGCGGGAGAAGCTCCGCCGCTCACTCAGAACGGCCACCGCCGCTTCCCCGTTACCTGGGCAGCGGCCTCAGTACCCGGGCCGCCATGGCGGCTCACCGGCGCTGTCGATCGCCGTCATCGGGTAACCGATGGGAGAGGGCGCATGCGCGGGGGGAGCGGTCGGCGGGACGGGCTCCGTTCCCCTCAACCCCTCCTCACCGCTTCCCGGGTGAACCGGCGGCTCTGAGGGGCGGCCGCCCG
>NW_010972437.1:347400-353680 GCF_000737465.1 Haliaeetus leucocephalus
CCCTCGAACAGCCCTTTATCCAGTCAACATAGCGACTAACAAAGGCGTAAGGTCAGCAGGGCGTCGGCATGGGGTTCAGTAAGCAAGGCTACAGGCCCCTTGCTCGGTAGTTTTATGAAGGGTTTTCCTTACCTTGACAGGATCTGGGCTGAAGGAGTGCTGCTCCCCGTCCTGGATTAGGCCGGGAGGTGTGAGGACATGAGGTGAGGCTGTTCCTTCGTCGGTGAAGGCCGTGGTGCCGTATGTAGCAATAACATAAACCCTGGTGGTTGGTGCCCAAGGTGGAGAAAGCCGGCATTGCCGGGTTACCTTCAGAGCCGAACTTCGTGGACTGAAACTGCGTTTTGAGGATGTATTGTTTTCAGCGGCAAAACGGGTTTCTTAATTTCTGACCTCCAGGTTTCTCCTCATCCTTTACACCTGCAGCCACACCTCTGCTGTCCTCTTACCTACTGACACACAGATTGGTGAGCTGGGATTAAGGAGCTGCTCTAATGTAACATCCCACCAAAACCTGGTTATCCTAGAAGGTAAATACAGAGATTAAGCAGCTAGCTTAGCCCCGACAGTACCTACAGACAGAATTGTGAGCTCTAACACAGCATGTGTTCAGCATAAATAGGCTCAGAAAGAGCAACTGGGAAAATTGACTTAAAAAAAGAAGATTAAGGCACTTGAGAATTTATGACCATCACGCTAGGAATCCATAGTACTAAATTCACTTTTATTTCAGTAACTAAATCAGACCATTCCATGGATATTTTTAGGCTGACACATACCGCCATGAGAGTGATACTGAAAAGTGAACTGTGGAGTAAATGACAGTACAGTGCATTAGGTAGAAATGTAGCTTCATCACCTCTCAATGTAGCAAGTTCTTAGCACTGGCTGTCTTGATTCACATCCGTATTTAAAAACAGTAAGGTTAAAACGTTGTAGCAAAATTTTTTGCTGCAACAAAAAAATCAGCTCTTGGAAGCACTTCTGGAGAAGTCCCCAGAGGGCAACCTTGCTCTTCATTTCAAGAAATGATTCGGCCCCTGCTTATAGCAGCATCATCTGTATTGACATTTCCGTTGCAGTAACTCTCAGGGTGTATTAAATTTGGTTGTAAAAAATCAAACTAAATAGGCACAAAAAAAGACACAGAATGTTTCTGTATTATGCAGTCTCAGTTTTCAGTCTTGTACACTGTGAACAAAAAACAACTGACAACAGGATGTAAGGTGCTTTTGCAGGCATTGGGAGACTGCCTACTGCAAACTAATTAATTGCAGAATTCATTAGGCAATCCAGACTGTTCAAACTTTTATCTACAGATTATATGATCATTAAAGATGCAGCCTATTAGTGTCATCTTGAATGTGTACAGCCCTGTATGCTGTTTTACAGCAAGTACCATGCAATTTAATCTAAACCAGTCTAAATGACACCAAATTATCACAGCTGCCAAATCTGAACCCTTACTTAGATTTATATTTTTAAAATTATTTTTAAGGATAACTCTGTATCTCTCATCCAGGCATAACCAAATTATGAGGAGTTTGATAAGTGGATAACATTTTTGTACTTCATATCCTATGTCTGAAAGTCTATACATTTCACAGACAAACACGAACAGAACATTTCTGTAGGATGAACTTTTTGCGGAAATTAAGAAATCAGTGTGTGGAAGCTAACCTTGGGTAAGAGCAGGTGGAGGCTGTTTGAAACCGCTGGAAATCTCGTAATAAATTCCACCTGCACATGGTGCACCTAGACAAGGCTGTGATCAGGACATGATTACATAGGATGTCTGTTTCTTGAGTCCGAAATAGAAGTCACTGGTCTGATTCATCTTTTACTTATGCAGATTTTAATCTATTTCCCCCCTGGCTTCAGTATAAATAATGGTGTAGGTCCTTTCTTTGTTGTCTTCCAGCTGTATGTCTGATTTAGAACAAGAGCGGGGCCTCCTCATTTGTAAACAATGAAGTAACAGCAAGCATTGTCTTGCGACAGCTAGTGATTTCTTTCCATGGTGCTGACACTGAATTTGTACTTAATGTTTTCTTTAACCCCCCCCCCTCTTTTTTTAAATTGGTTTCAAGAAGAAGGGGTGGTGACAGAAGAGCCATCTTCCTTGAGCCTAGTGTTCTTAATTTTAAAACATGCTGGTGATAGCTTGAATTTACCTATAGATTTTTGGGGATACGGGGGAAGTAGGTGTTAGAAAACTGCAATTTTCTCACAGCCATTTAGTGCCTGCAAGCCAGTCCACAAAGTAACTCAGATATCATCCTGGTTTTTAATAGTCCTCCTGCACACCCCATATTTTGCAGTGGAATATCAAAGTGAAAATGCTTTCTAAAAAGTAAATAAAAGATTTCTATAAGTAGAAATAGGAAAAAGAGTGAAAATAATGGAGTCACATGAGAATAAGTGGGATGAGATGACCTTTAACCTGCGAGTTTATGGATGATACTACTGTTAGCAAAGAGGGCTGCAGGAGATTGGATATACTAGGGGTGACCAGCAACCCTAGTAACCAAGCCAGGAACTCGGGGAGTATAAGTGTAATAGCCAGAAGGATAGGCAGGTTGTAATTCGTCCCCTTGAAGAAATTTCCTGGCAGTGTGTTCAGAAGGTTTGGAAAGAGAAATTGCAGACTGTAGGAGGACTTTAGAGTTGAGCAGATGTTTTTGGGTTTTGTTTCTGGGGTTTTTTGGTTTCTTTTCCAGAAAAACATATAACTTCAGGATGTGGGAGCTCCTGCTCCCAAGAAGGATTCCAAGAGCAGCTCAGCTGCATTCTGTATGCCACCTATATAGTCCTAATTAATCATTAATTTGTACCTCTCACTTTCATCTGAGAGCTCTCAATATATTTCACCAAGACCAGGTAATAAAATGGTACAAGTACTTCATCATGTCCCATGCTCCCGTGTCAGGCTTGCTGTAAATTTAATCTTTTCCTCTGCTGCTCTAAGAGCTAGCATCTAATTTCTCTCTGTGTGGGTAGTAAGTGCATCCTTGCAGTGTATGAAGGTAAGGGAAAATGAGTCTGTGAAGGCTTGAGGAATAGAATTGGAAAATTTCCAGTTCATCCCTGCTAACTGGTTATTACTGTACTGACAAGCAATCCTGAAATTGTTTTTTCTCAGTCCAGGCTCAGTTGACAATACTGTAAAACACCTGCACAGATGACACATGTTCACATTTCCTTGCACCAACATGGACACCTAGTACTAAAGGCTCAGGTCTGCAGTGGAGAGTCTTCTTCCATTGATGTCAGTGAGAGTAGAAGTAGACTTAAAATAAGTGGAACACTAATCTGTTTCTCCACTCTTAAACAATAGGCCAGCCCGTGAAGGACTGAAACACATACGTAATATGGAGAAGCAAATTTCTGCTTTTGTCTGTAACATGAGTAATCCCATGGGAACAGAGTACCTTCCCCAGGGCTTTTGGTCAGAGACTTTTCAGATAATGCATCCATAAAACATCTGAAGTCATAGATTTAGGAGGAGGGCACAGCTCATGGCATGCAGTAGTGAATTTCTCCTGTAATAAGAAAGTGTGTGAGAGGGGAAAAAAAAACCCTTTTTTTTCTTTTTTCCTTTTTTTTTTAACCAGTTAATTTGCATCTTATCAGTGGGGAACTAGAAGTGTTTGGAAAAGGATGAAAGCAAATCCATAATGAAACTCTGTGAGTGGAGTAGCTTCCATTTTCTTTTGGCCTCAGAGGGCACCAGGGAAAGTGTGGGGGTGGCTGGGTGCTGCTGCTGCAGACGCTGCTGTGTTGATGAGGCTGGGAGAGAGGCTCCAAGCAAGGTCCATCCACCAGTGGGTTCCTCCCCTCCCACCGCCCCAGCTTAGACATACCACTCGCGCTGCATCCACCCTGCCAGTACCCCCTAGGTTAGACAGGACCCTGGGCAAACACCCTCCTACATCTTTTTTCCCTGCTGCCACAAGCAATCTGTCACTCCTCCCCTCAAACCACCCTCCACCTACGTACAAAACCATAACTGTAAGGAACGCCCTCTTCCCTTCCCCCTTCCCTCCCCACGGGTCTGTTCTTCTTAGTGGGTGAAAAATGCTATCTTCCTAGCGATCAGGTCACCCCTGAATTTGGCTTTGAGACCCAAGCTGTTTGGTATCTTTTAGGACCACAGCTGGGAAAGCTCTGATTGCAGATCTATTGTGTTAGTTTTTCATTTGCATGTAATTGCACATGTGCAGGTGGGAAGGGGCTATTTGCTTCCCACTTGCTTTGATATGCCTCCCTTCCTAAGAGGACCGCTTCCTTCCCTTCCTGCTCTCGGCCTCCCACACATCCAGCAATGAGAAATGCTGCAGAAAACTGACCAGCTACCAACCCGCCCACCTGAGGAGGAGGAGGAGCACTAGCAGCAGCAGCAGCACTTTTCTCTCTGTCTCAGCTTTTTAAACACAGTTAAAAAGAGCTGAAGTGTGGGTGGAAATAGCTGTAGGGAGTGTGTGTGGGAATGGGGCCAGAGGAAAGTGAATTTTCTGTTGGTAGGACAGTTAACTTCCAGTGGACCAAAAAAATCCCCCAAGGATATCTTACTCCTGAGGGTGTCTTCGGGTGTATGATTAGTTCTTAAGGTTGAGTTGCCCAGGTCTGGAAAGAATGAAACTGAGTTTCTTTTTACCTGGTAGTGCAAGTGATGGTACAGTGGCAGACCGCACTCCTCACTCAGGGGAGCTTGCCTACAAGACTTTGGGAGTCTGCTTAGCAAATGATACTTGCATTGCATCCCGTTGTGTCATCACGTCTGTTGTTCTGCTCGCGGTGTATCTGCTTGATTCTGTGAGAGTCAGAGCTGCCTGAATGTAGGAAGAGAAAAAGGCATGTGGTTTTCACACAGTGTGGGTCTGTATTTCAAAATACTATCCCTGTTGGACCTCTTGAAATAGCACTATCCCAGAATATCAGTTAATTCAAGATTTACTCTAAATTTGTTCTTCTATATGAAATTAAATTCAAGCATATTTATGTTAACAGGATGTTATTTGAGGTGCTTTGCTTGTATTACATGAAAATAGCAGTGAAACTAGTATAGGAAAACAGAACTTGTAAGGCTAGTAGTATAGAGTGCAAAGTGGTACTGCTGTTTCTTAAGAAATCTCTCTGATAGACTCCATGAACCAAGGGTACAGAACAGCTTTCAGGTTCTGACTTGGTTTGACTTAACTACCTGGAATAGAGGTTTTACAATATGTAATCCTAATCAAATTCGTCCTAACTTGAGTTAGTTACAGGCATTTTTCTCAATCCAAAACTCTACCCATAAATTTATTTTGACTAGATTTCTCACCAGCATTAGACTTATATATATAGACATATCCATTACTGATGCAGTAATGTATATAATGATGATCTTATATCAGGATGTGGTCTGTAATGATTCAAAGAGATGCAATAAGATCCAATTAATGAAATTTGATTCTCAAAGTATAGGAGATTTTTAAAAAATATTGTATAGGGCATGTAATTTTTTCCTAGTGAGTAGTAACCTCAGACTTGGTATTTGAATGGATTTAGCCCTGTGAAGTAACTTTCTTCCTGGAAAAGGAGTGTGAAATCATGTCATAAGGCAACTTACCTTCCAGCCAAGACATAGCAGTTTGCCAGACCTGTTTCACAGACCAGGACTGCACAGATACTATGCAGTAGGGAACTGGGCTCACTGACTTCAGTGCCTCCCCACCACCAGCCTGTCTCTTGTAGCTCTGGAGATTTTACCCTAGAGTAGGAATGAAAAATGCAGGCATAATTCCTTATGCTGATCAGCTCAGAAACAAAGTAAGTTATGAATAAGCCTAATTAACACATTTGCTTGTGACACAACGTAATGATCAGCTGATGGACTTAAGTTACCAAGAGCTAAAGCAGTATCAATGGAGATGTAACCTTAATGGAACTAATTATCCTGATGTTTTAAAAGTCTTATTTCTGAATGGTGATTAATATTTTAAATATATCTTTATAACCTTCTGCTGAATCTTATGTAACTCATAATTATAATCTACTGGAATTACATACCCACCCTGAGGAGGAACAATATTCCAAATAGTAAGTTCATGTCACTTGACTGATTTACTTTAAAACATTGCAGTAATTCCTTTGTCAGTAGCATTTTGAAGCACTATTGGCCCACTTGTAATTCTGTCTCACATTTAGCATTGGTTCAGTTAACTTTAAAGGTAGTGCTTTTCATACCTTTTATATCAATGAATGTACATCAGATTTTAAATGCAGATTATATGCTTAT
>NW_010972437.1:353901-367931 GCF_000737465.1 Haliaeetus leucocephalus
CCCACGCTGGAGCAGGGGAAGAGCGTGATGAGCCCTCCCCCTGAGGAGGTGAAGCGGCAGAAAATAACATGTGATGACCGTAAACCCCATCCCTGTCCCCCTTGTGCCGCTGGGGGGGGCTTGGTGGAGAAATCCGGGAGGGAAGTTGTGCCCGGGAAGAAGGGAGGGGTGGAGGGAAGGTGTTCTGAGATTTCGTTTTATTTCTCATTTACCTTACTCTGGCTGATTTGTAATAAAAAGTGAGCTAATTTTCCCTAAGCTGAGTCTGTTTTGCCCGTGATGGTAATTAGTGAATGATCTCTCCTGTCCTTATCTCGACCCGCAAGCTTTTTTTGTTATATTTTTCTCTCCCCTGTCCAGCTGAGGATGGGGGAGTGATAGAACGGCTTTGGTGGGCACCTGGCGTCCAGCCAGGGTCAACCCATCACACTTATCTTGCCAACTACTGTTAGCCTGAAATTTTCCTCGTATGATCTATTGTGGTGGAATGATATTATTCAAGAAGCAGTAAAAAAACCCCAAACATTTAGAATCATTAAAAATCTATTTTAGGAGCTCAGTCCTGTATATAACATTCCTGTTGGCCTCCCTGTTTTATCTGTTGTTCAGCTGGAATGTCACACACTTTGGTCTTGAACCATCTGGTATCAAAACATTCCTTCTCAGGGATTGTAGTGAACGCCTAGTTAGCTCATTTTGTTTCAGTCAAAATCATAGTGAATGAAGTAGAAAGCATTTGATGCTAATTAGTAGCTTTCTGACAGTCCAGGGATATGATTAGTAGAGAGAGGACCTCAGATGTTTATTTTAAGAATTTGTTGCTCTAAATTAAAGTGAGGCTCTTCAGCAGGGCAGTCTGCCTGACAGCATGACAGTCAGTATCTTATTAAATGGATGTGTGTGTATTCAAATCTTTTTATGTTACTCATCTGACACCTCGCACAGGTATTAATTTTCACTTGAAAAGATCTACATTTGATTTTTAAAGTCAATATTAAGAATATTTTTCAAAATTTCTTTCTATTTTATTTAATTCTGGAGTACAACTAGAACTGTTCATAAAATAATGCCTTTGAAGAACATTGCCTAGGGAAAGATATTTCATTTAATGCCACAAATGATGCAAAGGACAGCAGAGCAGATTGGAGAACTTAAAAATGAGGAAAAAAATATGCCAGCAGAATAAATAGAGGCCTTTAAGCTATTAAAAAATAAGCATATATCATTCATTGCTGCAGATACATTCTGTTTGTGAGTATAAATTACCAGCCTCCAATATGGGGTAATTGTGAGCAAATGCTAGCTTCAATGCAACTCAATTTACCAGTTCTGTGTATAATTATTAACCTGGTGGAAAGGATGTGTAGCAAGTCAGAAGGGAAAGTGTTTGTTTGTTGTTTTTTTTTAAAGAAATATAGTCATCCTGGATCATAAACAAACTTGGAGTGGAAGTGACAGGGATGGAGTACTTGGTTCCTGGAGCCCTCATTCAGTGGATATACTTCCCCAGTGATATACTGCTCAGTGAAGAAAGGCAGTGGCAGCTGTGGCAGGGCACAATATAGATCTAAGTTGTTCACAGGAAATGCATGTCTCTAGTATTGTTAGTTCCTCTCTGTAATCTCAGTCTTCTGTCTGCCCCGTGGATTTCATGATGCCACTGGTTCTCCTGTCCAGACCTGGACAGTCCCTCCTTCTCTCTTGCTCTGTCTCTGCAATAGCAGACTGGAATGGAGGTTCATGCTGCTAAGAGCAGTATATGGGAATATATAATTATTTCAGAAATAACATGCAACACAGTGTGATTTAGTCATACTTTGACACACCTCTGTCTGCCAAGAAAAATGCAGGCACTACCTTATAGAACTGTTGCTAAGAGCACTTCTTCAGGCTCTAGGAGTGAGAAGATGCTTTATTGTATGGTTAACTGCAGGAATTAACAGCAGGGTTTCAATCTGGGACCTGCCAAGATATTAAAGCACACAAATCTGTTGCTTGAATTAAAGGCTGCGCTTCTGCCTAGGAGACGTAGCACCATGTGGAATTAGCCTGGGACATTATTTCGTAAATTGAAGACACTTTGAAAAGTGATTTTATTGACATTTGTAGCCTAAAAAACAATTCAAGAGGAGAAAGTTTTGGCCAGCACCAAGAAGAAATGTCTTTTGTTTGTTTTATGCTAAAGTTAAACAATTTTCTAAGAAAGCAGAAACTTTATGTTAAAAAAAAAATTAAAGAAAAATCCAATTTCAATCTGAAATGTTAATGGAAATCTTTTTTTTCCCCATGACTGAGCAGGAGAATCATGAAATACATTTGGACTGTGCATTCCTTTTCCTGTGCCACCACTAGCATCCCTGTAGCTTTTGCGAGCCTTTTGGAACATTCACCATCAACTAGTCTCTTCCTAGTAAGAGACAGCTGAATTTTTGCAGGCACAGCTGTCTGCCATCTTAATTACAATAGCAACATACAATTTTCAACATTCTTTAAATAGTCAGAAGAAGCAGGCATTGAAAATAAGTTTGTAGCTTTTTCACTATTCTGCTTTAGTTTTCCCTTCTGTGAAGTGAAGAAAGTGACATTTACCATCTCATTGTAATATCAACATTAATTTTATAGTGGAAACAGTAAGATGCTATACAGTGGTGATAACAAATGGTATCTTGTCATTGCACAAAAGATAGCTCCTATTATTGAGCTAAAGAGTAAGTATACTTTATCTATATGTTTGCAGTGCATATACCAGATAATGCCACATAGCACAATGACGCAGGATTATGCGGTCCAGAGGAAGAGGATTCAGATACCACATGCTTTGAATTTCTGTGTTGCTTTACAAATCAACACATGGAATATATTTTCCCCTTCTTTAAAAAAGAAAAGAAAAGCTGTTCTGTAAACTGTTATAAACAGATATCTGACCAGGGTCTTGTATGTATGTTAGAAGGGATGGGTGCATGTTTTTTCTTTCTGAACAAATAATCTGACTGCTCCTTCACATGCAAGCCTGTAGTGCTGCCACTTATCAGCTGCTACCCAGCTCTACAGAAGAAAATGAGGATTTTTTTTTTTTTAGCACAGGACAAAGCAAGCCATGCCGTATTAAAATGCGCTCACTCAGCCACACTCCTTTCCTCAAAAGTATTTAAATTATCTTTTCTTCTGAGGAAATTTCCCACCTATCTGAGAATTTCCCACCTTCTTCATTTTTTAAGTAAAAAAAGTCTAGTATTTACGGAAGTAAAAAGCCCAAAATTCTGTCAGGTCCTCCAGTATGCAGTTTCAGGAGGTTGTAGGTATTTGCACAAGCAGTCAGCTCTCTGTTTCACAGTAATTTGTTTGCTTTTGTTAGTTATTCACAATAAGCAGTCATAATGCTTGTAAGTAACATAATTCCTCACTACAAAATGACTGCAACAACGGATTGTGACTTTGTCACTGCGTAATAACAACCAGAAGCAGATGTCTCAGGAATATATTAAATTATTTCTAGAAGATGAAGGAAAACATTCTCCCTAGAAGATGCCACTTCATCTTAAATACCTGGAAACTTTTTGCGAAAGATTTCGGTGACCCATGCTGTGTAACCTTCACGTTTCTTGTCCGGGAAGGGGAACTGTTTGCAGATCTGTGTTAATCTTTCACACCTATCTAACATGTAGAATGTGGGCAGTGTTTACCTATCTCATAAAAAAAACTATAGCTCAGCCATGTTTTTAAAGTGCTTCAGCTCAGTAAATAGCTAAATGAAAGTTCAACTCCATAGAGTTGAAACTGTAGTTAAGTTCACTTTCTCTCTCCATTTCCCAGATAGGCCTGAGTTAATTAGTAGCCAACCTTCCAATATGTGTTTCCTCCTTTTGAGCCTTGTGTGTATATATATTTGTTCAGCCATTGTTGTTGCAAAGAGATCACCCCCACCCAGCTCAGAGTCCAAAGGTTTAGCAGTTTTGTTTAGCTAATAAATCTAAAGGTAGGTAAGATAAGACAGGTTTTGTAACCAGTTACTGCATTCCATTTTAATGATACTGCATTGACTTAAAATTCTGTGGTGTTGGGTCAAAATTTAAAATACATTGCAGTTTGAGGTCTTTAAAAATTCTTCTCCAGTATTACTATTTGGAATGGTAGTTGATGCTTAAATGATTAATTTAGAAAGTGAGAGAGACATACAAGGTAGACAGGCAACCTATGTGTCATGTACATGTATGTCCATACGCATTCTCATTTTTGTCAATGGAAATTATAAATAATCCAGTTTACCAGAGAATTTTCAAGATCAGAAGTCTTACTTCTGAGAGTGTCATCTGAAGGGTTTTTAGGCATTGGAAGGGCTGATTCGCAATTGTCCTCCATAGTGTTTAGGGTAATTGTTTAACTTTTTTATTCCACTACAACCTGAATAACACAAAACCCTACAATTCACAGCTGATGGCATTTGCAGTCTTTGTAGTGCTATTATTCAGCACACATGCTACAAAGAAAGAAGGAACCGAGATCTTAGGCTTTCCTTAACATTCCCTGCTGTTGCTGTTATAAATGGCCAAGGCTATGGAAGACACAAGGCACATTTGACAACTGCTTTTCTGACTTAGATATGACTGATGTCAGGAAGGAGCCAGTTGCTGATAGCTTGCTCTGGCTTCTCCTTCTGTCACTCATATACTGATGGACCTGCACTAGTAGGAAATGCTACTGTTTTAAGTACATTAGACTGGCTCTGCAGAATAGGAAAAATGCCTTCCTAACTCAGTACATCTATAAGCTATTGTTTAAGGCAAAGCATGAGGGTTAGTAGCACTTATTACATGGTAGCCTACGCAACTCAAAGGTCCGTGAAACCATCAGTGACCCAAAGGTGATCTGCAAAAGCGGATCTAGTGTTTACTTGAAACATTTAATTATAAGAATGCACAATATTTTGAACAACTGAAGGGGAAATAAACTGTGGTACAAAATGTTTGAGAACTA
The DNA here is from genome assembly GCF_000737465.1 of Haliaeetus leucocephalus. Lineage (NCBI taxonomy): Eukaryota > Metazoa > Chordata > Aves > Accipitriformes > Accipitridae > Haliaeetus > Haliaeetus leucocephalus. The sequence goes on from NW_010972437.1 coordinate 358,876, forward strand.
TTGATTTATTTTTATTCTTATGTATTTTAATTGTTCCCCAGAAGATTACAGCTCTTAGAAACAGAAAGACATAAAACCAACCATGCAGAGTCAGACTGAAGGACTGTCTAGCCCAGGACACCATCTCCCAAAACCAGCCCTAAGGGGCTGCATGGGGAAAAGAACAGGGCAAACATGTCTCACACTCTGTTTTCAGCTCAGGGGACTCCTGAGTTGGATGTTGTGGCATTTTTTATTTTATTTTTCCATCTAGTAGCCTGGGGATTTCTCTTCCATGCATTTGTCCAGCCTCCCTTGGAACTTGACAGACTTCTAGCATCCGCAATATCTTTGCAAGCTTTGGACATGTCTCCTACTAGCTTCATTTGATGTGCCCTAATCCGTGTATGAGAAGAAAGAGTAAATTAACCTGCTTTCTCCAATTCATGACTTTGTAAATCTGCTATATGCCTGCTAAGTTGCCTCTTTTCCTGACTGGTGTATACTAGGCTACTCAGCTGTTCCAGGCAGAGAAGTCATTCCAAACTTTTAAGCATACTTCTCTGAACCTTTTCCAACTCTAATATATTCTTTTTGAAATAAGGAGACCATACTGATTTTTTCCTATAATTCATATGGGATCCACGTCTGAATTTCTCTCTGTGTGAAAAAAAATCCATATATTATACTAAAATAGAATTCTTTCTTGCTTTGCAATGGGTTTTGCACTTATAATCTTTTTTTATTTTTCCTCCCCTCATAAGTACTTTGGCAGTTTTGAACCTTCTGGTACTAAACAGTTAACAGCACATTGTAGCAATATAAGAAATCCTCAGGGAGCTAGGTTGTACATCCTAAAAGCAGATAAAATTGTCCAACCCTGCAGGCAACAGACCTTTTCTCAACTATTAGTAGAACAAGGGGAAGAGAGGGGAAAAAAGAAAAGGAATATAGTAAATTACTTTAAAAAGCATAGGTACTTAGAATTCATAGTTGATGTGCTGATTTAGGAAGTCATGAGATATGGCATAGAAAAAAAGGTAAAAAATGTTAATATTGTTACATAGACAAAGACTATTTTTTCTGCTTTTGTCACCCTCCTGTGGTTTTTTCTTTTCCCACCCAACCATTTCAAAGGCATATCCTTACAATGACACATCAGTTTCTGTCTTCTCAAGGTTTAGAAATAGCTAAGCTGTTATAAATAGATCACAATCTGCAAGAGACAAAGAGAATGGAAATATTGTAAAAGATTAGCTGAAAAATTTGGATGTGGATTGAGATTTCAGATGTCTCCAAGAGTGGAAGTACTCAGTTTGAAATGCTTTATTAACCACAGCAGAGGAACCCGTGCTCCTTGTGCAGCAGTGAAAAATAGCCAGGTAGAATCAGGTGGCACTTTTGGTCACAGTGCCAAGCACAGAATGACGTCCAGCTCCGTCTCCGGGAGCTCACAGTTCAATGATGTGAGAAGGCGGCACTTTGCCGTTCCTTACTGTGAAGCTAAAACACAAGAGGCAATTACTCTTTTATACACTGTAGAGCCACTAAATCAGAATGTATAACTTTTACACCATAATTTCTGGCAGTACACATGCACTCTGAATTGGTAGCATTCATCAAGTTTGTTCCCTTTTTCCACTTGGCCTCCAAAATGCCTTGCCTTTAATGAAGTGTCTTAGCATATGTTTGAAACCTTGTCCTTGTCCAGCAAGGCAGTGAAAAAGTCAAAACTGGGAAACAGTCTAATATCCCTTTGTTTCTCTTTGAGTACTCCCTTTGTAAGGTCATTTAGATCCTGCTGACGCTTCCAAACAGACTTTGGAAGAACAAGTAGTTGTCCTGCACTGAAAACTGGTAACATGGGAGTGGTATTATTCCTCCAGCCACATACATATAGCTGAGGTCCATTTTCTTATCTTCCGACTGTTAGAGTGACTGTGAGAAAGATGATTTGGTGATTGTAGGTAAAATAAGACATTAAATGAAAGGAACAAACTTTCTCTGTGATGTGTTTCTGTTTTGAAGAGAAGCTACCTCCTGAAACCAGGCTGGGTTTCACAGTAGCTACATCATGGCAACTAGCTTGACGTAAGCTATACATTCTCAGTCTTTGCCAAATACAATGTCATACCACTAATGTAGGACCTGGTCTTTGCTTGAAGTGTGTCTCCAGCTGTCATTGGTTTTAATAGAAGTTTAGGCCAATACACACTGCAGAATCAGGTTCTTCAAACCTAAATTAACATTCTGTTGAAAACTAAACATATGTTGGTTTTTTTCACTGTCAACAATTTAGTTTCCAGGTTTGGAAAAGAAACATTGCTGGGGAGGAATCCAATGAATTTATTAATGAGCTCGGTAAGTATGAAACTATTAATATCTTCTGAGATTTTGTTTGTCTTATTTTTATCTTCAACTTCAGTCTCTGAAATAAACAGATGTTCTGAAGCTTTCCACTGAGAATACTACAGTATGTTAAGTCCTATCTTAAATACATTGTGATTATCGGGACATTGTAGGAAACAGGTGAACAATATTTCTGAAAGAATTTGTACCATTACATGAAGTCTGTATCTCACATTGCACTGATAGCCCTAAAAAGAAAACACCTAGAACATTTCTTATATGTTACTAATGATTTTTATTTCCAGACAGAAATCTGAATACAAAAATGGAAACATTAGTTTATTCTCTAATATTATCAGAGAATATTAAAGCTGCTATTACTATTCCATGGCATGACTGACAACATAGTTTATCTGTCCTAAACACATTTTAAATAGATGAGGGCTTCTATTTGTCTAAAAAGGTTCTTTTTATTTCAGGATCACTTTTGATCAGAGATACAGCTTTGAATTTCGGTGTAACTGAAGCCTAGGGCAATCCTCCTACTGACACTTAAGTACTAAGGTCCTTTGTTCTTTATAGTGAGGAATATCATCTTGAGAATTTGAGAAGGGCATCAGTAAATTTCTCATTGTTTTCACACTTTGGGGAGGGGAGACTATTTGAAATTCACCTTGAAACTGAATTCAATTACCAGTATCGCTTGGATGTTCTCATATTAACCAAGAAGTTAAAACAGATTAGCCCATCAGTTATGGTGGAGGTCCTGAGATGAAATACAAAATAAAAAAGATCAGTCTGCTTTCTGGGGAAAGAGGTTAGATGGCTTGGCTAACACTGTGACTCCCTTCTGTATGAAAAGTGACATTTACTGCTCCTATTTATAATGAGGTAAATTCAGCCCTACAGAGAATTAAATGTGAGGCCTCTGAAGTCAGCAGCTAGACTTAGCCTGAATTTGATGCATTGTGTCCTCAGTAGAAAAGATTGTTTTGCTGCTTGTGTCACTCAAGTAGTTTTCATCAAAAATCACATTTGCCTGTAGTAAATAAAAATGCCTGTCTTCTTAGTCTTGGTTTAGGTTTACAAAGCTACATCTTAGAAGACCTGAATTTAATCAGTGAGATAAGATGATATGACTGTGCTTGTATCTGATTCAAAAAAACCTAGTTCAGTTAAAAACTGCTTTGAGCCATCATCATTTTTTTTAGCAATATAAATGGTGAGAGTTAGTCCTTGGATTAAAGGAGAAGAATATATAATGCTGTGTAAAATCAGAAGTAATTTTCTTGAACAATCTTTCAATATGTAGAATACTGAACCTCAATTAAAATTTGTTTTGGTCAGGGAATATTTTGCTGTGCAGTGGTATTGTATTTCCTTTAAAAGCTATTCTCAGAAACTTAATTTAGTCAAAAGCCGAGAACTCAAATTCCCATCGACCTCAAGTCATTGACTAGTAATTAGGAAAGCAGGGATATCTGACCCTATATGTGATTTTTTGTGGACTTAAAGGACAATGATAGAAAAGAATTTCTTGCTTGAATGCCAGTATTTGCTCAACCCCTTGCTCTCAGTAGGGATAGAAGGAACTTCCTAGGGATCAGAGAGAACTGGTCAGTTTGCCATCCCTCAGTCATATACCTGCAGTTATTAAAAAACCTGTTAGGCTCAATAGTTATTTAGTACATTCAGAATACAGCATAGAAGGCATACATTTGTATTATAGAAGCTAAGTGTAGAACCAAGGACCCATCCTGCCAGAACATAGTGGGCAGAGGACGTGGGTGTGTATGTCACATTTTTAACTATTCTCCCTGCCCTAGTCAATTTGCATTTTTATTTTAACATTCCTAGTTTTTATTTAGAATAAAATGTGTGTGCATGTGGGGGCTGTTTAAGTTTTAGAAGTTTGGTCTTTTCTGGGGACCTGGCTATAAGAGACGGTCTAAGCAGATCCATCTCAAAGCCCTGGCCAGTTAACCTTCCCTCCCCCTGTGAAGACAGGCCAATGCAGAATTCATTGCAGGTTCAGGGGCTAAATTGCATAAATTGTCTCTAGTTCCTGCCTGGAGTCAGTCATCGGGGCTTTGTACACTCTCCAGTCTGTAGCAGTGGAGCTTATGACAGGATCAAGGTCATCATGTTTTTGCACATACTCGGTGGCATCAGTGTTAGCAGCAGCCCAATGTAAACAATTTGCTCTGTGGACAGCAAAACTAATGAAGCTTGATTTCCTATGGGCTTGTGTATTATGCTTTTAGAGTCTGCTCCCTTGTCTCCACCACTTTCGAAGCCTCAGCTGTCCCTTCTCCTTTCCCTGCAGTTCCCCCCTCTATTCCTTTACCTGATGCCCAGTTCTTCACAGGGTAACTTAACTGCTGCTTGGGCAGGAACAATGATTCACTGGACAAATGGGAGCCTGCTGTGGAGTTCATGCCGTGGGCTTTCCTCCCGCGGAGGGCACTGTTTTGCCTTTCTTTTCTTCACCAGCCACTGATGTTCACACCGTGTAGGAATTTAGTATTTGTGAGACTGTCACCGCACATCAAATTTGATATCTGCCAGTGGGTTCAAAGGTTCTTGGGGTGAGGAAAGGTTGACTACTGTATAAGCAGATACCATGCAAACACAAATCTAATTTTGAGGGGGAGAAAAAAACCAAAAAGGCTTATCCAGTAGGAAAAAGTACGTATATACACACAGAGTAAACACAGTTTCTGTAACTAGTATTTGCTTTTGTGCATTGCTTTGCCTTCTCTTTGCTAATGAATGTAATACTTCTAAAAGTATTAGATTAAAAATTGGAGGAAGAGAATCCTCTGCTTCCCTGCGAAACCAGACAGACCACTGCAATGGTAGGTGATTGTCTTACTGGCTGTGTCTATTTTGTCCTTGGTTACCATTAACATTTCTTGCAGCTGTGTATGATTTGCTGATTCACTGGATGACTATTTCTCAGTTCCTCTGTTGGAATTTTTCTCTTACTGGTAATATAGTTGCTTTTAGCCTTTGAAACAGTAGGGAAAAGCCACTTTGTTCCTCACAATGACTTAACTTCTTCCCACATTTACGCTGGGATACGTAGGAACTGTTGTGTTATGAAGAACTTCCTAAAGAGGAAGAAATGAATGCCATGGTTGTCTTAATGCAGTGCCTCTCCTAGCAAAGGATTGACAAAAAAAGTAGTTTTGTTCATGTTATGCAAAATATATTAAAGATCTGATGGAAATGAAAGCTTTTCTGTTGTCTTCATTGTACTCTGGAGCAAGTCCTAGCAGCACAAATCTCACCTTCAATTTATCTTTCTAATCTGACTGATGCAAATGATTTTTCTTTCCTCCTTTTTTTTTGGCTCAGAGCGAAAAGCTGCTAAAGGACAGCAGAATATTTTGTGTCAACCAGAAATTCTTGATTTCAGAGTACAGCTCTAGCTTGTGAATGAAACAGGGAAGTTTTTCTATACATTAAAATTTAAGCTCCTAGAAACTATTTCCATAAGGTGGGGCTCAGATACTTTACCTTTGCCATTACTGAAAAATATCAGAAGCACAAGATGCATATATCATACATATAACATACCAGATGTTTTTCCATGAAAGTTTTGTGTGTTCTGCTATATTTACTTTATTTTTCCTCTAACCTAAGGAACAAGTCACTGAGTCAGATTTTTCAAGCAAAATCTACTATGGTTAGCAATGTGCAGTTCCAGCAGGTATTTGTATGTAATTTTGTTTATTTTACTTATAAAAGAAAGATAACTACTTTGCTTTAATTTTTCAGTTTATTTGGAGCTTTCTTTTAGACATTTGTCTGGTTTTTAAGCAGTGAGGCTTTTGTAACTATTTTTGGCAAGTTTTCTCACCATGATATATATGGTAAAGTGGTATAGGACACATAAATTGAAATTTTTACAAAGTAACATATGCATTGAACCAAAAGCCCACAGAAATCTACAGGTATTCTTTCCATTTCATGAATAAGTTTAACCCAGGTGTGGGTTTATAGTACAGAGTTTATTATGTGGCATGCATATGTATGAATTCTTTTTATTTTATAAAGAATTATTTCTGAATACTCTAATATCCAGTGGTCAGGTACATATTTATTAGTGTCACTCTCTCTATTAGCTAAGAGAAAAAGATTGTTGTTTCGTATATCACGTTTATATATCACATGTGATTCAGAGCTTGATCCAGAAGTCTTTGAAAAAAGAGATCTTTCAATTAATTTAAATGGATTTTACACCTGACTCAGCTTTTTATTTTCTGTAATGTTTTATACTAGTAACTGTTGTAATAGAAAACTTTGTACTTTAAGTAGCTTACAACTATATTTCCTTTTCTCTGAACACTGCTTTGCCTAGAAATATATAGCCTTTTGTGATAAAAATACATTAGGACAGTTTGTGTACAGTGCAGCAGTTTCTCCATTTTTGCTAATCCTCATTTTCATAGCTGAAAGAACAGAGAAAGAACTCTCTGAGCAAGTGTAATAATTTCTAACAGGCTGTAATCCAGACCTTTACACAGAGCCTCACTGAAAGAAATAACCACGCAGAGCCCTATTATGTTCAGTTCTGCTCATGCTGGAGTAGCTTGTCAGGTTGGAATAATACTGTTCAGTGCTAAGGCTTTTCGCAATGCTTACCTTATGATGCTTACCGAATGGAGGCAGTGGACCCCAGTTTGAGCTATGTGGCCAAACTCAGTCGGTACTGGATTGGTTTTTTAAACTCAGTTAAGAAACCATTTTTACGTATGTAAAGAGATATATATACACATTTTTAATATATATAAAAAGATATTTTATATAAGGAAAACATTGTAAATTACTCTGTATTAGTCATATTCTATACTCTGGTCCTCAGCTGTATCTTCTTGTTCACATACCAGGTTATGCAACAGCCTGCAAAGAAATGTTACACATTTTGTCTTAATTCCTCCATTCAGAGAGCATTTTAAATTTTTTTTTTTTTTTTTTAGGAAATATCCCTGGCACCTCTGAAACCAATTAGAAGGAAGGGGAATGATCAGGGTGTAACTCCTCAAACACAGCTCCAACAAAAGGTAATACAAGCAAAGCTGCAGAAGATGGCCACATTCTTAGTGTGTGGTGGGCAATGTTGAGTCACCAGGGTTTAGGGAAAGACTGCTCTTATGGTTCCAGTAAATGCAGTCTGCGACTCCAAAGATCAGCTTTCCCTTTTCAGTTCACAAACAATGACTGGCAATGATTTGAAATACATGTTCTCTCTAAAAGCATTTGCAGTAATTTGACAAAAAAGTCTCTATCAAGATTAAATAATTTCAGTTGGAGCTGACATCTGGTTTATTACAGTAATACTTGGTAATAAAACCCCCACTGTATGAGCCGATAGTTGTCTGTGTCTGATTCTGCAAGATTACAGGAGGCCTGTGCTCCTGGTCTCTGCAGACGTAGTTTCTCTCTGTGGTTAATTAGCCACGGGGGAGATTCTCAAAGATGAAGAGTTTTGAAAATCCTTCCAGAGAGAGATGATAAACAAGCCGCCTCCTGCCCCAGGTCATCTGCCCTATGAAATTCAGCTTTTGTCTCCTGCCTCCTTCAGGAGAGGCCTTTACCGTAGGGGCAGGCAAGCTCGTAATCGGATGGTATCCTCCATGGCCTTCGTATCCACATGCAAAGATCACACCCCATGGGTACGTTAGCGTGGCAGGGGAACGACCTTGAGAGAGCATGGCTTTCCATGGGGACTGGTGTCCCTTTCACTTCAGTGAGTACTTGAATTAAATGGGTCGAACACCTATAGTGCCCCTGTTCCTCTCCATCTGCCTCAATTAGGCAAGCTTGTAGTTTTCTCTCAATTTCTTCCCTTGGGCAAAATAATGCAATTTTTTTTTCCCTGAGGAAAGGGGGATCCTCCCTCAGAAAAGAGAGGTACGAATTAGAAGATGCAAGTAGTAATGCATTTGCCCTGTGGTATCCCAGTTAACGCTGTCTGTCGTCTGGTCGCTGTCCTGGGCAGAAACCACCTGTGCTGTGCCGCTGAGAGGGGTGGCCCGTGGAGTCTACTCGCTTTATTGACTTTGCTTGGACTGTGGCCGAGTCTGGGAGCCTGTGTACCGAACACCATCACTTCAGCTTAATCCTCAAACAACTTTGCTACCTCCTGTTCAGTTCAGGGCTGATAAACACCCCAAATCTCAGGCTGGCCTTTCACTTTCTGTCCTCATTATTCCCCTTCTTTAGCTTAACACTGCTGACCTTTTGATAGTGCAACACGGCTCAGCTGTTGCTCGGGAAATTATGTTCCCTGCCTGTGTTTTTCTGCCTCAATAATTACTGTTGGGGGGAAGTTCATGTTGTTGTTAAGCATTTACGTAATTTTATTTGTATATAATTCTAGAAACAATGTTACTGAAGGGATGATGCCAGCGGCTGCGGAAGCCACTACAGGTAATAATTTGATTCTTTATGCTGTAATACGTGTTTGGAACTTCTGAGGAGCAGGAAGCACTATGCTTGTGGAGTTATCTGGTTGCTCAGGGTCCACGAACGCTCCCCAAACACTATTTTTAAACCCGACGTCCAGCCCCTGGCCCAGCGCAGGTACGGCTCCGCCACCCGCAGCCTCAACACAGCACGTAAGTCAAACGACTCCTTCCCCGTCCTGCCCAGAGCCCCCGGCCGCCCTCCGCTCCCCGGCCGGGCCGGCGACCCGGGAGGGGCGCGGAGGCGGCGCCGGG
>NW_010972437.1:367941-412761 GCF_000737465.1 Haliaeetus leucocephalus
CCCCCCCGATCTCCGAGCCGGCACCGGCTCCAGCTCCCTCCCCGCTGGGGGCGACGGGCCTCGTCCCCGCAGCCGCCCAGGATGCTGCCGTTGGGCCCTTGCCTCATCCTTTTCCTTCCCTCCTTAACGGCCGCTCTGCTCGGCTTTTCCTCCTGCCTGCGCCGCGCCGGAGCCGATCAGCTGCTCCTCAGCTGAGCCGGGTGGTCGCGTGTGCGCTGGCTTCGCTCTTGTTGAGGTCCCCTGACGTTAACTGTGGCTAAGCCGTGACCTCATTAGGATGCCGGCCCTCGTCTCCCGAAGCTCAGCCCTGTGGTTGAAGCGTAACCGCCGTAGGTGCGACCGAGCCATCCAACGCCAAATGCCCCGCGCCCTCCCCCGCGGCCACCGGCGACAGTGCCGGGGTCCCTGGAGGCGGCCGCTGGCTGGGCCCTGTCCCGCCGGAACTCCTGCGCAGGCATCCCCGTGCTTGTCCCTGCTGCCAGCACCCAGGCGTGGCGGTCTGTGTGGCCGTCGTTTGGTTTCTGAACCCTTAAATCCTTAAAATACGATGATTCTTAGTGAGCAGGTTGTCAGTTGCTCCTCTGTTTATTAAAATAAGCATAGGAATAGATGCTTGTTTAAGAAACCAGGGCTGGAGGTACCACGGGTGTTTCGGATGCCTGTTATATCCTAAGTTAGGTGGGGTTTAAAACCCATGTTTGGTCAACAGCTCTGAAGTTTTAACAGCAGGCTCTTTTAAAATGTTGTGTTAATGAAAAAGGCAGTGTTGAAGAGTGATAAACTTGGAGTTCAGGGGAGAGGAGAGCGGCTGTATGAACATAACAATGAAGTATTTCAGTAAAAACTCACCCCAAACATTACTACATTACTAAGATATATAGGGTCTAATTGTCTACTGTATTTAGTAATGTCCAAGGAAAAAGATTGTAAAATGCTTGTTTTCTACCTTGGGGGTTTTTTTATTTATTTCCCTGGATACAAATAGTGTACAAAGATGACATCTATTTTATTGTTTGTATTCTCCGAAGACCCACTGGGGAATAGGGGAAAAGAAAACAATCCTCTTTTTAAGGATGGTGTTTGTGATAGCAGTCATAAACCCAGTAAAAATCCTAAGCGGATTAAAAAAAAAAAAAAATGTAAACAGGTGGAGTGAGAATATGAGAGCAAAAGCCAATGATGTGAGAAGCTAATGTGAGGAAGCTGTGGTTGGTTGATCGCTAATGTAGCTGGTGCTAGGGCACAACCTAAATGCAACCTAAAATTCATCTTCAGCTACAGCACAGGGGGGCTGAGTTTATACAGCAGGGCAGGAGAGTGTGAACTGGTGACATGATCTGGCCGCAGTAGCAGCGGCTGGTCCCCAAGGCTGGGTGTTGCTTGGCAGGCCTCTCTGTTTTGAAACAGACCGCTGCTCCTGCTCCTGCCAGAGTTGGTGGTGCAGCTGGGTGCCTGCGTCCCTCCCCAGCACTGGAAGCAGCTGTGCTTGTGGAGTACAGCGGCTCCGACCCTGGGCGCTTGCCTGGCCCGTAGTTAAAGGAACGCTTGTCATTTACCATCATTAATGAAGCGTAAACCTTGGCAGTGTGGATATGTAGTTGGTAAATTAAAAACTGGTTAAAAAAATTGGAGTCTAATACTGACTAAAATAAACTGATTAAAAAAATAGAATCTGCTAGGACATACTAATTTGCACATATTAAACAGAAAACATGATTGGAAAGCAGGAGTCCTAAGATGTGAGTTTAATGATTTTTCTTTAACAGATGAGGATCTGATAGTGTTCTTGTCTTCTTTAATGTTAATACTAGCACTATTGCATCAACTTGGCAACTTCAGACCTATTATAAAGTGCATTAAACCTATTATAAACCCGATCTTGACACACTTCAGACATACTGTTGTCTCTCAATCTAATTGACTAAATGTGTCAAAGTATGTGGGGTTTTATATGCATATTGAATAAAGTAAAAAAACCTATAGACCAACACATTAAGTAAGTGCATGCCAAGCAACACAAAATAAAGCAGTTTTGAGAGTTAAGTGGTTTAGAACGAGGTGGTTTCACTTCATGGAAACCCTAATTATGGTGGTTAATGTTACAACACTAATGTCTTGCTTCAGACTTGAAACAAATATATTTCCCAGTACTGAGTTAATGCACTAAATGTGATTTATTCCTGATTTTATAAATTCTTGGTCAGGTGTCCATACTGGGGCCTCACAGGAGTCTGCTTACCTTTAGAGAGCAGGGCATGGTGATGTGGGGCAGGTGGGTCAGCCTGTGTGAGTTGGTCTGTATGACTTGGCAGGGGACAGCCCCTCCAAGGGCTCCGCCTGGAGGTTGGCCTACCTGGGAGAGGTTTGTGAATGTGATGCAAGAGTAGATGAAGTCTGTGCGCTCCTCTGTCATGATGTAAGTTGTTTGCATAATATTCTCCTTTTTGGCATCGACGCAGGCGAGAGCACCAGACTGTTCCTTAGGGGTGAAACTTGCTTGGAAATGGAAAACATGGTCTATTATTCATATTTATTACAGCGATGCCTTGTAGGCCTGCTGGATGCAGGGCTTAATTCTGAGAGACGCTGCACAGATACTGTAGCAGAAAGTCTTTGATCCAAAGGTTTTGTAGCTTAGATCAATGAGACAAGGGGGCCTGAGGAGGAGGTAGAGTGCATGAGCAACATGATGGATGCGCTCATTGTGGCGGTTTCACCAGCTGGGGGATGAGTGAGGTGAGCTTTCTTTGGAAGATGGATAGTTTTTAAGTCTACTTCTCTAGCACAGACCTGTTCTGAATCAAACAATAATTAGTGACTTTAAAAAAAAGGGGGTTATTTAAGAAACATGCTTTCTATTAGCAGATTTTAAAATGTTCGTGTGAAAACTTCATGTGGCATTTCATGTGTTTGCTACAAAGTCAGTTTGCTAGTCAGTGCAGTCTGAAAGGGGAAAAATAAGATGTGATGCCATGTTGGCTGGCTTTGATTTATCCACACAATGTAAATAGCAAGCTAGTCTGCTCTGTTCTTACAGCTGTGTGTAGCCTGAGAGATTACTTAATGATTCCTGTTTTGAAATTCTACTCTTAGAGTATGTTTTCTGAGACTGTATAAATATAAATCTTCTACAGTGATTTTTGCTAGGTATTTAACGGTTTAAGCTACTCTTGATCATTTGCACTGTCTTCTGATGAGCTGTCCTGGGGTTTGTTTTTCTACATTCAGTATACATCCAAACCCTGATTTTTGAGGCTCTGCTTTGTGAGTCTTAATTATACTTTAATTCTCAAAGCCTAGCAAATGGAATATTTATGCTGAATTAAATTTTATTTAAAACCAGTACTCCTTTACCCCAAATCTAACTTTCTGTTGGTCTGCAAGTGACGTTTTAATGCCTTGTGCTTGAAGTGCCACGATACTTTCCCTGAGAGGTTTAGGGATTTGCTACCCCAGTCTGATCTGTTGATTGGCTTTTTTTTTTTCCTGAGATATAGTGCAAAGCAGGTGTTTTGAGGTGGGGTTCCCCCCCCACCCCCCCGCCTCCTCCAAGGTTTTGGGAAGAGTGACTCGAAGGGGAGAGATGAGGTTTTAGTATACTATATTATTATTTTCCTTATGATTTTCCTTTGTTTTATAGGGAACTCCTTGTAATGGCAGGTTGTCTTGAATAGATTAGCTTTTTATCCTTTCTGATCTTGAAATCCTCTTAATTATTAGGAGAGCCAGAATAAATGAGGATCGATTTAAGAGATAAAAAAAGGCAAGAATGCCAAGAAGATACTTAACTAAATGTAGAATACCCATATTTGCCTCTTTCCACCTATCTGCCAAAGAGCCTCATTACAGTCATCAAAATGACCTTTGCATTGTCATCACCAAATTCCTTGGGACAAATGTTTTTTCCTCTGTTCCTTAGAGAGCTGCTCAAAGGTATGAGTATGCAGGAAGGTTGCTGTAGCTGTTTGTGGAAGATGACTGGATGAAAGACATGTCATAGATGTAAGGGTTTGAAAGTGGATTTTGACTTGCTGAAGGAACAGATACAAACCAGGCGGCAGCAATCTGTATCAGGAAACTTAGAAAAAATAGTAGACTAGAACTTATGTAAAATATGCTATCTGTGCAAAGCTTGAAGGAAGAATAATCTTGTGGTTAACACGTATATTCTTTACGTCTGAAAAGAAGTGCATGCGCTTGTGCATAAACAGGCTCAGAGCACGAGTGATCTTGCAGAATAATCCCCAGTCTGAGAAAGCTGGGTTGGCCACAAGCTTCCTGTGCACCTGCGAGCAAGGGACTTATGCTCCTGGGCCGGTACGATAGGATCATGGGTTGGGGGGGGAAGTGGGAAGTTCAGATTTTAATGAAGTCGTCTTCTGTTGTAGTTATGTCAGGGGTGATGGGATGATGAGGGAGCAAAGACTTGGTTCCCTGTTGTGAGTTCTGTAGTGGTTTGGAAACATAAACCTGTGGGAAGACAAGAGCTTGTTTGTCTGCTGGAGGACCAAGGTACTTTATTGTGACGTACATCTGCTGTGTGGTCTGCTTGCTACGCCTCTTCCCTTTCCCTTTGCAGGGCTTTCTCCGTAGAAGTTTCTTCCAATTTGCGTGTTAGGGCTTTGTTGTAAGTTTGTGCGCTTACCTAAGGTTAGGGAACATGGCTTCAAAACCGTTACTCCTGGTTTTCAGACAGGGATGTTCCCGCTCTGCAGCCCCTCTGGTCTCACTTGTCCTGGCTGAACTGATGACGTTCAACAGGCCTCTGCCAAAACTTTGTGCTCCGTTCAGCCTCAAACGAGTTAAGATTTATATTCACACTGAAATCCATTCTGTTTACTCTCTGAACCTTTCCTCCTCACTCCTGTTCTCTGTTGTTCATTTTAAACTTGCTGGTAGTGCTGTCTTCTATCCTCCTACTGTCTTGTGGATCAGAAAAAAATTTTGCAAAGTGAAGATACAGTATTTGAAGGCTATGGTTAAAATAACCAGTAGATAACTAGTCTCTTCTCACTTAAGTACATTGTTTTTCCATCTGTTCGATTTGTGGCATTCAATGCCTGACTGGCACGGGGTTTTTGTCACTAGAAGGAAAGCCTCATAGACTATTAAGTTTTTTGTAGATTTTTCAGTAACAATACCACTTTGATGGTTTTCTCATTTTCAGTCATTTATTTTTAGAATTTAAAAAATTGCTAAATAAAATCACTTCAAAAACCTGACTCCTAAACTAACTAGTGATCAAAACATTGAAGAATGCCATATGGCTCCTACCAGTCTTGATGCTGTTATATTTCTGATGAGTATATTCTGTGTTATTAATAATATTCAGTGAAACACTCTCAGGGTGGGAAAATATTTACTGAAATGATTATGAAATATACTTTTCATAGCATTCTAACCCACAATGTTCTAGTCAAAATACTAGGATTGGAACTTTTGGATTAATTCTTGCACACAACAGGTTAGAAGAAGATGGATGCTGCGGCAGATAGAAGTTATGGAGGGAGAAAGAAGATGCAACAACTAAAGTGTTTGAAGACTAGCAGCGTAACAATTTTTAATATATCCACTATTCATACAATGTACAAAATTGGAAGTCCCATTCCAACAGAAAAGGGAAACTGAATTAAAACAGATTGAATACTGGTTGCTCTAAAAGCCTTCAGTATAATTTACATGAGATCAGGTGGTTCAAAGATCATATGTAGGGATAAGGAGTATGGCTGTGTTGTTTAAGACAGGGTAATTTCAATTCGTACTTGCAATGAAGTTGTCCTAATTTCCAAGTGGTTAAAATGTGCTGTCTTGTCATGTCATGGGGACTGGGGAGGATATTGATTCTTCAGAATTAAATGCTGTAAAGCTCTGATATAGCTAGTAAGCAAGTTGCTGTAAATAGATGAGCATATACTGGTTTTGGTAGGACACAGGAACAACGCTGAAACCTCAGTTAAGTCCCCTTGACATAAGTGGGGCCCTGTGCAAGTTCTGGAGTCTTTGTTGTCAAAGCAAGGTGAGGCATAAAGAAAATAAAAGCCCAGGTGATGACTGATCTAATTTACTCATTAGAAGGACTTGTTTTATGGATATAGAAGCCAAAAATGAGCAAATATATGAGCAAAAAACCCACAGTTCTTCCAACCGTCACGTGGAAGTGGCTGACTGAACCAAAAATTGCAGGAGCTAACGAGACAGCTGCTGGTTTTTGGTTCATGTGGCTTTTCATGGTAGCAGGTAAGAGTGAAAAAATGTGTTTTCACATTTGACTGTTCTAACAACTTAATTAGGACTTTTTCTAATCTTTTGACACTTGAAATACCTTTTTTTTTAAATTTATTTATTGGATTGTCTCTGAAGAAAAAAGCAGTCTGTGTGTATATGCTGGCATCATTTTTATTAACTTTTGTCCTTGAATGCATGAATATTTAAGGTTCCAAGATTTTTATGCAACCTTTTCTCCGTAAGCAAAAGCAGAGATCTTCGTAGATAGTATCCCATAGAAATGACATTTAAAAGTGAAAAACACACACAAACTCATATGAATGTTTGGGATTTTAATGACAGTATTTTTAGACTTGTCTATCACTGAACTGTGTAAGGTTTAGATTATTTTAATGGGCTGTTGTTTTTAGAAGTATCCATGGCTTGTTCTGTCAGCTGTTATGTGTATGTTGGATCAGTAAGAAACAATTAATTTAACGTACTTGTGAATGTTAGAGTCTCTTTTCTGTTATTAGCCTTGCATTGGTTTGCAAATCCGTTGTCAGTATTTAAATAAATTCCAAATTATAATTAAATAATTTAAAGTCACTGGATATATCAATGCATGACTAATTTTAAGGGAACAATACTGTGCTTTCAGTTGAGTTTTGAAAGACTGAAATTTCATTGGAACTCTTCTAGTGGGAATAAAGTGCAGAACTGCAAAAAAATACTTCAAATTCTTAGAGAAGATATTTCCAATGATAAATTGAGTGCTCTTAGAGAAATTTCAGGTTCTTCTGGAATAAAATGCTCTTTTCAAATATTGGTCCCTTAAAAGGTTCCTGTGTGATAGTAACACTAATCAAAACAGCAAAGGCATGACAAAACCAAAATACATTAAATGTTCAACTTTCTTATAATGAACATGAGCTAATCTTCCTACATTAATTTTACAGCTATTAATATAGCAAAAATAGTTGCCTAATATAGTGATAGAATGGTTTGTTGTTTTTAAATGTGAAAGCTGGTTGGTCAAATCAAACTCTAAGTAGTGGTGAATTTATTTTTAAGTGTTGCCTGTCAGTTTTGCAGTCTTTTACTTCTGCAAAGGATAAGTATGGGCAGCTGCAGTACACTTATCTCCCAATCCACCTTTCTTCAATTTCAGAATTTGACTTGAAGAGATTGTTGTAGGGCCTGTACTTAATTTCTGTCCCTGTGTTTCTTTGCTCCCAGGTCTTTGCCTTCAAGGTTGTTATCCTAATTTTGAGGGTCCCTTGTTTTAATCTTAGAGCCCTATCCTAATTCCTACCTTTCTTCCCATTCAGCCTAGAAGCTCAAGCCTCCCACCAATTTCTGCTGTGGTTGTGGAGTGCTTGGAAAATCACTTTTCAAGAGGAGATTGATGAACCTTTTGAAGGCCATCATGAGGCTTTGGATAATGATTTGGTTTGATAATTAAAAAACCCTAGAGATAGATATATATGTGGCTGCATTATTTAATTACAAAATCATGGCTATCCTTTGGTATAGCAGGGACTACTGGAAATAAAGCAGTTAGCCTTAGGGGAGAAGAGACAACTTGAAAGAAAAGACTTGAAAATGCTAGCACTTAATTGCCACAGTAACTTTGAATATATAAATTATTCTCTGTCCTAAACATGAAAAATGTTTTATTGCACAATATTAAAGCTGCTGTTGCGAGAACTTCACAAAAGGGGTCATAAAACACGTTTTTATTGATGCTACCATGTACCACTAGTCTAGACAAATGGCCTTCCCCACCCTGATACTGCATTTATTGCTTAGGAATGTCACTTACAAAAAGAAGCTTTGTCCTTGATGACTGGCATTGCAGGTCTGTTCTCATGTGGTACCTTAATCATGTTATGTTTTATTTGTTTGCAGGGTAGCCCTAGTTCCTTGAGAGTGCACCAAATACTGGATGCTTGTGGTAAACCATGGCAGCTGATGATAAAGTTGCCATTTTAACTGATGATGAAGAAGAACAGAAGCGAAAGTATGTGCTTGCTGATCCTTTCAATGGCATTTCCAAGGATCAAGACTTGCCACCCCATAATGAATCCCCTTCAACGGAGACAACCACTGTTGCAGACGAAGAGATAGATTGGTTAGAAAAGCACTGCGTCAAAATAAACAATGATCTTCTGATCTCAAAGGTCTTTTATTTTTTCTTCTATTCTGCATATGGCTCTCTCTACCCCTTGCTGCCTGTGTATTACAAGCAGCTGGGTATGTCACCCAGTCAGAGTGGACTTCTGGTGGGCATCAGGTACTTTATTGAGTTTTGCAGTGCTCCCTTCTGGGGAGTGGTGGCAGATCGCTTCAAGAAAGGGAAGATTGTCCTCCTCTTTTCACTTTTATGCTGGGTTTTATTTAACCTGGGGATTGGATTTGTTAGACCAGCCACCCTAAGATGTGTACCAAAGGGCCTTTCCCCAGCCCATCCCACCAATGCAAGCAGCCTTTTAACAACAGTTTTGCAAAACGCCTCGATGTCTCCTTTGCTAACCACAGTGAGTACTGCATCCCCAAAAGTTCGTGGGAAGAGTGACCTGCTCGCTTCCAACCTAGTCACTTTGGAAACAACAGGGACAGCTAATCCTGAAATGACATTCCCGTTACCTACACAGAGCAATGATGTGGAGTTTGTCTTGGAAAACAGTACCTATTTTATTTTGAAAAACACCACCACTAGCCCAGTCTCACCAGGAAATGCGACTCCAAGTACTACTCCAGCTGCCATCACCACAAAGCCGATGCCTTCTGACCAAGCTGTGCTCGTTTATGATCAACAAGAAGTAGAAGCCATCTTTCTACTCATTCTGCTGGTTGTCATAATAGGAGAATTTTTCAGTGCTTCCTCTGTTACTATTGTGGACACTGTAACTCTGCAGTACCTTGGCAAGCACAGGGACAGGTATGGTTTGCAGCGTATGTGGGGGTCTCTGGGCTGGGGGCTGGCCATGCTCTCTGTGGGAATTGGCATTGACTATACCCATACAGAAGTTGGCATTGAAGGTCAAGGATGTAAAGCTCCTGAGTACAAGAACTACAGGATAGTTTTCATCGTTTTTGGTGTTCTGATGACAATGGCATTAATTGTGGCCACCCAGTTTCGATTTCATTATGCGCACTTCAAGCAAGATGAAAATAAGAGAAAAGAGGTAGAAATCTCACAGGTGGACAGAAGTGCCTCCAACGAATCCTCCGATAACACTCCTACCAGTACAAGCCAGTCGCAGTCTTTCAGTTTTTGGGACCTTATAAAACTGCTGTGTAGTATCCAGTATGGCTCAGTCCTCTTCGTGGCGTGGTTCATGGGGTTTGGATATGGCTTTGTGTTCACCTTTCTTTACTGGCACTTGGAAGACCTGAATGGCACCACCACTCTCTTTGGTGTTTGTTCTGTGCTCAGCCACGTGTCTGAGCTGACTGCCTACTTCTTCAGCCACAAGTTGATAGAATTGGTTGGTCATATCAGGTAAGATGTTAGCAATCATTAAAGTGCTATACAAACCCCATTGAATTTCAGGCTTAGCCTTGTGTTAAAAAGTGAAAATCAAGCTAATACTTTTATTTTAAAATTCCAAGTCCTGCTCAGTTATGTAGCTTGCTTGATGGAGTTGTTTATTACTATTTTAGGAGCTGAAACTGCTCAGAAGTGCTTCCTTTGCATTTGAGTTGCATGTTAGTACATGCGTTATGCCTGGCACCATAACCTTTTGCAGATGGTTCCAGAAGACATCCTGGTTCACTGATGCAAAGCTCTCTTAAGAGATCTTTACAAATCGCCACCCATTCGAGGATTGTCTGTTTTGTCATGTAAATATAATTAATTTTACAATTTTTTTTCCTGTGAGTAGCAGCGTTCTGGAAACCTCTATCCTGCTTCTCCTTGTGGGGCAGTTCTTTGCCCCCACAGTAGCCTAGAAAGATGTCACTTGCACGCTGAGAGGGGAGGAGGATGAGACGAAGAAGTGAGGTGAGCACCTCCTGTGCACATGCCCTCGTAATCGGATGCTGGGTGTTGGCAGAATGAGGTTGCAGCCTGGTAGTGTCGCTTACCAGTTCAGTTCCTTGCTCTCTTCCTTTAGTTGCAACTGTGCGTGTTAGCTACTGAAGTGAGATGGCTGTGCAGGGCTTCTCCCCTAGTTTTTGCCCTGTGCAGGTGAAACTGACTACTTCCAGCATGTTAGCGAACACTGTTTTCCACTAAATTCACAATTGACTTAATTTTCGGATATTCTAAATCCCTTCACTACGCTTTAGAAAAAGCTCAAGGGAGGAAAGATAAGGGGGAATCTGAGTTAATGAAGTCGTAAAGGGTTTTTTTTATATTTACTCAGGTACTCTGTGCAACTGAGCACAGAGCTCTGTGTGCTGTTAGCATCATGTCCTTTCCAAATGCCCTGTTTATAATCATACAGTCACTGAGATGCAAGTATTTTTAAGCTGTCTGCACTGTTCTTTTTGTGCATTCTGTTCTGTGGTTTTGCTCTTTGTTTTTTTGTTTTGCTTTTATTGGGATGAATATTTTGATTCATTTGACCTCTACTAAACATGTTTGAGATGCTTAGCACAGTACTTTGAGAGATTACTTAAAAGATGTATTTTCTTCCTTTAAACTGAGGAGGATCTCTTTACTTTGAGTCAGTCTTTTACTCTCTGAATTTGGCAATAATTAGTACAAGAAAATATGACACCTTGCATGCAAAGACTGGAGGAAGCATGTGATGATGGAGGAGTGGTCAGAACAGATCATAATCTTGATAGCTACAGATAGCTTGGGTATGCTCTTTCAATGTATATTGTTATAGTACAAAATTCAGGCTTAGATTTCAAGTAGAGAAAGAAGGAAAACCAAAAGAATGCTGGGCTTGTGAATTAGATGAAATAGAAGGGGATAGAAGTACAGGATCAACTCCTTTTTTTTTTTTTTTTTTTTCTTTGCACTGTTAAGCCTATGAAGCCAAGACTGGATCAAGATTAAGTTGTTTAAACCCTAGCTCCTATTTGCAATAAAACAACTCTTTATACCTACACCTGGGAAATGCACATTAGTCACATTTTAATGTTATCTAATGCTTACTTGTATTTAGTCATCACAGTTTGAGGTGTCTCCTTCTGGTTGCCTTTCTTCTTGTACTTTTTGAACTTTGTATAATGTATGGTTTGTTCAAGAGGAGGCAAATTTATTATTTTTTTTAAAGAGGAATGTATAAGAGTCCATAGCTCATATTCTTTGATAGTTCTGCGTATGTCTGCTGCCTTATAGTACAGATATTCATTCTCCCATGAATAAGAACCAAGAGCCTCCAACTATATATCCTTCTTGGAACCATCTTAGCCAGAAGCATTTGGGTTCAGTATTTTATATATTTTTTTTCTTAATAGCTCAAAATTCCTTTCTTCTGGATTGTTAGACTCCTAGATGTAGACAGTCTTTCTGCAGTATTTATTTGAACATTATCATTCAGTCTTTCCTTCCTGTCCCAATTCTTTGAAGACAGGCATGAGTACCAGAACTGCATGCACTGTCACAGTAGCAGGAAAAAAAGTTATTGACTGTCCTTTGTAGAACTAAAAGAAAACAGGCTTTACACCCTTGTCAGATAGAAGCTCAGTTTTTCTTTTCTAGCCTTGTAAAGCTTTCTGTTTCTACCATGGTACATGTTGGCATGTAAGACCCTTACAACATTTGAAACCTATTCTGTTTTCACAGGGGTTTTTATAACTAATACTCAAATTATTGTCCAAGCATTTTAAGCATGACCATACTAAACATGTGCTGAGTAAACCACCTGATTCCTGATTTCATTAGCTTTAGTGTTCATACACATGTGCACTGCATGTGTGCATGTTATACATGCTGCTAGTGTTTCTAACATTGTATATTAGCAGGTCACTAGATGAATCTGGAGTAATGACAGTCATCGGTTCAGCTAGAAAGCTGTTCTGTGATTGCACAGATTTACGAGGGGAGGGAATATTGCAGATGCTAGGGTATTTTTTGCCTTGCTTCCTCCAGCTACCTTCTGACAGATGACAGAGTAGATTTTCATTTAAAAGTAAACTAAAGAGTTAAAATGAAATAAGTTGTCAAAAGTATGGTGAAGACCACAAGTTCTTTGAGAGGATATTGCGATGGAAAAGCATACAAAACTGGCTATCAAATATTTAGACACCATTGTTGAATGGTATCCTGTGTAAAGCACTCATAACTGCCACTGAGTTTAGGAAGATGATGTTAATCTCTGAAAATAAACTCCTACTTGAGGTTAAGCTTGAATGTGTTTGACCACAATTCCAGCATGGGAGGTTTTTATAGGAAGCAGAGACTGGTAGTTATGGCTGTAAACAGCTTAGTCTCCATAACATAAACATAGATTCAGTGTTTTAAATGTTTAATCTGTAAGTTGAATATGGTGTCTCTGTGGATATTGCGTATAGGGTTCATAAGGAGCATCCATTTACATTTTCCATTTAGGTGTGATAAAGACCCTAAGTCACTATTATAAATACATTTTTTAAAAGACTGTGTAAATGCACAAAAGTTCTCATGTGACATACCCCCCCAAAAGCATAATTATAGAAATATTCATAAACTGTAATTTACCTAAAACTCTGTACATATTCTAAAAAATTAAAAGGTGGAACCTGACTTAAATTGCTGCTCTTTAAACTCTGAATCCAAATCGTTCTGCAAGTGTGTAACATGATGGAAAAGCACAGGTAGCCGAGTGTGTTAGTGATGATGGAAAAACTATGAAGCAGGAGACCTCTTCACATCTCTGGTCTGGCTATGATAGGGAACAGCTGAGATGGTAAGAAAGTTCTTGGTGCACAGGCAAAGGTTTTGTGAGACAAAAGTGAAATTAAGCTGGCAAGAACTGGTCCTAAACAGAGCTGGGTGCATCTGTACTGCTGATGAGGAAAAACAGGTATATCGTGAGGTGATTCCTTTGTATCCCCATCATCTTGGGCCTTACTAGTAGGGGAATGAAGAGAGGAGCCTACAGACCTTGTATGTTTGCTTACTTTTTGTGGGAAATGTGTCCTAATACATTTCAGAAATGTGACTGTACATGAGAATTACATTTAAGTTGTGGCTATGAAAGGAACTAAGTTAATTTGTTTGGAACAGAAGGCATTAATTAAAGGTGGAGATGAAATTTATGACGCATGGCGCAAATAACAAGTTTGTTCTCTTTATTGTATACTAACGAACTTTTTCATGGCTTCCCATGTTTTCTCCAATGAATGCTTGGGCTTGCATTGCCCAAAGGCAGCTTAAGCCAGCCATTCACGGACCTTACATGTATCTGGAAGAAACACAGTTTGGTCTGATGTGTGATTTGGAGGGGGGGGCACTTCCTGCAAGCTTACCCAACTTGTTGAAAGTAAAATATATATTGTCTTCTGTAAATCCATGTTGTTGTGAAATGCACAGACCTGTCTTTATAATTTTGAATGTTTTTTGATATCACTGATATGATGAAAACTATGGTACTGATTTTTTTTAGCTGTCAACATCTGTATTTGGAGACCTCAAATGTTAACAAGATGCTGCATTTTTATGTTTGCATCTCACTCTAGATTTTTCAGTGGCTATGTACCATTTAATTAAACCTCGGTCTGCTTTTGTAGAATAACTAACTAAAAAAGCAGCACAAAGAATAATGAGCCCTTTCACAGTGTCTATGCTTACACCTTCATTATCAATTGCATTTATTTCACTTGTGCCCAACCAGGGGTCATCCAAGAAGCCATGTTTGGACAATAAATTATCTTTGTCCCTGAAAAAAAATCTTTAAAGGTTGCAATACAGCATCTTTTCTCAAGCTAAAAACATGTTTTGAATTAAGTCTTTGTTTCCTAAGATCCTTCTAAGAAAAAGAGAAAGATAGCAGGATGAATAAACACCCCAGAAGTAAGCTAAGCTAAATCTGAAAACTGGAAGGGAAAAGTAATCAGGTTAAACATGCAATGGGAAATGCACTGCACAAATAGTCTTTGTGCTTCATTGTTTGAAAACTGTTAAAAGACCTTTTTTTCTCTTCATTCAGAGATGCAGCATCTGCTGCTTTTCAACAGGATGGTTAAGTTTTATCCTGAGGCATGTTGTTATGAACCATATTGCTTCTGTGGGATGTGTTTTTAGAGTAGTTCTGAGCAGTTTGCAGATACTGGGACTATAAACTTATATTAAGTGGGGTAAAATTAATTCATCTAATACAAACCTGCACCAGGCTTACATTAAAATGGCAGAATGAATCTCTGAATGATTAGAAAAGATTGTTTGGAAGGGATGTTGAATGTGCTTAGAAATGGTCTCTCTGAAATATAATCCTGTGTAGAGTGTGGCATGGAACTACAGAGCTTATTTAAAAGCTCAGTGGATCTGTTGTCCCTTTTAATTTTTTTCCATTAGGATTTTGAAGAGAGTGTTAACTTTAGCCTCAGTTTGAATATGTGTTGGGAGTGGGCAAGAGGAGGGTTTATGTTTGGGTGTAGGACTTGAAGAATGTATTTTCTGTTGAGCAAATGCTTTAGACTGGCAAACTGTTTGTACACCTGCAAATTATTTCTGAAGCAGTAAGCTATATTATAACGTACCAAAAAAGGAAAGTGCAAACTATCCTGACTTCTCTTTTCCTTACTTCCTTTAGAGTGCTTTATATTGGTCTTGCCTGTAATACAGCTCGATACATTTACATCTCATATCTGGAAAACGCCTGGACTGTTCTTCCGATGGAAGTACTTCAAGGTAAGACAGTGCAGTAATGCCCTTCCAGTATAAGATCAAGTGCTTACATTTATCTTCTTTTCAAGTGAACTGTGATTAAGTAAAAATCTGGTATTTCTCTGTTTTTTTGACCACAAATATCCCAGAAGACCCAGGTCCATAAAACATTACTGTTTATCTTGGAAAATATTTGACGTCAAAAGGGTGGGTTTGCATTTGATTGTGCACAGTTCTCTGTTTATTCATACAGAACTGTGTGAGACGAACACACCCTTTAACTAAACAAAGAGACAGAAGCACGAGGTTGGTACACACCTACTGCAAATCCTGTTTGGTGATAAATGTGAACTTCATTAAATGCAAAAGGTCGTGGTTCTTGAAAGGATGCCGTAAAAAAAAAAAAAAAAAAACCCCCAACCATAGTCTGGGTCATTCTGTCTCTTAAAATATTTGTAGTTTTTCAGTGGTATTATTTGATCATACCTTTAGACTACAGGATTAATTTGTTTAATAGCTACAGAGGAATTTCTTTCAATAGCTTTGTGCTAATAGAGCTTCTTTAAGATACTTGCCTTTTAACTAATTTAATTAGAAGGACAGAGGTGTTGTCTATGAAAAGTAATTTGAGCCCTGTTTTCAAGTTGTGTTGTCAAACAAGTCAGTAAGACCTTCATTCTAACTTAGATTTTACGACTTTTTTTTTGTCTTTGTAGTGGGTACCACTTCTCAAAACCAGAAGTCTAAACTATTTTATTTTCTGTTTTCTTCAGTATTTGAAGAATACTGAAGTATTTGGGTTTGTAAGCTTGCAAGAGGATGGTTAATTTAAATGCAGAAAACGTTTTCCCTGTCTTTAAAAATAATTGTACCATCTTTGTTAAAGCCAGTGTTTTGGATTTATACAATACTACTTAGAAAATTTTCCACAGATTATACTTAGAAGCTTTATTCTTCCATGTGCAGAATAATTTGAATTTGCATTAACTTTTTCTACTATATTTACACAAATCTTTGTAAGGTAGATTTTTAACTTGAGTTATAAAATGCCATTGGAGAGCACTGTGTAGATCTTTGCATATATATAGAAAGAGATTTGTTTGTGTCCTGGCTCCTTACCTCCCTGCTAACAAAAACAGTTTATTGTATTAAAACTGCCCCAACAGCAAGTTTCTGAATTTTGTTACTAAAAAAACCCTAAACCACAACTATTGAATTGATACTTCATTGTGCATACCAAGTGTTAAAATATGAAAATGTTACAAAGAATGTGTTGCCTGCTTAAATATCTGTGGGGAACAAATGATGAATACAAAGCTTTGGATATTACCTTCTAGGTAATCCTGTTTTAAGAGACACCTCAACTCAAAATACGGGAAAAAACCCCAATAACTTGTGTCTCAACAATACAGCCATAAGTCTGTGCCCAGAAGCATCCTATAGTCATGGCTAAGAAGTTTATTTTACTTTTAATCTCATTTTTATTCTGCTGAAATTTCAACATGGATTGCTTAATACGTAGGTTTGCTTTTACAGCAAGGCTGTGAGGGAGCTGTTTTCCTGGTTTTGTGTGGTATGATCTTGAGTTATCAAGATTTAAAGAAAAAACTAAGGACCTTCAAAATAATACTTTCTCATAAATTTATTTCTCTATATCTAGCCACTGCTGAATCATGTATGCTTGGGTTAATCTTTCTGTTTGCAGTTACTTATAGTCAGCAAATGAGAAAGTTAAAAACAAACCAAACACACAGACATACAACCCTTCCCTGCCCTGAAAGCCTCTTCATGTTCTATGTACACTTTTCAGCCTGCATCTAACATGCTTTATTAGTGTCCATGAAGTCTATAGGCACACTAGATGTGTATCTAATTACTGCCACTACATTTGCTACATTCCAGTAATCTCATTCAGTATTGCTGAATGGGACATCAAGTTTATCTTTTTAGAAGTACTGTTGAGTCCCCCCCCCTTTATTCTTTTCCCCACCTCGCTCTTACCGGTTTTAATCCCTTCTTGATTCATTATTTCTTTTGCAGCAGTTACCAGATCCTGTTTCTTTGGGCTCTGCTTTCTTTCCTCCATATCCACTGAATCTGTCGGTAGGGTTAAGGGGTGACACCTTAATGAAATTTGGTGAGGTGGAAGCTCTTATTTTTGTTAAGTGAGTTTGTTGACAGAGGTAAGAGTTGTAGCTGCTTGGCATATGTATGGATTAGAAGTATTTAAAAACAAAAATAGAGTAGATTGTGCAGAACACAGGTACCATGTGGGCCACATGACTGCATTAAGTTGATAGGTCTTTTAAATCCCTTGGTGAAGTACTTATTATAATTGTACCTACCTCTTTTTGGAGGAAGCTGTCAAATTCTGTGTAAATTCCAGTTCTATCAGCTGGAGAGGTTTTAAGGTCAACAACAGTTTCAGCTGCCTTTTGTAAAGAATTTATTTTTCTTTTTAATAAGTTTCTGCAATACAAGAAGGGTTATCCCCATGTGTTGTGCTGAGGGGCATGGAGAGATTTCTGGAAGATGACTCTGCAAACTGCATCCATTGATTGTAATTAGAGCCATGCTGTGTTTCTGTTGCTGTCTGTAACTGGGATAGGGAGGACTCTTTAAGTGCATTGCATTCTCAAAGGAGTAAATGAGGAGATTTAAACTCACTTCTTAACTTAGAGTTTTGAATCCGCATGCTGTATGGACTTGCCCATGCAATGTATGAAAATAAGAGCTTGGGCTCAATCTTTCATAACTGAAAATTTCAAGACATCCTCATAGGCAAATGTGTGTAACATGTATATACGTCATCAGTCTGTGAACACACAAGCAGTCTTGTTCATTTTGCACTTAACAGATTAAGTTTTGATACGCTAGTTAGCTGCAACTTACTGTTCCAAAGTGATGGTCCAAATTCTCTGGTAACAGCTATGCTAGCTCACCAATTTGCATGACAGGTATTTTCTGAATTACAAAACTATATTGATAACCTGAAAATAATCTATTTTCACTTGGCAGTTATCCAACAAACTACAAAACAAGTACTATTCTAAGAAGTGACTCCTACTGGTGCTCCAGCAATACAGTTATGTCTAGAGAGCAAAAAGCGTGGGTCTTTAACTGGCAATAATTAGGATGTACCTCTCTTGAAATTAATCTGGCTCCCTGAATCTTCAATTCTTGGTTTATATGTAAATTATCCGAAGTTTGCTAAACGTTATTATTCTAAGCATAACACTAGGGTTGTTACACTTGTTGGAATTACAGTCCAGATGGTGAAATGGTGGTTACTGGTTTTAGCAAATAATGTCACAACATATATATTGTGAACAACTTCTTTTTAAAAGAATTGTGGTTAGCAGTAATCCAGACTAGACTTCTTACATAAGTTGTTGTAAAAACTGTTCTAAATAGTCACTGTTCTATAAATAATTATAGTAAAGATCACATTAGAAAATTAAAAAAACAAAAAAAAAAAAAAAAAAAAAGCCCATACCTTTAAAGGCAGGTGAAATAAGCTGGTTTAAAGGTACGGATTTGTTTTCAGAGGAACTCAGAACATTGTGTTCTATCTGGATTGCCTAGTAAAGGTGAAAACATCCAAGAACCTGTTGGTTAAGTTATGGCCTTTTGTTTTCAAACAAATACAGTGGTATTGTGCTTCATGGTTCAAATAATTTCTGATGTGTTTTTGATTTGCCTGGCTTTAAAACTTGACTTACTCTTTAACAGCTGATAAAACCAAATGTTTTACATTAATTGATATCCTTTATAAAACAAAAACACATTATCTATATTAGATTAGCGTTGCTTTGTTATTGGGACAGTTCTTGATTGCTACTTTCAATGCATACATGGGTTTGCATTAAAAAGAAGTAGATATTCAGTGAGTTTTAAAACTCAGAGCTTTTTGCATGGAAAATCTGAGAGTTTTAAAACTTTAAACTGTAGATGGTAAGGTAAAATGTACTCATCCTAATGTAAGCTTTTTATTTTTCAACAAGGTGATATACTATTACCAAAACCAACTCTGCAATGTATAAAGGTGGCCTTTACAAACTCAAAGCTTGAGAAATTTTTATTTAGATTTGGAATGAAATTGAACTGTACAGCCTTATGGACATCTAACATGGCTATGCCAGAACTGTATCAATTCCATACAGTGCTACGTATCATTTTACAACTAAGCGAAATCCAAGTTATTCTGTGAGCATGTTACAAAGTCATGTGTTTTCTTGCTCTTATGAGTCTTCAGCCTAAATGCCTAAGTAATTATTGAGTGTCCAACTGTTCATTAATAAGTCAAGTGTAGAGGACAGAAACATGTTGACTGAATCATCAGTTGTGCCAATATTTTTTTTTAAAACCAAGGCAGTAGAGCTTAGGCATTGGTAAGCTGTGATGACTATTTTTAATACCACTCAAATAAGAAAAAAATATTCCCACTCAGTCTGAGGGTGGCAAAATAGTTCAGGCTTATTTAATGTGTGATGAGCTACAAAACTGTTTTGTTTTTCCAACTTCTCCCCAACCCTGCCTTTTCCTGTCCTGTTCTTCCCTACTCCACAAAAAACCCACCAAGCTCAAAGGAGAGGGCTCCACCTGCAGCCTGTTTCTGCATGCTGATGGTTATTCACTGTCTCTCCCCTTAGCTGTCCTTCTTCTGCAGTAGGAAAAAGTGTTCATAACCCTGAATCTACAAGGCACGTGCCAGAAAGAGACTTTCAAAATCTCTGCTGGAGAGCTGGGCCTGTCTGGGATACGTGGCCATTGTTTACAGCAGTGAGAACCTCGGCTGTGCTCGGTCCCCGGAGCGGGAGTGGGTGAAATGCGAGGCAGCAGCAGCGCACAGCAGTGCCTACGCATGATGCGGTCATAGTGGGAGGAAGGGTGTGCTGACTCTGCCTCTAAACAGAGAGGCAGGCATGAAAATCGGCATCTTTGGCCTACCCTGAGGAGCTTGTGTGCTTTTCCCCTCTAGACCATTAAGTGCTAAATGCAGAGCGTGTTGGTGTTGCGTCCAGAAAGAGTTTGCTTGGAGGCTGTTGGTTCTTGGGGGGAGTGAGAAGGGCAGGAGGGGATTAATTCTTCCCTCTGAAATGACATGGCTCTCTCTGGTATTGTTTGGATTTTATGACCTTCGCACTGCCTTCATTGTGGCAGTAAGGAAACTGCTGAGAGGCATCAATACTTTAATTGCCTGCAGCTTACGAAATCAAGACCGTATTTCAAAGGCCCTGGGTCACTCTCAAAGGGACAAGGAATCTGACAGAGAGACTGTTAAGGCACTTCATTTAGTCTTCCTAGGGACTGTGTCTCAAGAAGAGAAGTGAGGTCATCTTAGAGGGAGAAAGAGCTATTGACAGACTCTGCAGAAGAAGGAGTCATCATGTCTCCCTGTGGCTTGGTTGCCAGTATCACATTACCAAAAGCTGATTTGTACTTCACAGACATTTGTCAGTGAAAGGGTTTTATTGTTTTTCTCCCAACACATGCTCCAACTGATGAGTGCAGTCATTCTGATGTTGTATTAGTACGCTCTGGACCCTGTACTCTTCGCAATGTTTCATCTCTCTAGGTGTCACGCACGCGGCTATATGGGCAGCTTGTATTTCGTACCTTAGCGCAGCAGTGCCTCCAGAGCTGAGAACGTCAGCCCAGGGAATCCTGCAAGGTCTCCACTTGGGTCTGGGCAGAGGATGCGGGGCTATGGTTGGCGGGGTTTTGGTCAATTACTTCGGTAAGCAAAAATTGTATTGAACATTTTTGTTTTATTTATTGAAGTTCTGGTTTTACTGAACTACCAGCTTTAAACTTATTTATACTTAAGATATTGTTATGTTTTAAAGCGTAATGCACTTTGTATAAAACATGGACTCATAGAACTGCTCAGGCTGGGAGGGACCTCAGGAGATCTCCAGTCCAGGCCCATGATCAAAGCAAGGTTAGCACTGAATTCAGATAAGGTTGCTTATGGCTTTGTCCTGTCAGTGTTACAGATTGCATAAATATGTTATGCCTAGATATTTTTAGTACTGTGTGAGCAAATCTCCAACCCGATCCTTAACTAAGATGAATGAATCCTTTGTGAGAGAATAGGTTGATGCTATGCAGCCTCTTGATGAACAAATGAGCATCTAATTACTTGGTTAAAAATCCTTTGCAAAGCCTGTTGAAGAAGTGATGGGGGAGGAAGATGTAATGAAAGAAGCTAGTAAGAGTCTACATGGGACAACAGATACCCAAGGAGTGCATAATGCTGACTCATCTTGTATTACTTTATTAAGTAAGTAGATTCTCAGTTAAAAAAAAAAAAAATCTCATTACAGGTCCTGCGGCCACATTCAGAGGAATAGGGATGGCTTGTTTAGTGATTCTTCTTCTATTTGCACTGATCCAGTGGCTATTGGTTCCTGATGAAGAAGAAGGTAAATATTCATGTCACTGTGACACTACAGAATTAGAGCTAGTGAAAAAAGGTATCTCGGAAGCTGCTCCCTGCAGCTTTTATTTTGTATGTTTGGTGACTTTACTCAGATTTTTACAAAGCTGTTTGTTTTCAAGTGAGAAGTTTTTTCCTGAGCAATGATAGAAATTGAGGTGATGTGTTCCTGTTGTAAGAAGGGCAGCATTGCATTCTTGGATGCTGGCAGGAGGAAAGCATAACATATTTTACTACCTGTATGTCCTCTCAGTTCTGGGAAGTCTTCTGTTAGTCTTAACAGCTATAGTGAGTCACTTCAGTTGCATCAGTTCTTTAAGGTCACCTTGACCACTGCATGCTCTCATATTCTACTGGTCCAAGCTACCTCTGCCAGAAATTGTAGAGAGGGCTTCAGAGGACACAGACTTTTATAGCTGCCTCAGTTCTGTTCTGGTACCTGAGAAATCTCCCCTCAGGTGGAACTTGAACTTTTTCATCTCCACCTTTATTACTATAAAAGTTAACCAGAAGTTAAATGCTTACTGCAAAAGTAACAATTTAGCATAAGTCTAATTCTTACAAAGACAATAAAATTGTGGCAACTTTTGAAAAGTCATGAATTTTTGAGCTGCTTTTTACCCAAATGTTACTTGCCAATATGAGCTCTGAGTATGAAATGAAAGTTAGTTTTCTTTAGCTGGGATATTAAATGAATTGTCCTTGACTAGTTATCAAGTCGCCTGTACTGAACTGTTCAAATATTTGTTTTATTAGAATTTGCTTCACCTCTGTTCAAAAGATAATGGCAAAAAATGGAAAGGTGAAAAGGATATTTGGTGCTTTAGTTTCCCATCAACTTTCAGTTAATTACACGTGAACCTACAAAAGAATAGTTTGTTCTTAATGGCCTTATTCTGTTTAGTTTGTTTCAGTCTTTGGTTTTCATTTAATGCACACTACCCACCTTAAGAGCTTGTATCTTAAGCATGGCAGTAATTAGGTTGCTTTCAACAAGACCAGCTGGATGAGTAAAACTAAGCATGTGGTGAAGTGCGTGCAGGATTAGTCTCTTCATTTCCTCACTAGTAGAGAACATTCAGCCATTGCTTAAAAAAACCAGTATGATCTAAGAGTCTGTAAATAAAATATGATTTTATAATTTTGAAAAAAGATCTTTTTAATCAGTAAAATATTTCTACTCAGAAAAAGTATTTTCTCAAAATTTACAGAATGTGTTATTTACAGACTCGTAGAGAACATACAGCTATTACTTAAAATATCCAACAGTTTCTAACAATGTGTTTAATTACTTTTCGTATATAAATACTCTGGCTCTTCAAGATTGTAAGGCACATTGTGTTGGGTCATGACAGTCATTTAAGGGGTGACATTTCAAGACAGTTGTGAAAACTACTTCAGATTGTTGGAAGACCTTAGAGGTAAAGGTCTGTTGGGAGGATTTCTTCCTTTACCTGAAAGTCTGCGACAGATATTTTGTCTCCTCCAGTGTATCACTCTAACCTTGTTCTTTTCTCACTAACAGCATAACTTTGTAGTAACTATGGAAGGATGGTTTATTTCTTAAACAGAAAAAGGTGGTGAAAATGTGAAACAATTTCATCATAAGTTAAATCAGTAAGCTTAGAAATTTTAAGATCAGAAATGGCTGTTCTGATGATGTAGGCCATGCGACTTCACTGAATGGTTCCTGTGTTTAGTTATGAGTACGAGTGAGTTGTAAGATGCAGGCTTTATGCAGAGAAAGAAGTTTGCCACAAGTCTAGAAGACTTATTTTCAATTTGCATGTAACAGGAAAATTACTTCTTCCATGTAAAATGAAAATATGAATTTCTAGTAGCTGAGAAAAAACAGACTGCTTCATACTCATTAGCCCCTCCTGTTTATGCAGCCATCCAACATACCTCACTGCAGTTGCAGAACAGCCTTGCTTATAAGGCAACATCCACGTTGCGTTTCCCTAACTAGACTGTGGCATGTCTTGCTCCTGGCTGTTTGTGCCAGTGTTCTGCTTTCAGTACAGTGATAACCATATTATGAAAGCAAGAAACGCTTTGTGTTTGTTGTCTGCTTTACACTTTTTTTAAGCTCGTTGGCTTTGCCAATGATGATTTTGTTTTAAAATTCAGAAAAGACAATGCTGGCGGAAAGGATCCCAGTGCCTTCCAGTCCTGTTCCCATAGCAACTATTGACCTTGTACAACAGCAATCGGAAGATACCATGCCTCGGACTGAGCCCAGGCTCCCTCTAAAGAAAACCAAACACCAAGAAGAGCAAGAGGATGTGAACAAGCCTGCCTGGGGCATCAGCTCTTCTCCTTGGGTCACCTTAGCTTATGCTGTCTACCAGATAAAAGAGATGGTTAAACTGTCCAAAACCAATCCAACTCCTGAGAATCAGCCTTTGCAGGTAATCTTCTAATGTGCAGGATGTTCTTAAGTATTTATTAGATGCTAGAAAACCTTTATAGCTGTGTAAATCTGTTAGTATCTGGCAAGTATTCTCTGTCAGCCTGTAATGAATTTGGAGTTGTGACACAGTAGTTGAAATACTGCATTGAATAGAGTTGTTTTCTATGTGTAATAAAGCAGGAATAACTATTTTTGCAAGTATTATCTTCCTGAAAATGGGAGGATAGTGAGAGACATAGAAAGAGACTCTGTTTTACAGGCTTGGATATTCTTCTATTCCCTTTAAGTTTACATTTGTTTTCATGTTAGTTGGAATGTGTGGGTTATGCATTTTGCAAAATTTACAAGGTGATAATTGAAGATGCACAGCTGCTTAACAGTGTAAAATGATTTTTATTTAGTGTTGCTTCCTTGGGTGTCAAACATCTACATGGTTGCAAAAATAGGTGTTCCAGACAACTACTGATGGGATACAGAGCCCTCTGTTCAAATAAAGTTAATATCTTTTTTTCCTAGAGTTACACCAGCTAAGAGCCATTCTATGATGTAAAATGTCTGATTGCTGTGCTTACTTTACACCATTTTCCTTCTGTCCAGTCTTCTCCCAAAATACCTTTTAATACCTTTAGATTTATTAATGATTGTATGGGCTTGGATCTTGAACTACCTTTTAATGCTTCGGACGTGCGTTTCAGAATGGAGCTGAAGCATACTCCTTAAGCAAAGTGGGGAAAGGTGGTCAATGCAAGTTTTAGAACAGCATGGTTAATGTTAAAACCACTGTGTTTACCTGTCTGGAAGGAGCGGGTGACGTACCTTCTTACGCACCTGGTAGGCGTAAACACAGAAGTGCTTTTTCCACAGCTGTTGTCTTCAGAAATGGGTAATTTGGAATATGAGTGTGAATCAGCAGAGCAAGAGTGTGTAGGAATTTCACCTAGTCAGCCATCTCCTGCCTTTATTATTTGTCTTTATTCTTGAAAATATATTTACAGACATGTCTGCTTTAGGTTGGTTGGGTTTTTTGCTTGTTTGTTTTTGAACTTCCCTGAGTCAAACAATGTGGTTTTTATAGTGACACTGAAGATATCACTGGGTCTCTGACATCAGAGTAATTTGTCCAGACAAACTGCTCTGTTTCCCATTGGTAAACGTCCTCAGGGTCTTGGTTACTGTAAGCTGTCCCCTTTTAAAAAGAGAAATCGGAGAAAAGCAGTCACACAGAATTTGTGCAATGAACATGGCAAGAAAATAATGTTTTGCAGTTGTGTGGTGTTTGAGAGAGACTTGTCCAACATGGCTGGACACCACCCAGCTGCTTCACTGAGAATTTTGAAGAGGCCAGAAAGGCTTTCATGCCTGTTGGCATCTCTATGGCACATGATCTCTTCATTATTCTTTTCTTCCTGTAAAAATACAGTGCTGATATAAAAGTAGTTCTTGTTGATAGGCCAAAAATCAATGCATCCCATTGTATTATTTTCTTCATCATCTGTGTTCTCCAAAATCTCTTATGCTTACTTCAGCACACCAAAAGGACAAACCTTCTCCAAAACATTTCAGGTTTTGTGCCCAGTCATTTATTTTAGGCTGGTGATATTAAAATACTGAAACTAGAAAAAAGCTGCCCAGCTCTCTTATTAAATTTGTTAAATAGCCTCCTTAAAATGGAAATAGATCATTTGGAAGGAGGGTCAGTGCATAGAAAATGGAATTAGTGACAAAAATCATTCCTTCTTATTAAGATTTTGGCTTGATTTTCTACTGCTTGCTTATACTTCTTCAAGCAAAGGGACATACTTGCTGTATTCTCTATTCTTCAGTGCAAAACAAATAATCATAGATAGTGTGTCATCTTCTAATGTGAAATGTATTAGTGTGAAGGCTTTCTGTTTCAACCCTGGGGAATGTAACCAGTGTTTAAATGTGCTCTTTTGTTCCTTAGTAAGGCCTGTTTGAGTAGACTGGATGGAGTCGTACATCAGTATGGCAAAAGTTCTGCCATTCAGAAAGTCTGAACAGTATCTTGGGGAGGAACGGAACTATTGCAGAAAGCTATATTTAAGGAGCATAAAAAAATTTTACAGAATTGTTTGGTCAAAATAATGATCTTGTCTGAACACTTTGAAGTCCAGTTAATTGTTTTTGTTTTCCCTTGAAACACAACAAGTTTGTTTTTTGCATGCTTCTTGGGAAAGTGCAGTTAGGAAAAGAGATGGAAGGTAAGCTACTGTCTGCTTGCTATTAGTGTCATCTGGATTTAAATGTACTACTTTTGCTTTGCTTCTTTAAGTTTGAATTGTTGTGTTGCGGGCATTCAAAGTAAGCGCTTTGTGAATTTCCAGAAGTGCCTGAATGCATCTGGGGGTATACCACTGGGGACAGTGTCATAAGTGTTTATACTTACTTTTTCTATGCAATCCTTTCCCCTCTCTTTAGAAAATCAATGAGAATTGCAGTGCTTCATCAGCCAGCTCAGCAAGACAGCCCCAAAATCCGACAGATTCTGGGCAGTCCAGAAATTGTTCAGCACCAACACCTACAGCAACATCAGATTCCCAAGTAGATGGTGACCATATTGTGTCGGATCATGATGCTCATCCTGCTGCTGCAGGGCCCTGAGATGCGCTCATCTTATAAAATCCAGTGCATGGAATTCTGCTTCTCACCTGGGAAACGCTGGAGTAGGAGCTCAAAAGTAGGACTTACTTCATCTTAACAATCATAATGTGATGCAGTGCAAGCTTTTAACTATATAAAGAATATTCATATGACTACACAGAGCAACATGAGCAGGAAAGCCAAAAGTTCGGAATTCTTGAGGGAAGTGATGTGGCCAGATCTAATGATAGGAAGAATTTTTGGCTGCTTTGCTAAAGCTGAGTCAAATGCTATGAGATTTCTTTGCAATCTGTAGAAAGAGGGAGTTCACTCCTCACTTGTTGAGGAACAGACTGTCTGACTTGATTGGGTAATTTTCTTCTTTGAATTTGTTCCCAGGACAAAATGGAAAGGCTTTTTAAGAGAGAAACGGGGTTTCCCTGCATAGTCTATTAGAATATATCAGATCAAATAAATATAGAAACAGCATGAAACTGTCTCTGTAAAGATTTCTCAGAAACAGTGTAGCTTTAGGAAGCGTGTCTTCATATTATGGTGATGGATTAAGTAAAACTCACACATATTCAAAGAATATGTCTTTGAAGGTAATGTTATCTTGTTTGAGATAAAGGTTTAGTTCTGCAAAGCAAAGATTTTGAACTGGCATTTTAGTGAAATAAAAAAGCTGGAGGAAGGCTTCTGAAGAAGTTAACCTCTGCACTTGCAGCCCTTCACTTGGGCATAGGTTGTGTGTGTTTGGGTAATTTTAGGTTTGATGTTGTATTGAGACAAGAATCTTTGATCAAGATTGCACAACCTGGGACTGATCAAGGGTTTCAATGGACACACTGTCTTTTTGGTTTATTATTTCATCATCTATACAATGGTTTATTTAATGCAGTGTAGTTACTGTGGTTATTTATTAAGAAAACAGTAAGCTTTAAGTGCCTAGGGAAGGTGGGGGGTAGGGAGGAATCACCTAAAAATCTTAATGATTAGGATTATAGGGGCAAAGCTGTTGACGCAGAAAATAAGTGGAGTGAGAGATTCTCAGGAGGAAGCAAACTAACTAAATTGCAGTATGTTTAGGAAATTACTTTGCCCAATGTCAAGACACTGGAAGACTTTGGATTATGTTTTGTTATGCTTTTCAATATTAACTGCAGCCAGCTCACTTGCTGGTGTCTAGTGAAAACTGCTGCTGGAGGGAAATCCTTGGGCTCAGGGAGGAGTCTGGGGGTTTAGTCAGGATAGTGTTTTAGCCCATTTGCTCATATTAACAGCTTGTTCCTGGGAGATTCTGAGCACTCAGCTTCTACGGGACTGAGTGAGTGCTGCTCAGCCCTCCTTGAAATCAGATGCATGTGATGCGTCGGGCCTTCCATGGGGAAGGTGCGTGCTGTGGGACCGTACAGTGATCCAAAGGCAAGACTAACAGGAGGACAGGGTTAGGGGGGAGAAAGATGGCAGCAGCTAAGCAGGAAAGGGGGTGCACAGTTTTACCCACTTTGACATCCGATCAGCTTGACTGAAGGGGTGTCCCATAGCTGTGCTTTAGCTGTGCCTTCAGAACAACCCGTGTTCTGGTGGTGCCTGGGACCAACACCGTAGACAATAGAAAGAAACATCGATGACTAGCCACTAGTTACTTTTTTTGCACTTGAACTTAAATGTACTGTACTCACGTAAATCCTCATGACTTGTCTAAGTGTCCTTTAAAATCAGAAATGTATTTATTGTATGTTTGTATAACCTGGGGGAGAACTAAAGACTGAACTGGTAACAGGACAGAAGGATGCTAAAAATCATCTTGAGACAAACCGACCACTTGTTGAGTTCATGCTGTATGGTGTTACCTCAGCTGCTACTGCATAGCACCTGGATTGTGAGGTGAAGAGCTTGTACACTGTGTTTACACTTCAGAATTGTGTATTTGAAATGCCTGCTCTTTTTGGAATTGTATAGTCATTCTATGTTGCAAAACGGACATGTACACCTGGGTTTTGATATTTGTGAAACTGTAAAAACTGTGGTAAGAAATACAAAATATCCATAATGTATTTAATAGTATCAATCTGAACTTTTATTACATTTGCTCCTATTACCCTGCCAGCAGTGAACACAGTCATCTGAATTGAAAATAATTCAATGATAACGACCTTTTGCAAGGCTCGCTGGAGGACAGCGTCTGGAGGATAGTGAACCTAGAGCCTAGGAACTACTCTTGCACAGTGTTAAAATCTGTTTCCTGATCAAATCTGACTGTAGGCACAAATTCCCTTCTGTGGGGTGAGGGGAATGTAAGGGATGCACACCTTTGTGCTTCATAAACAGGTTGATATGGAAGTGTGCAGGACATCATGAGTGAAAGTCAAAATTGGATATTACGTTTGTCCCCTAGCAGTTTTG
Source organism: Haliaeetus leucocephalus (assembly GCF_000737465.1). Classification (NCBI taxonomy): domain Eukaryota; kingdom Metazoa; phylum Chordata; class Aves; order Accipitriformes; family Accipitridae; genus Haliaeetus; species Haliaeetus leucocephalus. Next base: position 396,781 of record NW_010972437.1, read on the forward strand.
AGACAGAGGCTGCTAAGTGCAGTTCATGTCAGCTTGTATGGAAATACTTCCGATTTCTATTTCTGATTAACAAAATATATTTGCACTATTGCACCTGCCCTATACAGCAGCACATTGGTCTGGAATTTATTTTTATTTTAGGTGTAGGACAGTTAGATTTTTACTATTTCAACTGCTTAACTTGTATGCATACAAAAGCAATGACAGGGAGAGATCAGTTTTGGTTTGTTGTTTACATGTGTGTAACTGCCAGACCTCACTTGTCACCTTATGAATTTGGTTTTGTGGTGGTTTGGATCTGTCATGAGTGGAGAATGGGAATGGCAAGTTCCTTCAGGGAGATGCATTCAAGGTAGAGGGGACTCTCCGTTTTGGAGCAACCACAGCTAATGCAGTTACTATTTTTTCAGCCTGCAACAAGGGAGGAAACCTCAGGATATAAACACATCCAATTTGCTTGGTGCCTCCTTGTCATATGTCCCGCTGTTCTGCAGAGAGTAAACGCATAAGGGAGGAGGACCACACGGTTGAAAAATACTTTTATTTTAAAAAATCTTGAAAGTACAAGACAGTATATCAAGTATGCTGTACCATGAATACAAAATAAATATGAAATTCTAACTTTTTTGAAGACCATGAAACAAAATAAATGTAACTCATCCTTCGTTAAGGAGGAAAGGCTTTTATAACAGTTAAGGCAATGGATTAACATCTAGATTCTTTTGCCAGATTTTTCTGGCTGAACACTGTACAGTACTTAACAATTGTGTTTTAGTAAACCTATGTAATCTCCATATATCACAGGAGCACTGTGCAAGTAAACTCCACTGTTGGCAAAGGGCTCAAATGACAGCAGTTGGTTTCGGTAGGTTTTGTTTATGAAATGCTTCCAATGTTGGAACAGGCTTGGGAGGATTTTTAAGGTCAGCATTGGCCATCCACTAAAGTAGTTGTCGCCTTTCTCATACATTGCTGCACTTCTGTCTTGGATGTACTTAGTAGTTTCCTGCTCTCCTTTGGATAGTATTTACCCATCCCTGGTAAATGATGGACTTCAGAGCTACATAAAACGTGGGTTGATTTATTTTTCCCTTGTTGGAGTTGGCGTACCTGATACTGTTCTAAATAATTTAGAAAAAGGGACTGTCTGAAAAATGTAATTGCCTGTTTTGGGGGGGGCTTTTCCATTTAACATATTGCTTACGTAAAATATCATCTTAATGTATTATCTGGGCTATTGTATATAAATACATATTATGTACTTATGGAACAACAATCATCACTACCTCAGTAAAGAGAGGAAACCCACAAAAACTGGGTTTAAGCTAGGACAGATTTGATTCTCCCCCTTAGCCTCAAATCACATGGATGGGAGTTCTTGGCTAACTACAAAGTACACTGAAAAAAACTGTGTACTTTAAAACATGCAAAAAACATTTAACATTAAGACATCTCTTTTAAGTATCTTTTTTTGACTAATCTGTAATGATTTTAAGTACTTCGTTTTCACGATGGTGATGCAGGCAAAGGTAAAATAAATCTTTAGTCTACTAAGATCATTGTTTGGGGGGGAGTTTCCATCCTTCTCCCAAACCATCAAAGATAATGGAAGCTTTCCTCTGCTTTCACAACAGCTAATGCTTCCAGCTTCTTGCTACTGACAGAACCCCCCAAGCCAAGCCTGACTTCCAGAGTGTGGGTGGCAATTTAACTGTGAATTTGGTAGCAGCAGCCTGTGTCAGGGGCGAGTCTTACTGCTAGTGGCCTTCCTGAACAGAACTCTCTTGCTCTATTTTTGAATGTTGTGGACTTAACAGTGAGTGTATTTTGGATCACCTGCTTGACAGGGCTTCTCTCTGCCAAACATGCTGTCGATTCTGCATATGTATTTATAAATTTACAGCACAAAAGGGTGTTAAGTGTCTCTTTACTGTAAAATGGAAGTGTTTATTTTAAAATGAAGCAAAGTTGAAGCAATATAAAGGAGGAAGGACCATGTAAGTAAGGCTTTCAAGCACTAACTCTGAGTCATGTTGTATACAGAGGAGCTCTTGGAATGTGGTATGGCAGCAGTTCTTAGCACTGTCAGAGGTAACAGATTTTCTCCCTTGTCCAGCGATGAACAATGAGAAACCACAATAAAGCATGCACCGCTGAAGTCATGCTGCATCACTAGGCATGTTACAAAGAAAAGATAATCCCTTTTAAAGCAAATATATCCTGGTCTGACATGCCCATCTGGAGACCTAACTGCTTCCCACCACTGGCAATTCCTGTTGGGTTTGTAAAGTCAGACAGTGCCAGAATTAATAGTCTTTTGTTTTCTGCAGTTCGGAAGACAGTAAAGGAAAACAGCAAGGTGAGGACAGAAGAATATAGGGATAGTCTAAAGAACAAAAGAAGGAAATTACCTCTGCAGGTGGATAAACTGAGGGGACATGATCTACTGCCTAGCCGAGGATCGTGTAATATGTAAGCTGAAAGACATCTGACTGTCTAAATTTCTCTCTCTGTTCTTTTCTTTTCCTCTCCACACACCTCCTGTGATAAGTCCCAAAGAGGGTCAAAGATGGGGAGGTAGGAGCCAGGTGTCCCTCCCTCCTTGTTTTGCCAGGAATTACTTTCCGCTTGTTATTGAATGAGCAAACTACTGAGTGCTCTGAGGACACTGGAGCTATATGTGGGTTATCTGTATTCCCAGTTACATGGTTACAGCACCACTCTAGCTCTGCTGACAGCAGTTCCTCCAAGCAGCTGAAACAGCCTCAGCCTTTGTTCTCTTTCCTGGGCCATTGAGAGGCCTGGAATGGACAGCAGCACCCGTCTGAGGTAAGGTGACAGTGAAATTGAAAACAGTAGTAAAAATACATTTGGGGACCGAAATCCTCTCCTCTGCAGTTGTTGGAGATGGAGAAGCAGAAGACTGAAGAAAGCTTCAGCAGAGGGACCTGTAGAAGAGGGAAGAAGAGTATGTGAAGAAACAAAGACATGGAAAGAACAAAGTGCAAGTGTAACTAGGGTGGAGGCCAAGAACAGAACAATACAAGCAGAGGGTGAAAAGTCAGGCAGGGTTCTGAAGAGTAAGGGGAGCTTAAAACAAATGTGGAGGGGCAAAATGAAGCTAACAGACAGCAAGCCTAGCCAGAAGAGCAAACAAACTTTGTTCAGCTGTGTTAACTCTCTACTGATCTTTAGCACTGGAAAGTCCCACAAACAATAAAAATAGTTTATCAGCACATTAAAAGCATTATTAAAATTGTTGACACATAGGGTACTTAGTAGAGTACTAATAATGGCTTTTCCTCCCTCTAATGCTCAGCACAGAGGACCTGACAATGAAAAGGGCCAGAACAGATACTCTGTTCTCTAGAGGTAGCATCCTTGGAAAAACAAGGCATCCTGGTGGGACAGGCTGCTGCCAGTACTTGCTTTGGAAATAAGCAACATTTACTTCCCCAGTTACTTCCCCAGTTAAAAGTACCAATAGCATGAGAATTCTCTTCACTTGAACAGCTGCTGTGGCTTCCTTCTGTTGCTCTAATGAGGCAAAATCAGTGATATAGGAAACAGTTTTTTCAGAAATCCTTGTTTGTCCACCAGCAACCACAAGAAATCACCAAGCGTGAGTTCTCAGTCTGTATCCTTCCTAGGACGAATGTGTTTTCCCTCTCCTTTTTTTGGTTATTTCCCAAAACTCAGAGCAACTCAGTAGCATATGGAAATGATATTTGTTTATGCATTTCATCTTCATCCTCCTCATCTCCTTCATGGATGGAATTGGCTGGATCATCTTGCTCAGATTCTGCCCTTGTCTCAAAGAGCTGCTCTTCCAGGAAGAAGCTCCCAATGCCATATTCCTCATCATGTGCCTTTGTTTCTGCAGGTGAGATGTGGGGAGATCCCAGAATAAAACCTGCAAACCTGCCAGATTTTTAAAGAGAGAATTCATCAGCTGAGAAATGAAAAAAACCACTGTAAATGCAGGGGATAGTGCCAGTTAAGCAGGGATGTTGTAAGGACATGACCACAGGCAGTGCAGATGAGGGGAAATTGCAACATGAGCTAGGGAGACCTGAACAACAGAGCGTAAATCGCAATGGATGGCAGAAACCCTGAAGATTTCTCTTCCTGCCTCATCTTTTCAGTCTTTATTCTTTTCTATATAAGTAACTTCTGCTCTTCTGGAGGCCATCTGCAAGGTCTTGTGACTAAGGAGGGAGATCTAACTTCGTTTTCTCATCTTGTCAGTACTCCTGGGGTAATCCAGAGTAAGCGCTTGTACAGTTGGATAGAATATACTTTAGCTTCTAAAAATAAATTAAAGCTGTAGAATATTTGAGACAAAGGCTGTAAGAATTCAGGTAAGTTGACATTGCTAATGAAAGGAAAAGAAGGTGAGAACTTCACATTCCTACGTTGCTGTGCCATCACCTTGCTTCTGGTGCTGCATGCACACTCTGGGCAGGCTGAGCTAAAGTCTTGCCAAAGAATTCCTGCTTTTGGTGAATGTGGAGCTGCAGACTGGGAATTCTGCAGCTGCTCCAAGTAAATGCCAAACTGGAAGTCTGGCAGAACAAAGCATGAACTTAGCACTGACCCTACATTTCAATTTGTCACAAATCTTACTTTCAGTGGACAAGTACATTGAAGAGATAGAACAGAGCTGGAGGTTTCTGGCAAGCGTGTGGAAACAGACGGCAGTTCTGACACCTGGGTAAGTGTCGACAGCATCAGAGAAACTTAAGAAGAAGGAAATGCAGCTACATTCTGGAGTTCTGATATATCTGGTAAACTGATCAATAATTTACATTTTAGACTTAACATTTCTGTGAGATGAATGTTGTCACCTCGCTCTTCTTGGAAGCACTGTTAGTCTAAATGGGGAATAGAGTTGGACTGGCTGTGTTTTACAGGTTTGCCTTGTGTTGAACTATCTTCTGATGCTTAATGGAAGCTTGAAAGGGTACTCAACTTTAAATCAGACTTCTGTTGGTTCTTTTTATTTTTGTATTTTTATAGTGAACAGTTCGTAAGAGCTATATTAACTAAGTGATGGCTAGAAAATACGTGTGTCTCAACTGTTCTGTGCATTTGGCAGTATTTTGCTTTGCAATACTGCAGTGAGTTTTCACTTTTTTGTATCTTTAAATAGTGCTATAGAATGCAAGTATCTTAGAAAATAAGATAGTTTCACAGTAAGTTTATAAAACCTGGCACAGAGGCTGTCTGTGTGACCATCCAAGAAGATGAAAGTTCTGAAACTAGTTTTAACTTTCTATTGATTAAATTCCAAGCTGACTGGGGCTTCTTTGAAATTGTGACACTTGGTTCTGTGGCAAGGGCCAAGTCTTTGTGGCTGGGTAATATGTGAAACTCTGCTCAATATCTCAAAGTTTCATTTTTGACAGAAATACACTGCTATTATGATTAATTTTATATTCTGCAATATTTTCTGGCTGCATTTATCTGCCCCTTCCCTTCCTAACGTGTATTTGTCTTACGTTTGTCTCTTAAGCTATCTCTGGAGCAGCTCTTCTACCTGTTATACTTCATAGGTGCAGGCACTGATTTTTCTTCCTCTGTATTCTTAGTCTTAGGTATCGGTTGATACTACAAGTAATAGGACTTCTTGGCTGTGCAGGCTTGCAGTTAGAGAACTTAATACAAGTAATATTTGAGCATGTGTCTTCAGCCTGCCCCAATACTACGCAATGCAAAAGTGTACTGCTCTCAAAACTGAAGAAAGGGGTATTTCACTGGTTAGACAGCCACTTGGGTCACTGTGTAGGAACTTACAGAGGCACTGTAGGAAGTGTATACTTTTTAGGGAAAGCTGCCATTACCATGAATTAGCTGTGAACATCTGCAAACTCTCAGAGTAATTTATGGTCTGAGAGGAACAAACAGGGGGTTTAATACTACCAGCAAGTAAAATCCTTGAGAGGTATGGCTGTGATCTTTAGTGGGATTACTCAAGTAGATAAAGCTACCCGCACATCTGACTGCATGCAAGATAAACACACCTGAACAGTGCCTGAAGTAGCATCTGAGTCTGCTGTGTAACAGTGTCTGTACAATGTGTTTCCTGTTTTAGAGAAGCCAAATTTTCTTACCTGTGTGGTGACTGGAGTTTGGATATAGCTAACCATGATGGGAAGTCAGGGTTCCTGCACAATGAGCGTAGCTCCTCCAGAGCTCTGATAGTTTCTGTTTCACCTTGTTCTCGATACTCCTCTTCAGTAAGGTATTTAAACACTAACTTTTTTGATTTAAAGTGGTTCTTCATTTTTCTAGAATGAAATTAAAACAATTAGTATTCCTAAAGTCTTCTGGCACATAATTATTGTCATCCTTTTTCTCTACTATCTGTTATTAACATGCATTAATCACTTTTATCCTTTTAAGAGGACAAGCTATGTTCTTGCATTAAAATTTTAGGACAAGGTGGCTAATGTTTGCTAGCCTATTTACCGTAGGTCTTAATCAAAGTTGTAGAATTCCACAGAATGTTATCTAATGAGCTTCAAATGAGCTTTGGATCAGGTCCTTATTGTGTATGCATGGGCTAAAATCTCATCGAATTAAATAGATAGCTGCTTGCTCAGCCATTTTTAGGTGCAATATGCAAAACGTGTCTGCAGAGACATGGGCTGAATCAAAACCCAGTCTGCATATGTAACTTCAAAGATAAGCAGTGCTCTAAGTCTGTTATGAGTTGTTCATGTTGTTTACTAGATCGCTTCTCTTAAATCTTGCTTTAAATTACAAAACTGAGTAGTGTGAGGCCAAAATGTTTACAATCTGATGTTTTTTTTAGCTGCTGCGTAGCAATGTATAATATAATTAGATATCAATTAGAAAGTGTGCCATGTTCTGTTCCCTTCTGTCGACTGCTTTCAATTTAAATGTTGTGATGAGTTAAGATAAGCAAGGGCTGGATGCCCATAAAACTTTCAGCTCTGTATAAAAACACCTGCTCCAACCAGCAGCATTCACTTTTTGCCTTATTTCCCCCGTAAAGCAAGAACAAACTGTAGCCCTGGTTCAGGTCAAATGGTCAAGGTCTTGCTGGCTCAGTGGGATCAGTACTGATCTTAACAACAAATAACACAAGATTCTTAGTTATTTTGATGTATCTGCTGCTCTGAACTGTGTATCTGGCATCAGGGCGCCACAGTTTGGTGCTACTGCTTAGTGTTTTGAAACTGTTTCCCCCCCCCCCCCCCCCCCCCCCTTATTGTCCTAAGATAAATTTGTAGAGCTCTATTTCAGTCCTTTTTGGCTTTATAGAAGCATGCATCAGATCATGAAAACAAAAAAGAGGTCCACATGGAAAACTACAGCGTTTCAGGGTAAAACAGGTATGTTCTGACTTCAGTGAGCTTATAGCCAAATCTTACTGATTTCAGAGTGAGCTGAACCTGCTTACATCAGGTTAAGTATTGATTCTGTATGTTGCTTTTGAAACAGTTTGTGCTTTTCAGCTGCAGGCAAAAAATCACTCTTCAACAAATGATGAATTCTACCTAAAATAAAAAAGTTTCAACCCAGTCCACCCTTCAACATCTAAAAAGAGCACAACAGCAAAGCAATATGTTCTTCAAAACTAAACAAGGTGTAAAAGACTAAAAAAAGAAATTATTTGTTTTTTATTCTTTTGGTTATGCCAGTTCTAGCCTTTGCCTCTTCCTGGTTCTCTGCTGTTCAGCAGAAGTCCACAGCTACAGACCAGTCTGCCCTAAAGTCTCTCAATCTGGATGCCATCACTGAAGGTAAAAAACAGATGTACATTGGCAGAACTTTTTAGAATCTTCATTGTGTTGTATTTGTGATAAAACATGCTTCAAATTCAGGGATGAGCAAACATGTTGTTCCCATATTGCTAATGAAAATGCTTAGCAAACTTAAGGTCTACATATTGCAAGCAGTTCCCATTCCAAATGCCACAATATAAAAGGCACTCTGGGAGTACAGGGGAATAGCTCCACAGCGATAACAGATTGTTTCCACGAATTAAACGTAGACATGTACATCTAGGATAACAACCTTGGAAAACTAAAATGAATGGAAACCATTACTTTTGTGGACACGGGTTTTTAGTCTCTGAACTCTACACTATCTAATCTACAGGGACTTTTTAACATCATCTTCCTCGGTGATAGTACACTTTTATCCCGTAAGATTCAGTATGAGTTACCTGCAGATTATCTCACTACACAGGAAACTTGAGGCAGTATTTCTGCAGTCTAATCAACCAACCAAACAGAAATGTTTTGGTTACCATATGCTGCAGACTAGAAGATGCTACATTTGTACTTAAGAGCACAATCACATTTCTCCATTCTCCATAGAACAAAACTCATGCTTAAAACTGCCAAATGGAAAATAATTGAATTCCTGTGTCTCAGGGCTTTAAAGCTTTTCTCACTATTCAAGTGTAAGGGTCTTTTCATTATCAGCCTCCAGTATTTCCTGGTGATACAGGGACTTGCACGTTCACAGATAGATACAAACCTGCCTATGTGACAAGCAGCACCAAGGGGGTAACACAGGCCTTTTGAACAGAGGCTGACTGCAATTAGCGCATACGCAACTTGAGGTATGGTCACACCACAATAAATCAAGACAAAGGCTGTTAATTGTAGCGTCCACGTGAACAAGGTTATGCTCAGTTCACTGGTAAGCGGTCCATGCTGATAGCAAATGGCAAAGCTGGTAATTCCAACAGCCAGAAAATACCCTGTAGAAACAAAAGGAGGACATGGAGAAAAAGATGCAAACTACCCATATAAACTTCATTAGTTTCGTTCACAAAGCTTGCAACTGCTGTGAAGTATAGCCTGCTGTTTCTTGTCTTATAGATACTTGCACTATGTTGTATGTGCTTGATATTTCAAAAGTGTGCCAAGAGTTCACGAGGTGATCTGTGAACGGCCTTTAGCTAATGCTACAAGCTGCACGTGAATTCTCCCTGTGCGTGAATGTCGAGGCAGGTGCCAGATCAATAGATTTGTCAGCCCCTGCAGCCGCATCCAGTTAGCAATTTATGCATCCAGTTCCCAAATGCAGCAAAATACAAACCAGCATAGCGGCCCTTTTGCTGTTACACAGAACGTATGTAGTGGCAAATCAATGAACAAGTAATACAGGCAAAATCTGCTCTTAAAGCTGCTGCTGGCCCACTATATCAAACTCCTTATCTAATGACACAATGTGAGTAGACACTCATTTGAATGAATTAGGAACCTTTGGAATATTCCAATGTCTACAGTTTAGGAGAAAAAAGTGCTCCATAAAAGAGTCACTTGATTTTGTTTTTTATGGGCAGGTATTCATCTAACCACTAAATTAAACAAAATCTGAGCACGTTTTTTGATAATTTTCTTACCTAACAAATAGTTTCTGTGTTCAGACCACAACCACTGCATATTCTCTTTGAAGCAGTAAATAAAATATAGAGAGGACATCCAGCAGCCACTCATTAAGATCCAGAAAGTACTGTGCTGGAAATAAAATTTTAAAAAACTTTAAAAAATAAAAAAAAATTCAAGTCAGAATCAGGACCATTGTGTGCAAGGGAACTCACAGCCAAAACCAGATGTGATATTCAGTAGAGCTACACAGCTTATGATCTGTGTTAGACTTCCACTGTACAGCGCTCTGCATGCTACGACTAAACAATATCAATTTTAAGTGGAGCAGCTGCATCTCTGTATTTGTGTATCATGTCCCCATGTCATGGTATAAGCCTATTGCAACATATTTCCAATTAACATATCTCAGCAATATTGTGGGAATGCACGGACTTTGTAAAAGTAAAGGAAAAATTCACATCTGCCTTGCAATGAATTGTCTCTGGCAAATGGAACAGAATCTGTCCCAGTTGCCACTAAAACTACATTTGGATTTAGACTGATTCATAGATTCAAAATTAAGCTTAGCTCCAGTCCAATAAAAGAATTTACATTTCAGAATAACCTCTTCTTGTAAATCAACAATGTCCTGTTACTTTAAACTCAGGAGCAAGCTAACTAGAACTTGATTCTAACCTAATTCTGTTTACTTGACGCAAGAAATCCTGCAGTCATTTCAATGGAGTTACCTGGCCACAAAACCAGAGCAAGATCAGAAAGAATCTGGCTCCGTACTCTTCACTTCTGTATTATGTTGATGATTATTATTATTTTGTTTTATAAATGTAGATTTACCCTTGGAATAAACCTTTTAAGTGTCAACAGGACAAAGACTAGCAGAGCAAGAACACCCAGTATTATTCCAGAAAGGTAGAAGAACTTGGTACTCCTGTAAGAGAACGAGAGAAGATGGTGAGAAGTATAATTTGTAATTGGTTAAGTTGCCAACATCTGTAAAAACAGCAGTGATCTTCAATAAGAACTTAACACAACTGTAAGTTAGAGTTGTAGTTACATGGTTAACAGGCCCAGTTTAGATACTAAATCTGTGTAAGGAAAAATTCCCAACAGATACTTCAGGTCACTGGAGTTGTTACAGGCTAGGAGATTGTGTTGGTGGTTTTTTTTTAAAGCTCACACTATTTCCGATTTCATTGACCTTCTAGCTTCTAGTAATTTCATTTTCTTCTATGTACTGACATGCTTCTGTACTGCAAGAAAAGTTATGGGGGGGGGGGGGGGGGGTTAATTAAAAATAAAAAAAAACCTCCCCAAACCCAAAAGCTTTTTTTTCTAAGCTTATGCATTTATGAAGTCTGACTTTGAATTCAGAGTTAACTCTATAAAACCTATTGCTGCTCTGCTTGTTTTAGAGGTGCCTCCTGACAATTAGTTTGTGACTCATTTTGCTTTGAAGTCATGAGACACATGTTTTGCTGTAACAGTAAGTACCCTCCCTTACATGCTATGCAAAACGTGCATCAAAAGAACAATAGGGAAAGGTTGGCACAAAGGAGGAGGCAGAGGAGGGCCCAGATGACCTCATCCTAAGCATTTCTTGCTGCAGGAAGGCATCATTTATAATACATGCAGCAGTATTTAGCATTCAGCTAACCTCACTGGTCTACAAAAGGGAGAAAGAATTCTCCTGAATCCACACACTTGCTCGCTGAGGATTGTCTTGGTGTTGCCCAGTGCAGGAAGCTTGGATACAAGAACCCTTACACACCTACGTGATTAATAAGAGTGCAGCACTCCAAGATACGTCACAATCGGTATGGAGTTTTAAATATATGTTCAGTTTTCTTATTTCACTTTCCCAAAGAACCACCTCTTTAGCTTAGAAAACAGACCAAAGACACACAGGCTTTGGGAAAGAAGGTCAAAAACCAGCACCTAGTACTCACCTGCTCAGGCTGTTTGCAAAATGGAACAGAAAAATTCCAGCTACAAACAAAAACAAGAGCTTTCCATCTAGCACTAAAAAAAGGGGGGAAAAAAAATAGAAATGGACTTTAGACTAATTCAATCTGAAATGCTGATTATATAAAATATCAACAGAAAAGTCCTAAGCTTCTTACAGAAGAGATGGTACATTCAGTAGCACTGGCAATACCAATCTATCTGTAATCTAAACCAAAAGCTTTTTTACTTACTTTTTCGTTTCACACTCACAGTGTATGGTTCAGTTTTGAAGGGCTGTATTTTGAAACAAATATCCTCTCCATATTGTTTTATGCTCATGAAAGTTTCCATAGATGTCTCTGGTTTCCAGAAGATTTGAACAGCACATGCAGCAAACTCAAAAACAGTTTCTGAATTACGGCAGTTGCTTTTTTCCGAAATAGGCTCAAACCTGAACATTTCTCTGCTGTTAACTTTTACCTAAAAACAAACAACAGAATACACAAAGAAGTAGCTCAGAATCACTGGGGTTTTTTGTTTTTCTGAACTATATAGCATATAAGCCATACATGTGATAATGAACATCAGTATAGAGAGCTCAAGAATAAAATGCTAGTGCAATTCTTAGTTGTTTAATATTGGTTATTCATATTATGCAAAGATTAATTGTTTAGGCCTTACAAGGTGATTCAGAGAATTCAATGTCAGCGAAGTTCTACAGAGGGGCCTCAATCCATCCAAAAGCTCAGTGGGGTTGGTTTTACCATGATACTTACCCACACACAAATTTCTAACAAAACCAGTAATATTTGACTTGACCACAGTTTCTTTTCTGGATGTTCATATGCTTCCCCATTCCCCTCCTGAACCGTAAGAAACTGGACTTGCTTTTCTTGTAGTTAATAATGCAATCTTCATGTTAAGGACAGAAGAGGGATAAGGAAAATGAAAGATAGCATAACCAGAAATTTAAATATAAGCACATTCCTGCTGGGTATTTTGGGGTTTCTTGCTAGCTCCTAGCACCCTCCCCAACCAAACTGGTAAAAAAACTTGTCAATCTTCTGAGATGGGATGATCTTCCTGAAGATTGTAATTCATTGTGAGCTCTTGATCAGGGCCTATTAGACAGCAAAGACCCATCTACAAAAAAAGTGATGCAACAGGTAATAAAACAGGCTTCTAATGGGAGAAGAGACTACATGTCAGCAAGCAATTTGTTGTGGGAAAAAATCTGAGCTTCCTGCTTTTGAACATTTACTCCAGGAAAAGCTTGTGTGACTGCTGGAGGGTTTCACCACCTGAAGTCTGCTACCGTTCATAAAAACACCTGCAGCATGTTCCTGAGGAAGACAGTCCTGGGAACAGAGAGAGATGTTCCACTTCCTTTATCTGAGAGCAAATTCCTCCAACAGAGATGAAGTGAAACTGTTTCCTTCCCTTGTCCAGAGACGTACTTCCCGGGACAAAAAGGAACCACGCAGATAGTCAGCTTATTCCCTTAGCTGTTATTGCTTCCACTGTTGAGAGATTTTTACATTGTTTAGAGCTAATCTCTAAAGGTATTTTCTTGTAAGATGACCCTCTGTTACTCAGAAAAACAAAAACACACTGCTACTACTGCTGTTTTTACATTAGTCATGATCTAATATGCCTTTCGTTCCTATACTGTGGCCTGGTAGGCTACAGCAAGTGAGTTGCAGAACTGCATTTTATCCTCAAATTTAAAAGTTTTATAAAGGCGTTTGGTGATAAGCAAAAACATTTGTTGCAGAGGTTAACAGTGTGCAGCAGAAAAGGTGTGCAACAAAATAAAGCACAACACTAAGTTAATGTTTGTGTGGCATCACACTATAAGCCTGGTTGACATCCTTCGAATAAAGAGAGACAAACCTCACTGCATCCGAAGTGGAGGATCACAATGCTGCGTTTTTATCATGGTCCTACCTATACACCATTCAAACTACCAATTACACAGAGAACCTGCTTTGGTCTTGATAACTGATCATACGCTTCGCTGGCAAAAGTTCACGAGAAATGTATTGCATATCTGAATGATCCCCCCAAACGGCCTCTTACCTGAAGAGTCGACCAAATGTACTGTAAGTGAATGGTTCTGTTTTGCACATAGCAGTAACAGTTTTCATCCTGTTTCTGGATTACATCCATTTCCTGCAAAAAGCTACAGTTTCTACCTGGGGGGGGCGGAAAAGTTAATTTTTAGCATGTATCAAATACAAATGTATAACTTTCCTCCATTTCATTATTGTATATGCCGAGGGAATCACAAGCAATTTGCAGATAATCAAACGTGAAAACTATGCTGCAGGGTAGCACGTTCAATACCATTTAGCTGAAAATTCAAATCAGACTTCTAATCAAGTCATTTAGGCTCCAGAGTAAACTGCAACACCTTGGGGGAGGGGGGGGAATTAATCTAGGGTGTTATTTTTAAAAAATGTAATCCATAAAAGCTTGGCTTCGGTATCAGTGTTTTGATGGCACTGGAATAGGGCCCCTGGGCCAAATTCACTGCTTGCACGAGTGGGTGTAACTCCACCGGAGTCGATGCTTATACCAATGGTGAATGCAACTGTGGGAGTCTGAGCAGGTAAACAGGCTTACATATTAAAATAGTCATTTCGCACATGACACGGCTGCTGATCACAGAAATCATACTCCTCTCCCTCGGAAATGTTTCTAATGTTAAATAACACAACTCTTCTTTTCAAAACAAATTTTCCTGACATGGTCCAGCCATGACATGTAATAGGGCAACTGCACTGATAGCTTGCCATAAGTCATTTAATTAGGGATGCTAATTGGTCTAACTCTCCTGAAATGACATGAGCCCCTACGATCTTCAGAATTAGATTGCACTTTTGAGCAGAAATGCACCTGAAAGATTTATGGAGCAAACTTTGAAGAATAACATACATTCCGATCTATATACATGTGTAAAATATACCCTACAGTGCATTACCACAGTGTTCCAGGAACATAATTAAAGAGAAGAATAAAGGAAATAATTACAGATCTGAACAGAGGGAATCATCTGGCTCACTGAATAGAAAATGCAGGTCTAAGCCAAGCTCAGTAATAACTGCTAAAACACCGTCATACACTCAGAACAGCAAAATGAGTATGTGCAAAACAGTCTCAATCTGGACAAGGAGATACTGTTTGCAGGTAAAAACCTGCCCTGTCTCTGTAAGGAAGCTGAACTTAGGCTAAATTATTTTTTTAACCAATTTAATTAAGCCAATGAAAAATACCTGTGTGGATGTTCTTACATAAGTTTATTAAGTCATTCCAGAATTAAAGTGTCCACAGGTCATCCTGCTAAAGTAAATTGGCTTAAACTTAAAATTTGGGCATTTTTTTTTGTTAAAAATTAACCATCTGATTAATTTTCATCCATGGCAAATCCAGTGGGAGGGAGCACAAGCCTTCAGACAAGGGCTGGCTGTACCTCTTGACAGGCACTTCCATAAAAGTCATCAGATGAAGCCGCAAAAGGATTCATTCGTCTCTAAAGTGCTGCCGACTGACGCGGCAAGCGGGCGAGGCTGGGCACTACCCAGGGCTAAAACCAAGATGATCCAGTGATAGGAAACAGCAATACCCTAGCAGGACCAAAACGCAGCAGAGAGTGCCCACGCCTTCCCTGCAGGGCATATTAGGATTTTCTGCCACTATGGATAAACTGTCCATCCACATTAGAAGTAATGTCCTCCATATACAGTGCTAGCAAGTATTTTCTTACCTGCCTTAATTTTAAGGCATTTTCCTGAGAAAAATAATTTGCTTCAAACATGACATCAGCTCCACAGAGCGAAACAATCACCTTCCAAAAGGAAAGATACCCCTGAACAGGTAACCGTGAGATGGACGAGGATTTTAGCTACCGTGAGGACACATACAGAGGGCAACTCTCGACTTCTGACATTACGAGCAGTGGAGAGAATCGGCATCTGCTGCAGAGTCTGGAAGATGCCCGAGACTTGGGCATGTCAAGGCGAGGGGGGAAGCAGCTTCTTGAGTTACGAATTACTGCTACAGCTGGGAACCACCGTTCGGGTTTTCGCTGCCCTCGTTCTGTTCTGCAGCCAACTCTCTCTGAATCAAGTTAAGGGGAAAGCCAGCGGGAGTAACGCAGACTACAGCCGAGTTTCCCGTGCCGGCGGTACCCAGCCTTCCCCCCTCTGCCACCGACACGCAGGAGCGGGGCACTTGCTCCCCGAGCGCTCGGTGCCGCGCTGTCCACGCAGCTTCTCCCAGGCCGGTCCGCGGCGCCCGCGTCTGCCTGTCCCACCAGGCACCACACGCACAACATTCTTGTGGAAACCGAACCCAGGTGGGACAAGCGGGAGAAAACAGCGGAGCGCCTCGGGGACGCCTCCGGCCCCGGAAACCACTTTAGCTCTCGGCCCAAGCGGGCGGGGAGGGAGGCGGCGGCCCCCGCCTTTCCGTAGGGCAGCGCCATTTTGGGCAGAAGCTGGAGGCAGCAGGTCGCGCTGTAGCGGCGGCGAACGGAGACCCAGAGAAACCGGGGGGAGGAGAACGTGTCCCCCGCTCCCTCTTCTCAACGGGACGGGACGGGACGGGACGGGGGGGGGTGAGACACTCCTCTCCCCCCCAGCCTGTGACCACCCGGGCAAGG
>NW_010972437.1:412930-434313 GCF_000737465.1 Haliaeetus leucocephalus
ATAAATGTTAGAGGGAAACGCCGAGACGCGCAGCAATTCTCTCGTGGAAATTGTTTCACAGGTCAAGGGTTCTGCGCCCCAAAGGCTCCCCGTTACCTAGTTTGGGATCCGGTGGCGACTGTAGCAATTCCAAGAGAGCCCCAAAGCAAAAGAAAGTGCTTAGACAATAGGGCTCTGCGGGAAAGTTGTTAGTCAGTGACTGTGTTTGTCTACCTTTCTATAGGAATTAATGCCACAGTTCTCTGTGCCTCTGTAGCCCGGACTGACAGTAATCCACCTCTGTGACTTCTGCCCTTTGTGTTTTCACAAAACTCGGCTCACTTGTAGCACGACAACAGCACGGAATAATGACTTTAACCTTCAAACATTCTTTAATTAGCTTTTTCAGCGAACTAAAAGATGCTCAAATGAGCCCTTTGACAAAAACTGACCCGCGCCTTCAAATTCTACTTTCACTTTTGGGACTAAGACGTTATTGGTTCACAACTCGTCTGAAGTCATCTAATAAGGGATTATTTAGGAACTATTACCCACACGCCAATTAAAGCCTCTCCGATGAAATTCGGGAGACAAAGATAAGCATCAAAACGGAAAATTAAACTATTTGCACATGGCTTGTTTTTCAACAACCCATTTTCCATCTCAGGATAAACATCTTCGCGCCAGCTCGCTCCGCCGGAGCGGGGAGGGTGCGGGGAACCTCGCCGGGGCGGCTCGGGGCGGCCGGCCCTGGGCCGGGGCTTCGCCCCGCTTCATCCCGAGTACTCGCGCGGGGAGCCGGCGGGGGGCCCGGCCTGGGCAGCGGCGGGCAGGCGCCTCAGGCACCTCTCGTGGTGCGTCGCGTCCTACCCCTCGTTTCTCTCACTCGGGTTTTAGGGCTTCCGTGGAGTTAGGAGTGGGCGCTTGGAAAGAAAAAGGAAAATCGCGCGAATGTAAGAGCTCGGCAGAAGCGTCGCTTTGCATTGCGGTCCCATCGCTGCCTGGCTGACCGAAAACGTTGACTGCCCTTATCGGTCAAGGTGTAGATTGGTCCCAAAACAAAGGCTCGCGTGAACAGCTCGCGACACTTCCAGACCTCAACCAAGGCCGCTGCCCCAACCGAACAGAAGAGAGTTAATATTTGCCTCCTTACGCACCCGGTGCCAGAGTCCCCCTTCCCCACCCAGCCTGAGGGAAAGGCCAGGCCAGGTTACCAGCGTGCCTGCAACTGGTGGTGGTTGAGTCAGCTGTTGAGCAACACGCACTAATCGGACCCTCTGCCCACCCAGAGGAATTCCCTGAATGAAATGTTATTGGATGCTTTGATGGAGGTGAACGTCCACTGCTTTTCTGTATTTCCTAGGCAGCCACAAGAAGAGCCTGGAGCAGGACATGCTGTTCCCCCGTCAGCGCTGTGAAGACACGAGCTAGGTCCAACTCAGCTCAGTCCCTGCTTGCTCATTGCAGTCATTTTAGATCGCTTGTGAGTCACAGTCAGCAGTCAGGGGTGGAAAGGGCTGGAGCTTTTTTCCTATTCTATGAAAATCAATAAACACAATTTTGCCAAGGCATTCTGGCATCACCAACGTCTATTTTTATACCGAGCCCTACATTTGGCCTTTCCAACCTACTTGCTTTGCTACAATGTGTTCCCTTCCTTGTTCTTAAAACTATGCCGTTTCTCTCCATGAAGGTTGCTTTTGGAGTTATTTTTGATTGTTTAGGGCTGGATCCAATTCCCTGGGGTGCCAGGGTGGGCTTTTTTAACACCTGAAGGGGGCTGCCCACTGCCTCGCACCTTGTCTCTGCGCTTACATCTGCAGGGAGTGGGTGGTGCGGGGCTGCGGCTCGCCTCGCCTCCTACACCCGCTCGGCACTGGCTGGGCTAGCGTGTAACTGCAGATCATTCCTTGCAAGTACTGAGGAAGTGGAGAATAAGGGCAAAAATAGTTGGGATTTGATAGCGTGTGCAACATCTGACAAACTTCAGTCTGCAAAGGAAGCAGCAATTGATTCGTATCTTTATTTGTCTTTATGTAATTTGGGTGTTGTCTTTATATAACTTTTCAGGCGCTTTCTCTAGCAAATGTGGTGAAGAAAGAAATGCTGGGGTTTTGCTTACCTGCATCCCTAATAAACCCTTAGAAATACGTTACCTCTCACTTGCGTGTCTAAACAGCAACGGACAATTATAGCCAAGTTATTAGAGGAATCCCTTTTGCATTTTCAATTTTCAATATTTTTTCGGTTACGTTAACCTTCTTGACAGTATTTTTCTGGGAAAGGAGACACTCCACATTCAGCTCTTGCTTGTATTTTCATTCCTAGAGCTCTTTGCACTTCACTGCTAATTAACTTTCAATAACTGTCGTAGGGTTACAGTCAGTCAGCATGAATCAGACTGAAAATGTAGCTTTAGGGGACCGCACTCTGTCAAAAATGATTAGAAACCTTTGCTTGATTTCCGAGGAGAATGTACTCGTTCAAGCAGGATACAGCAGCTATTAGGCAGTGTTCTACCGCAGCAAGAAATCTTTAATAAAAGAGACTCGGTGCTTTTGCTACAGCCCTCCTTCTAGGGTGGCTCTGAGTAATTACGTGGCATTTCCTTGCTTCCTGTTTGTTTGTTTGACTTCCTAAATGGTGGTGTTGCTTAGGCCAAAGCTTGGGTTCTGAGCTTAAAGGCGGTGTTTTTAACTGTTTGCTCACAAATATAATTCAAAATGGGGGAGAAGAGGGAGGTCGTTTATAGGCGTGGCTCAGCTCATGGAAGCTCTGCCCTTCCCAGGTCTCCTAAGCTGGGGAGAGTTGAGTGAGACCAGCTTTTGGCTGGGATAGCTTGGGGGAAGACCTGGTTGTGGCAGGCAGCGATGCTGGCAGTACTGGGAATGGGTCACATTCCCAGGATGCAGCATGGAGTGCTCACGGGCTCCATGCTTTTGACAAATTGCCACTTTAATAACTGGGAAGCTGGCAGTGCAGAGCAGTGCAGAGCCATGTCCCCAGCGTGTGCTTTCCTCTCAGGCTTTTGGAGCTCTAGGTTATGCCACCCAATACGCTCTGACACCTAAAACACTCCTTAACATCATCTGCAATGCCCACGTCTGACTGCTTAAAAGCTGACTGTAATGTTAGATGTAATACCAAATCCTCTTTGTACTGCTGAATCCTTTTTCTTCCACAAAGACCCCAGCTACTCACTGCTGATGATTTATTTGGCCTGTGCAGCCACAGAAATAGGCTACAGCTGTGTAAAGCAATCCATGGGGAGGTCCTCTGTGCTCCTCAAAGCCTTGCCTACCTTGGGCTTTAGTGCTGTTGGAGACAAGTCCCTCTCCCCTGCAGCTTCTGCAAGCCTGAGCTGGGGACAAGGCACTTGGGGTCCCGGCTCCTACCCTGCAAGGTGATGCTCATTACCCAGTTGTAGCCTACTGTTTACTTTCTAACTAGAGCTAGTAGAAGCTTTTAATTTCCAGGTGTGCTGTTAAAATCTCAACATGTGCTCTAGATGACTAAGGATGCTTCCTCTGCTTTTTTCTTTTTTTTTTTTCCTCCCCCCCCCCCCCTTGCTCCCCATTCCCCCTCCTTAAGTCAGCAATGGGTATAACTTGTTTGCAGAGTTACAGGGTGTTTTATCTTTCTTTGGCCTGCCCCAAGTGGATTGGGGTTTGTTGAAGTCACAGCATTCTTGCTTTCTTAGAGCTGGCATGTGGGCGTTGGATTGTGTCATTTGTAGGAGGTGAACGTCAAAGGAAGTGGGATCAACTGCTGGAGGAGGTTTGTAAGCCAGGTACTTAATATTTGGTTTCCTGGAAAAGCAAGAAAAAAATAGCAAAACAGGCAGCCTTTGTGTCTTTAGTTTTCCCATGTAATCACAATAACATAATACCTATATGTGCTTAAGCACAGTTTGTTTTGGTTTGGCTTTTTTTTTTCGCCTTGGCTTATTCAGGATGGAGAACTACTGTATTTCCCTTAAAATAGTTTCACATGTTTTGGTGGATTCTGTTGAATGTTTATTCCACTAATACAAATAATTCATGTTCCCTAAGTGCCTTCACAAATAATGCGATTTATTATCAGGTACATTATGTTGTCTTTTTATTTGATGTAAAACGGTCTCTTAAAGTTAAAATTAGACAGAAGAGCCATTTGAGACTATTTTGTTCATCTCCAGCTGTTTTTTCAGGAGTGCATTAGTCTGAAGTATTTCATGGGCAAAATACTGAGTTATTTTTGGGGGGAGAAAAATTATCTACAAAAGAAAAGCATAGCTACTTATTTTTACAGTAGTTTTATTGTAATCGCTGTTTTATTTGACATGTCTAGATACTGAGCTAGGTACTGCTCTACTAGGAATATTTCTTTCTCCTAAACTGCTCTAGGTAGCAGATATCTTCTGCAGTCCTTGGTCAGGCTAAGCTTAAAAATTAACAAGAGAAATGATATTTTAAAAGTTACCTGTGTCCTATCTTACGGATTAGGCAAAAGGACCATATTTTTTCATTATGCTGTTTTTTTCTTTGCCTATTTAATCTAAATGCAGGATGCTTATTCTAGCTGTCCGTGCTTTTGAAAAACTATGTGCCATAGCACATTGCCCCGTTGTATCACTAGTGGGGATCAGGCATGTCTGAGACTGGTGCAGTCTGAATGTTCTTAGATAAATGCCTCTGAGTAAAGCAGCTTTTTCCTTCTTGTATGGCTTCTGATTTACGCAGTGGTCTTGGCATTTAACCCTATGCTCATTTTCCCATTGCTATCAAGGCACCTGTAGGTCAGGAGGAAGGAAAGCTCAGTCAGCCGACAGTAAAGTGTTCACGGGAGGATGTGTCTGCAGTTGCTGGAAACACAGTCCCTCCCTCTGACTTCAGCAAAGTAGTCTGGTGTAAATTCATTGAGCTCATTGATATTATTCCTGATTTACACAACGGTAAGCACTAAGAAAGTACAACAGTAAGTTAAGTAGCAGTGGGCCTTAAATATTTATCTAGTTTATTTTTAGCATGCCAATTGCAGCTATTTATATAGCAAGGAAGCAGTGGTACAAATCTGACTAGATTCCTCCTTCGCTTTGAATCTGCGATAGAGAGGCAGTATTTTTTTTTTTTGACCGTGAGCTCTTACTTGTTATGTTAAATTTGCTCTGAATAATATGTTATAAACTTTATTTTTCAAGGGCCTCTTAACCCCCACTTTTAAGCAGAAGGGATCATGTTATTTATCTAAAGGATCCTTGATGCAGCCTAAGAGCAGCTGTGAGATTCCCCTGCAGTGATGTGCAGGCACTAATACCTTACATGGATTTACCCTTGCGGAAAGGTCCCAAAATTGTGAGCAGGCTCCGCAGTAGAGCAAACAATGTGAAAGGAGCAGGTACTCTTTAATAACATCTAGTACAGCAAAAAGAAAAAGCACATTTATGGTTGCTTATTTGCTTACTAATAAAATCCTAGAATAGAATATATTCTCCTATGAGAGAGTTTTGCTGGATGTAGGACAGGCAGATGAGGGTACTGCTGTGAGTGAGCCCCTATGTATGCCAGCGTGGCCGGGATGGACATTCCCTCTGAAAAGATGCGTGAAGGGTAAACTAGGCTGGTGGTTGGAGATGGTAGAAAATAGCCTGTGGTTGTACGTGCTGGCTCAGAAATTAGCACTTTTGGCTCTTAGGCCACTAGTTTATGTGCAGCTTAGCATATAAAAATCTATTGCTTTCTGTTGATTATGGATGGTCTGTGGTAAGTAGATTGGTGATCCTAGCCCCGCCTTTAGTTGGCAAAGAACCACATCCCAAAAGCCAAGCCCTACCACTAATGTTGGCATCCCGACTGATAGTCTCAGACACATACCTGGGACTTTGGTGGAAGCTGAATAGCCCTCACCACCTACAGACAGGCAGGTCATCACCTCGCAGGACCAGTTTTGTTGCTGTATCCCTCCTGTGGAGAAACAGAGGACTTACCCACTGTTGTGAACTTACAAACATCATTCCATATTTGATTTTAAAACAAACCTTGGGAGCCTGGGAAGGAAAGAGAACTAACAGATGAAGTCAACCCCCCCATGTCTGCTACGAGAAACCACAGAAGATGGTATGGTTTTGTAAAGAGGCCACGGGAGCAATGTCTTGTTCATGGATAAGTGCATGTCTGTCTGCCTTGCACTTTCAGATTTACGTTCGTATTAACTGCTGTTGCTTGTTACTACATTTATACAGTAGCCTCTAGTAATTGTCCTGGGATTTGACAAAGCACTGTTGGAAGAGTGAATTGCTAGCAGTGTTAAACAAATGTGAAAAGAATTATTCTCTTTCCAATGGTTCTTGAAATCAAATTTTATCCCCAATGTGCTCAACTACCTTCATGCTTAATCTCTGTATTGTCAGAGGAGCCTGTCAAGCCCTTTTAGATCAAAGGAGACTGTTTTGTATTAAGAAGATTCTGATAAAGTCTTCCAATTACTTCGTAATCACACTTTTGCATGAACACCGTTGCGGTTGCTGGTGTGCCGTTACAGTGGTCAGGGAAAATCGAGGACTTTTGATCAGCTGGGTGCATGTTTGGTAGGCACCTCTTCTGAACTGTGCCTGTCCACAAGCCAGTAACAGAGTTAAGCCGGCTCAAAACCTAGTCCTTCATGCTGATGCTCTGAGCTAAAGTAATTTGTTGATAGCCGGTTGTTTTATGGAAACCTTCTTGAGAGGCTTCACGTGAGAAAATGCTCGCCAGAAATTTTGAAGAGAGGCGGTAGCCTGCCTTAACAAAGGCATGGAGGACAGGGGAGGTGAAGGCACCCGCTGGCTTGGCCCCGCAGGGCGCAGCCGGGCGCCGGCCCGGGCATTGCCCGGCATGGTGCCGAGGAGACCTGCAGCAGGGCCAGCCCTGCTTGTGCTTGAAACGGTTGTCCTTGGCTTTAACTAAGTAAATGGTGAGAAAGACGGGGCGGCCTAAGCCTGACTGTGAAGGCCCGGGAGGGCCGGTCTCTCTTATAGCTCTCGGGTACAACACAAAGGTAGCCTGTGGCTCTCTGCTGCCTTTTGACCCGTGAAGTTTTGGGGTGTCTTGCTGCCTCCTATTTTCTTCTATGTGCGTGCTCTGACGGGTCCAGCTCAGGCTGGCGGCTGTTAGCGCACGCATAACCGAGCACTTCCAAACTACCTGAAACATCTCCCTGCTCTCTCAGAGCCCGCCTGGTCTTGGTTGTTGACCGTTTCTTTTTGCAGCCTGCCGTTGCTTACCCATGCACCGCTGTACACCTTCACCCTGCACCCACGTGAAATCCACTGGTGTGCAATCAATTCCTGTTACTGGCAAAGCATGCCAGCTTGGCTTGCGTCCCCTCCCTTCCCAGCACGCCTGGCATTTTTAAATTTCTGTTTTTCCTGCTTTCAGACACAGTCCTCCTTCATTATAAAGTTTCTACGCATCTCCAAACAGGCTGCTTAATGACTATTTTTTTTCCTCAGCAACTCAGAATTTTTTGGCTGCTGCATTTTTCCTATCTAAATATAAACATGGGAGAGACTAAGAAAAAAATGCTATTGAATGATTAGGTAGAGATACGCCATTGGCTTTGCTTGATTAATGGATTTACATTGTACGTTACTGATAGGCAGCTTGCCAGTGTCTTTCCTTAAAACAAGGTAATTTGCTTAAAAGGCTATCTTTTGTAAAATACCGCCAAGCAAGAGATACTTGGTGCATGTGTGAACGTCTACGTAGGGAGAGCCAGGATGTACAGTCATTTTGCCCCTGCTAGTCACAGCCACTCCTGCAGGCACTTGAGGAATGCAGGATGTGCCCCAAATAGGTCTTTACAAACATTCCCCACTGCAGTCATTTCAGCCTTTCCTGGCATTCGTATTAGCTCTTGCTGACAAAAACAGGATTTTCATGACAGCGACTGCAGCAGCGTACAAATGCTTTTTATTCCCCTTTCATGCCAGCCGGAAAGTGAAGGTAAAGACTTGCTATACTGACTCAGATGAAAGGTTGAACAAGCCCGGGCTCCTATGTCTGGCAGTGGCCAGAGAAGTTTTGAGAGAGTGGAAGAACAAAACAAGCATAAAGTAATACTTTTCCCCACTCCATCCTCCTCGCAAAGTGAGTGTTTCCAGCTCTGGCATCTATTCTGACAGAATAAGAAAGAATAACTTGAAGAAATGGGGTGGCAAGGCAAGGAGAGAGGTGTTCTCTTCAAAGTACTAGCAGGGTTTAGTTTTCTGATCCGGTGCCAAACGCAACAGAGGTACTTGCCAAATGTCCTTGCAATGGGACTTGTCCTGGGGCTTTACAGCATTGCACCTCGCTGTCTATGTCCTGCTGCACTGCTTCTGCTGGAGTCGGTGGGGTTCCTCTGATGCCGAGGCTGCTGCCGAGCCTGTGCGAAAATCCTGCTGCTCCTGACTGCAGGGTACGTCTCTGGAGCGTGAAAGAGCAGGAGAGCCCTGTCCATGCCGTTAGCAGGGCAAGCTGTTAGCGAGAGCTGTAATTTCTTCTTGGCTACTTGAGGCTGGGTAAGGACACGTATGCTGCGCAGGGAGACAGCCTGTTTCACAGTACTGTCTCATTTATCCCAGTGACCCGTGGATTGAGACTGCCTTCTGAAAGTTAGAGGCGATGCTGGGCTGGTCCCCGTGGTTCTTACTGTCTACTTGTGACCAACCTTGTATCGGTCTCCCATTTCCTTCGCATGTGGGGCCGCGTTCAGTCTGGTTATAAATCTGCTAAAGGCTGTGGCGTCAGTACCAGGCTCCTCTGAGGCACCGGTGCCTGCACAGTCCTACTGCAGGATTAGGCCTGCTGGACTATGTGTACGTTTTCTGCAGAAAATGCATGAGAGGTGGAGGCACAAGAGTGACTCCAGGTTGAAAGCTGAAACTGTTTCCGTGAGATGCCAGTTGTTTTTAACTGCACAGTGCTCTTCTGGCCTTTCCAGTTGTATAATGCGGGTATTAAAGCAAAGGGATATTTAATATGTCTGTCCATTTTGATGTCAAAGGGTTAGAGTTAACTGGAGAGTGAGCTTCTGACTTGGACATTTTCTTTCACTCCGGAAAAAAACCTTTTTAAGCTTTTAATCTCAAAAGCAGCATAGTCTGGAAGCATCAGCTTTTCTTTTGTGTCGGTAAACCTCAAGTCTGAATTCCCAGAACTGTATTTCTAAAGGAAAGCATCCATAGGCAGGTGTTATTTGCCAGCTGACTTGGACCTTTGGCAGTTCCTAGCTCTGAGCAAGCTTCCTCGGCATGGAGACGCACCACAGAACTGGTAAGCTGGCAAACACCGTTCCCTGCTTCAAAGAAGTTACAAGTACCAAACACACCAGGGGATCCTGCCAGCTCCATAAGCCAAAGAGACTGCAGTCTAAGGAGGTCAGAAATAACTTAGACACACCTGGAAATACTCATAAAGCACTTGAGCTTCATCACTGTTGCTCAAGGTGTCCAGCAGCTCTGCAAACATTCGAACGATATCTGAGCCAGGCAGGTGTGGCTTCGGCGGCTTGGATGCCCCAAAAAACCCTCAGCAGGCTGAAATCATGCAGGCAGCGCTTGTCTGTTTCTTAATTTGTTCGTATCTATGTCTCTATAGCCCTTGTGTAGGGAGAGAAGATCCCAGCTTTTCCAGGTACCCGGATGCAGAAAGGACAGGAATAAAAACATCTATGGTTGTGTTTGAAGTGGGGGGGCATGGGGGGGAGCAGTGCCCGCTGGCATCAGGCCAGGAGAGGCTCAGAAACATCCTACTCCGCAGGTGGGTGACCGCTGCCCGTGGCACAGCTCTGCTCCTGCCCTTCCTGGCCACCCTGCCCGCCGTCGGCAACAGCGTCTTCCAGCCCAAAATGCCCGTGTTCTCTAAACTGATCTTGCGTGGCTGTGGGACGCCTTTAGAAGAATGTTAATCTTGGAGAAAGGCAGGGTACTGCCATTTCTTGAGAATTAGACTCTTTTAAAAGGTCCTCTAAGTGACCAAAACTTGCAGTCCTCAAAATCATTGGCCGATGTTATGTAAGCATATATTGCTCTGTAAATGTTTCCGGTTGTTGGTTTTACCTCCTAGCTGTGTGTTCAAGCCGGGTGTTGTATTAGTTTCTTTTGCTATGAGTCATAGCACCACAGCCTTGAGAGAGACCATTGCTACATCCACTGAAGATGGAGGCTTCAAACTGTTGAAGAATAGCAGAAATTAGAAGGTTGCGAAGGGTTTGCCTATTGTATGCATAAAAACTACCAGCTGGGGGAAATAGCAACAGGGAGACTGCACAGGAGCAATGGCTAGAGTGCTCCTCAGCCTCTTCTAGCGGAGGGGTGCAACGCATTTGGGTTCACTGCATTCCCTTTATTCGAGGGATAATTAACTGTTGAGCTTTGAAGTCTTGCCTACGTGGCTGATGTGCGGTTAGGATGCTCAGAAATGGAGCTGAGTGCTGAGATGCCCCGCATTGCTCGGGATTTCCACTGTTGTGCTGCAGCTGGGACCAGCTTTCAGCGGGCATCTGCACTAGCCGCTGCCGCTTTTGTTCTGAGAGCTCATAAATAGAATTTCCTCCCTCGCGAGAAATACTGATGACATTTAAATTGTTTTGGTGATTTTGATGCAGAGCAATGGTATCACAGATACTGTGCTCTTATCAATTTAGCAGTGTTCATTTTCAGCATGGCTAGTGGGTAGCCAGCACAAACCTCACCTTGCATTGCTTGATGCTCCTCAGAAGCAGATGTTCTTTGGACTGAGTTTCTTGTTCCCTGATGCTACAGTACACTTCGCTCTCTCCAGTGCAAAGGCAGCATTCCTCCTTTGTTCTCTACTGGCGTCTGCAGGAAAGAAAATCTTTGGTGGCAGGCTGAAATAATTCCTACAGTGGTAGCTGTACACTTTCAGAGCATATTGGGAGCAGAACATCAGACTAGAACAAGGCCTTCTGCTGAACTGGCTTTAGAAGTGTGCTTATTAGCACTAACTGCATTTTTGAACGACCATGGACGGGGAAGTTGAACACTGCCTTGGCAAATGAGTTATTTCACATTTAAGACTTGTGCTTTTACAACTGGTTCCCTGTAGCGTCGCATCCTGAAATTGGGCTTACTGGTATCGTGTGGGGCATGGCACGTGGATCTGCAGGACCCTGTTTGACTTTCAGTACTTTTTGTTATTGCAAGTGTCAGCGGCATACCTGAAATGAAATGATGCTTGTAACAAAGCCAGGCGAGCCTCGTTCTGATGTCCTTGGTCCTATTATCAGCACTGCTGGAAGAGGCATTAGAGCATCTTGAAGGAGGTAGCTGGGGCAGAGGGAAGGCGATGCCAGGACTAGGCAGAGTGAGGGTGAGGCAATGCAGTACCACCGTGGATGGGACGTGAGTGAGCTGGGCCTAAAGAGTCTTGGTTTCGCTGCCAGTCCTCTCAAGTGAGGCTTGATTACAAAATTGTGAACCTCAGGCAACTAGGAACTGATTTCTTGCTTAAAGCTGGTGTATTCCCTGCCACAGAAACTGCATTAACTCCTTTAGTGACAGTTTGTAGCACAAATCCTGGCTGTTTAATTGGATTTATCATGGCTATTGGGAGCATAAAGGTGTTTATGGATTTGTTGTGAAAGCTTTTTTGTGTGTTTTTCTCATAGCAAGTCAACTTCCATGTGGTGCAATTATGTTCAAGATGTTCCCTGTAGCACTGGAATAATGTCAGATTATACTGTGTGTGCCTGTTGTTCTTCAAAAGGATTTTATCTGAGGCATGATGCACTGTGTTGGAAGGAGAAAGGGAGCTTAGTCTTTTATTAAGAAAGGCATGCAAAGCTTAAAATGCAAGAAATTCTGTCAAATCCTGTTTTATTATAGAGAAATGCTTGTCTCTGTCTACTGAAAAGCGAAACTTTTTCCCATTAAGTTCCTTCCTGCTCCATCCAACTCTGAGAACTAAGTCCATCCATCTGCAGCTTGCTACTTTTGTGCTGCAGCCTTTTTGGTACTGAAAGGTTGAAGCACACACAGCGAGACATTTCAGAGACAAGAGTCTGGGGCGCCGGTGGAGGGGGGAGGAGCACAGGGAAGAGATGACTTTCGTTTGGTTTGGAAAGTTTCTTGGTTTTTGTTTGGTTTATCGTCCCGTATAGTTTGGCCTAGAAACTTGCAGCGTGTTTGATGCAGTGGTACAGGAACCCCACGTGAAGCCTGCTCATGTTCCCAGCCGCAGGGCTGCCGCTGAAGGGAGGCTGTGGTACGGGAACTGCTGTCAGACGTCAGGGGCTACAGCAAACAGTGCTGTGCTAGGGATGGAGCTGGCCCCTAGTGCTCACTGTCAAATTTTTCTTTTTTTTTTCTTTTAATTAACTTGGATAACAATGCAATTTCCTGTCTGATGGCAGTTCAGATATTAAATGTCACGTCTGCCTAATACTTTCATTCTTAACTATGACAAGTTTTCCCAGCACTTCTAAAAGAGACAGTTGTGATACGTTTCATTCCGGGCTGAATGATAGTCAGAAAACCAAATTTGTTCTGTAACTCATTATTATTATTATTACTAATTGTTGTTATTAGTAAGCCTTGTAGAGGAGTTACTCGGAACAGCAGCACAACACTTCTCCCCACTGTGGGAAAAGTCAGGATTTTCAGATGCCACCATTTGGAGCCTGTAACCTATTACTCTGTGTGTCGGTTGCAGGTTTTCTTTTTCAAAGTCGCACTGAAGGACAATTTCCAGGGATGTGCCTCTGCTCTCTCCTGCCGCCTCTTTAGTCCATCCCCACCTTACAATGCCTCTCTGTCCAAGGGAAAGCTGCCGAGCCCTTGGCTGAGGTTGGCAATGCAGTGAACGATGCAGGCATTTGAAAACTAGAAAGCTCAAAACTCGTGTTCCTGTGACCAGAGAGATGGATGGAAAGATCAAAGAAGAGGACATGCAACTTGAGAGGGCATAGCGGGCTGTGGCGTCTTAGGGAGCGAACAGAAGACGGGCTCAGTGCCTGTGATGCACAGAGCATTGCTGTTGCAACAAATAGAGTACCTGTGCGGCAAAAATGCGTATAGAAAGGCACAGGAGCTTGCAGTCTGCCTGTCATCAAGGAGGTCCTGGCAATTACTTGCCTTTCTGTCATAAGCACTAATGAGGTAAGGGAGCAGGAGAAAGGACATGAGCAGATCAGTGCTAAGTGGAAAAGAAAATCTGTGTAGCAAGTACTCACTAAAGATAAAGGTGAGGGATCTCTGGCAATCAGATTTCTGGTCGGCCTATAGAGATTCACAACAGCTGAGAATCTGGCCCCAGAAACTGAGTGGCAGCATTGCTGCAAGCTGAGTAACTGTGTATGCAAGCTTCGGGTAATATTTCTCATTGGCTTAGTAAACCCAGATCTGCAGATCTACTTTGCTGATTAAAAATTTGGCCTTGATTTTAAAGGAAAAAAAAAGAAAAGACAAAAGCCTGAAGCTCCGTGCAGGTATGTAAGCGTGTACCCAAGAATGTAGAAACACACCTTTGTGGGCTTAATCGGATAGATATCTGCCAAACTTTCCAGAACAGTTTGTATGTTCAGAAGAAAATCACCTTTAAAAAGCACAAAGTATACTTTACAGAAGCTCAGTGTCCAGGCTGTTTTACAGAATGCAGGTTTTTACTCTGCTTCAATCTGGTTAAAAAGCCTGAAAGATGGGCCATTTTAAAGTGTTTCACAAGACCCACGAGTCTTGTAAAAATCTTATCACATTTTTCCCTCGGGTTGAAATCGTAGAAGTTACGAACAGTAAAAGAGCTGTTAAATCACAGATAAAGAATGCTGCACAATGGGTTGGTGAAAATAAATAACTAAAACCCCCTAGTTTTCCTCCAGCTTCTAATTCCCCGGGCATGAATTCAACTGGTAAAAGCCAAGTATTGCAGCTCACACTCAAAAAGGAGTGGCATGCAGCTGTATCCCTTGCAGAGTTGCTATTCCTTCTCTTGGTTTCTTTACTGCTCCAGGCAAACAGAGATGTTAATACCACTCCTTTATCTATCACACTTAATTTCCCCACCCTGTACCAGCTCAACTTCTCCGGCAGGTATGTTGGGGGATGGTGGACCCAAGCTTTCATCTGCTCCCAAGTCTTCTGCTAACAAAATTGTCTGTTTGTGATCCCGCAGAACCTGCTCCGTGCCCGAAGCGATCCGGGCAGGCAGGTAGGAGGTGACACCGTGTCTGTATAACTCAGCTCTACCAGTGCTGCTACTTCTGTAGTGTTAGGGTACCTGCATCCCCTAGATATTTTTATTACTAGAATAAATCCTGCCTGGAACTACTGCTGGGATCTGTGGGTAAGTGCTAGGCTGGCCTTTCAACTTTTCTTTTTCTGTATTTATTTCTTATGTCACTGTAATTGTTGAAATCCTTCTCCTTTTAGTTTCTTTTCCCTGAAACGCTGTGGTCAGATTTCCCAGACATTGTGTTCCTTGTTGGCCAGGAATTTCTAAAGACCGAGAAAGAATTGAAGGAAAGCACTAGGCAGGGGGTCTTATGTGACCATAACCATAGGAGCATTTAATCAGAGGGAAAGTCTCAATTTCTATTTCGGTCACCATTTTGGAGCATGTATTGGAGGTCGGGAATTACTTTTGGCACAAATAAAAGTAAATTCAAATAATAGGAAAAACGTGTCATTTTTTTGCCAGTATTTTGTGAAAAAACTGAGGAGAAACAACTATTTTTCATTGCTTATGTGTTGAAATCTATATGATTAA
This sequence comes from Haliaeetus leucocephalus, assembly GCF_000737465.1. NCBI lineage: Eukaryota > Metazoa > Chordata > Aves > Accipitriformes > Accipitridae > Haliaeetus > Haliaeetus leucocephalus. The sequence goes on from NW_010972437.1 coordinate 427,633, forward strand.
ACTGGCTTTTAGCTGAGGGAAAATAGTGTACTTCAGCAACTTTGCTTGTGGCACAGAGAGGAATAGTTCTGCTTCTCAACAAACCTGAAATGTTCTCGCTATTTAAGAGATTTCTAATGACTTCTTGTTGCTACTTTTTTCAGGTTCCCATTTTCACACATTTTTTCTTTCCCACAGGCACTTCATCCTCTCTGTAACCAGTTCCTGCTAGAGAAAAGACAATGGAAAAAAAGAAAAGAAACGCAAATCACTGTTAGTCATGAAGTTAGAGTTGCACACAGTGGTTTTGGTGACATCCCTCAGAGCTAGATCATTGCCACCAGCCGTACAACAGACAGCAGGGAACCCCAAACCCTGGTCCTCAGTGAACGTGGTGGAGAGGAAGCAGGGCTCACCTAGCATCACTGACAGTGTCCTCTTGTACCATCTTGTAGTGGTTGATCTAGAGCCTAATCCACTTTGTGCAATGTAAGGTGTCACAAAAAGGAGTGGTTTGGACCACTTAAAGAATTACTTCCAATGGTATTAGCAAAAGAAAAATTATTTAATAGGAATTTATATAAAAGCGTGACTTCACAGTATTTGATGGCAAGGTTCACTCTCTTACTTAATGCATGGATGAAATGCACGCAGGAAAATTAAGTTAGAATCAGGCTAAAATTAGGTATTCAGAGACCAAAAATGCAATAGGTTAAAAAAGAGAAATATACAAAGAAAAACTGAGTTAGAATTGATTTCTTGTGATTTGTACAGAGATCAGGAATGTAAAAAGGGTAAGGGAGACCCTCCCGTTGAGTCACGAGGTTCAGAGAAGACCCCCTTGCTTTCTAAACTCCTGTCGGAGCTTAGGTGCGGCTGGATCGACTCCTAGTCCCAGGCTTGGTCAGTGGTTTATATCTAAAGGGATTATAAGTATAATAGCAGCCTGAGATTTGTGCACGGTTGAAGAAAGTTCACAACAGTAATGTAAGTATAGATTTGAAAAGCAGTAACTTGTAATATACTTGCTATAGAATATTCAGGTTAGTACACACACACATGCATAAAGGCACTAAGATATACATAAGCAAGCAGAAGAGGTATACCTGTTAAAAATTCTCCTCGAGTTCAGTGAAAATACTCACGTTGAATGCTTCAGCATCTTTCTCAATGGGCGAAGGGTCAAGCCTCAAGGAGCGGAGAGTATCAGCCCGAGTCGTGCCGGCTTTCGGCAGCAGACCTCCGATTTTTGCAAACTGGAGAGTTTGCGAGCTCTGAGAGGCGTCCTGCTCAGAGGGAGATGCTGGTCGCAGCCCGCTGCGGTCCAGGAGAGCTCAAAGGGTCTTACTTAGTACCGCTGCTTATCGGTCTGGGAGATGATTGGCTTTAGTCATCAGCAGATTACTGGGATTCCAGTAGTACTGGTACCGTTTCACATGAGTTATGATTCAGATAAGGAAGGTGCTGGGGCTGTCAGAGAATGACTCAAGATTCAGATATGGGATGCTCCAAAGGGAAGACTGGCATACGTCCCAAGGTTGTCAGGAGAGAACAAATTATCTCTACTTTTGTTTTTTTGTTTGGTTGGTTTTGCCAGTGGGAGTGCTTGAGATGGTCTGCATGCCCCCCCGTCTTAGTCGTGTGAGAGTCCCTGGTACGGCCAAGGGATGCTTAACCGCCTGACTCGTTACACTTATGCTAAGGCTTAGCGAGACTTCCCAAGTTCATAGATCAGCCCAAAGAGGGGAAAGAAATGCACCACCATGTAAGGGGAGACAGTTAGCAGCAACCTTTGGCTGTTCAGCTTCTTCCTTATTGCCCACCACTGTGTAGGCTCTGCCATCTGATCTTCCCTTTAGCAGTAGAAGTGAAGGGTCAATAACACCCTTGAAACATCCTTCCATGTAAAATTAAACATGTCCTGCTTTCAGATGGTTGCAAAATTCCACACATTGTAATGAACTGCGATACTAATTTATTGTAAAATATCTTTTGTGTATGTTAACTTAATGAGCCAGGTCTTGCCAATGGTAAATAAGTCCAGTGTAGAAAAGGCTTATGGAATGAGCAAACTGCTCATTCCTACAAAAATGTCATCTGTTGTCAAAAACATCTGATCATGTAACATCTCTAGCTCTCTCTTTCTTGTGGAGTAACCCCAGACCTACTTACCCCTGCTCCTGCAGGTAGCGGGTCTAGTGAGCAATTTTAATGTCTTGCATGGTGAGGATGCTGATGTAAGACTTCTGAAAACAGGTACAAAGATGTATTGATTTTAAAAAATTAACTCGAGGTAAATACCTGGCATGGAAAATTTTAATCCACATGATTAAAGTTTAGCAAGATCAAAGTATCTCAAAACAGGGTTTCGTTACAGGAAGTGTTAGGTAAGAGATGACGCTCTCAGCCCTGCTAGTAATCAGCACCTTAAGATGGATCAGCACCTTAAGAAGATCATATAATGTTCTGTCTCTGAAAATCTGGCAGCTAATTTTGAAAACAAAAAGGTCTGTACAGCAATTACTGGAATGAACCTTGTAGCTATCCACATGTTACTCAAAGGTGACCATGTCTTTTCTGCTTTGTTTCTTAGCAAACCCCTTAGAAGAGGTTCTGCATGTATTTTGTTGGTGTTCAATACCTGTATGTGACCTTTCTCACTGATGTCAAACTTGCACAGAGGAGAGCAAGCCGCAGGCTTTGCTTGTGTCTGTCTGTTGCTAAACCCCGGGTGTCACATATCTGTGTTGGCCACCAGTTGCTTTCTGACAGATCACAAAGCTAGTCTTTGTTCCAGTTCATCCAGCTGTCACGGGTGCTCTCCAAGGCACCACCACCTGGGTCACATAGCAGGAAAAGACAAAATTTGCTGCCCTACCTGAAGGAAGCAGCTAGAAGAAGAAAGCGGTGGGACTCCTTATTCCAGAAGCGGCAGAGGTGGCCATGAGGCTGGTCCCAGCTGTCAGAGCTGGTGATGCTGTGATGCATGCTTCCAGCTGCCTCAGAGGGGTTTGCTTTGATGCAGGGATGTGAGGTGACCAGTCCTCTTTGTGAATTAGAGGATGAAAGATTGTGGTTTATTTGTGTGTCGGCAGCACCAGGATATCCCAAGCATGGGTCAGAACCCCCTCGTGCTGGATCCTGTTGACAAGACAACCCCAGTTTTAGGAGTATGCTGTGTGGATTCAGCAGGTACGGATGGCGGGGATCAGTTTGATGAACAGATACAGCGTTTAGCAAAAAAAATAAAATCCCCTTTTCCTAAGGAGAGTGATTTGTAGGCACTGTGGCAGGACTGCCTTGAAAGACAGCAAGATGCCCGCTTTATACCTTTGGACAGATGTTTTGCCACATGAAGAGCACTCTCTCTGCAATGCAAAGTGCCTGTTCCGTGGTTATTGTGCAGTGGATTTTCCCTGTGCTGGCTTGTCACCATGGTGCTGGACTGGGAAAGCTGCAGATCAAAAGATTTACGGAGCGGTATGGCTGAATTGTTTCTGCTTTCATCGTCCATTTAAAAAAAAAAAAATCTAAAGGGAAGATGAGAACCTGCCTGCTTTAGGTTCATATGCAAGTAATTGTAGGACCAGGCAGCAGCAAGGTACTTTCTCAAAGATGAGTAGATGGTTGGGCCTCTTCAGGAAATCTGCAGCAAACAGGTCATTCAAAACTAACTTTTTGAGGCTAGAGAAAGTGGGTGAAAAGAAATAGCTAATGAAAAGGAGAAAACACTGATGAAAGGAAGTGTTTTATCTGATAGCAGAAGCTGTTGGCTTTCATTCTGATCCTGTTGTTTTTTCTGTGTATAGCTTTTAGAGTGCTCTTAAGTTGTCTCAAAAGGTTATTACTTTTCCAGTAGCATTAGAAGGGCTGAAATGATATTTGCAATAAGGGTAAGTGACTCTCTTGAGGTTTTGGCACCCACAGCTCCAGATTAACTGGAAATGCAGGCATTTAGTACATCTGAAAATCAGTGCCTCTCGGTCCTGCGTGCTCCAGAGAAGCCAACCTAACTTTTGTGAATAGGACCAGAGCAGGAACACAGTATATGCCACACAAGGGACATACATCTGGAAAAATTAAGCCACCCAGAATGAATGCCAGCTCATAAGGTGGTGGCCTCTGTTCTTTTTTGTCCAGGCTACCTCATCCATGGAAGTCAGGGAAGCCCTGCTGTTTATTGCACCAGTGGGAACAGCAAGATTTCCCTTTCTGGTATTAGTTTTGGCTGACCAGAGGTGTAATTCTTACAAATTTCTGTAATTTAAAATCACTTCAGGTTTCTGGTTCCCAGGGTAAAAGAGCTCCATTCAAAGTCTGGAGTACATTAAAGCAGTGACTGCTAATCCAGAACTAGTTCTTGAGGTGCTCCATGAGTAGGGAGATGGCTTCAACCACAACAAGGTGAAAGGCCAGGGAGGACCTGGCAATAAGAAAACCAGCACAGGGGACAAGAGGATAATACCAATGAGGTATATGTATATACATACTCCCATATACACAGCTGTATCTCAATTGTACAGAAATGTTCCCTGCCTCGCCAGCAGTTACTAACTTGTTTTCCTTCCAGAAAGAAAATCCTTGACAGACTTGAAGTGATGAGTAATGACTCTACTTTCTTCCATTCCAGCTGCCACACAGGCATGTAGGTTGGTCCCTCGTTGGCCCAGCAAATTTGAACATCTTAACCTTTTCTTGTTGTCCCACGTCTGCCCTATCACTTACCGGTTGCTCGCTGTTGTGGTATGGCGGGGTCGTCTTCCCTCGGGAGACACTGCAGTTGTTTTTGCAACAAGAAAGAAAATTACTGATAAACCGTGGTACACGTCTAGGGAAAATGTCAGCACTTAAACCCGAGTCTTGCTTTTCCCTCTGAGTTGTCATTGCTGGATCCTCTGCCCTTCCTTACAAGTGGGTTTGAGGAGGTGGTTGTTTTGGCTGGAATTGGAGAGGCACAGGTGGTACCACCAGCTGTAAATTGGAGGAGGCACTTCCTGATTATGACCACTGCCTACACGCAGAGCGCTGCCAAGAGAGTTGCTGGAAGGCACAGAAGCCTTCTCCTTACTTGGAAAAAGGGCCCGGAGGATAATCATCGCTCCCCTCTCCCGCAGGCTTTCACCTGTAGGCTTCAGGCTTCTTTGCAAGCACTTCGTTTCCCAAAATGCTGTGATGTGAATAACCCTCAGCCATCACTGAGAGGTGGATAAACTGAGGCACTGAGTATTTAAATTCACGCCTCTAACAACATTTAGGCACTCAGGTCTGTATAAAGACACCGGGAGCTCAGGAGATGTAAGCGCACGGTGCATTTGAAAGCCAGCTTGCTTTTTTAAGGGACTCTGGCGTGGATTCAGATGCCTGCTTAACCATGGCCAAAGAAGTGGTGAATAATACCTTGACCTCTGCAAGGTCAAGATTTTGCCTCCAGCTTTAAATGTCAGTGGCGAGAGGCTCCTACCAAGCTGCAGAGCGAGCATGCGCTGGGCTCTCCTGTGAGGAGTTTGGGATGTTGCTCTTGGGGGGTGTTTTCGGAGGGCACTGCCGGCTACCTGCTTACACAGGACCATCCTGGTCTCAACCGTGAGCACCCACTGCCATTTCCAGTCATGTATTTTTATTGCCAGGTTACAATTTTTTAATTATTGTCTGGTGCTCACGTCTCCACCTTCACGTAATAGAGGCCTTTGTTGCTGGCCCTGACTTGCCTTGTCTTCAGGAAATTTGGGGTGCCTCGTCTCCTCGTTTGCTGAAAGCCCTTTCCCTGGGATGATTCCTCGGCCCATTGCCGCCTCATGGTCTTGGTTTTTTTCTTGTGTCCTAAACGTGGGTCTGCTGCATGGCGAGCAGCAAGCGAGGGAGAGGCGTCGGAGGATTAACCCACCACCGCGTGCTCCTCACCCACGCACACGAGGAGCGAGACAGATTAAAAGATTAAAGTTACAAACTGAAAACCCCCTCGGGGCTCCTGATGAGATCTGAGCTCCTGGCTGCGAAGCCAAACTCCCACTCCGGATGTGCGCTGCCGCGCACGCTGTCGCTCGCGCCGGCGCTGCCGGGTCCCGCCATCCCTTCCTGCTGCTGGCTCCGGCTATTTTTACAGACCGAAAATTAAATAATAGACCATAATAATAATAGGGTCCTGGGTAATGCCTCGGCAATAGCCAGCATCTCAGGGGGATGGCTGTATGCTCCCCTTTGTTGTACTCCTGAGCTTTCGGGGTTTGCAGCCTCCGCTGGCACCTTGTCCGCTCACGTTGCGGCCGCTGGATTGCTTCGGTTGGGATGAGGGCCGGGGCTGGTGCGGGAGGGGTGGCAATCGGTAACCGTGTGGGGAGGGTCACAAGTCCTCTGATGCTTTCCTGTCCCTTCATTAGAGGTCTCATACAAGCCTTAGCCTAGCAAATCTACTGCTAGATACGCTTGCAGTTAGTGTATTTTCTTGCTTTTCTTCCCCCCCCCCAATATCTTCATTAGGACTGGGCAAAGAATGGCCTTTTTGGTTTTATGGCTGAGAGGCACAGAAGTAAAACTGTGTCCCAAACCACAAGCAGTATTGCTGTGCCTGTATTTTTTATTTGACCAAAGCAGTGAGTCTGAGCCAAGATGATGATTCCATCATCATCATAATACTCAGTGTACTGAGCTCTCAAAAGTAGTTTTTCCCTGATTCCCCCCCCCCCCCGTTTTTATTTTTTGGGG
>NW_010972437.1:434533-440355 GCF_000737465.1 Haliaeetus leucocephalus
TTCCCATTCCCCCCCCCCCCCCCGTTTTTACGTTTTGGGGTGCTTTTTATCAGAAACAGGCCATTTCAAAGCAAAAAGTTCAGCCCTGCTATTTTGAAAATGTTGAAATGGTATATTTTGGCATCTCAGCAGTTGTCCTCCTCCCTGTGCTCAGATGAAGATTCCCAGATGAAGCTCTTCATCAGACACAGGCTGAACCTGTGAAGATGTTCAGCTCCTCCAGGGCTCCATGTTTCATCACATTCCCCAGCTATCAGATGTTTCGCCCAGCTCATCCCAAGTGCTTAGGTGACACTGGAGCGGAGTGAGCATCAGAACCTTCTCGCCCTTGCAAGAAACGGTTCGGTGGCTGGACAAGCCATTGCTAGTTTGACTATCAACTGCCTGCCCTGCAGCCCTTCCCCACCTTTGGCTGTAGAAGCATGCATCGCTCGGGGCTGTGTCTCAAGGGAGGACAGCAGCAGGACCTGTGTTTCCCAAGGGACTGAAATGGGCACGGCTAAAATACCATGCAGGCGCAACTTTAAAATGGAGTAATTTCCAGGCCCATGCCTGTTTTGATGGAGACTAAATGAGAAGTTTTAGCAAAGTCTTGTTTTACGAACCGTATGCTTGCCCAGGTCTTTGCCTGTGATGAATCTGCATCCTCTAACTGATTATAATTAGCGCACTATTTTATTTACATAGGATTGATCTAATTCAAATGACTAGATGAAATTCTTTGATCTTCAGGGTACGAAAGGTGAGACTATGATGATTTTAAACAGTTGCTCCTGGCCATAAAATCTATTCATTTGAAAATCAATGGAAAGATATCACTTGCCGCGTCGATGAGATAATTTCCTCTGCTACTCAGCCCTGACCCTGTTCTCCTGGTTTTCACCCTCCTGTCAAGTTTAAATGGCTCTTTTTCTGGAAGCTCTGCTCCACGCCATCCTGCACAGCTTTCTGTGTGTGTGTGGTACTGTCCTTTTCATTTGAAGCCACTTTCTGATTTACGTGCACCAAGTACACAAACTCTTCTTCAAAACTCTTTTCCCAACCATGCATTCAGTCAAGTGTCGTAGCTGGCAAAAATACATCCCGCTCCATATTTGTTCTTTGTTGCATTGGATGAATTTATAGCTATAGTGTTTTGGAGACTGTAAACATTCTGGGGCATGGTCTCTAACGAGTGCTGTCGTCTGTTCAGCAAGTCCTGCCCGTTGCACGATGGCATGAATATTTATGATGCTAGACAATAATCCTTGCCTCTGACCCAGCACTCTTCATCAGCAGATCTAGCATTGCTTCACTGAGGAAGCAGTCAAATCATTATCCTAATTTCCAGATGGGGAAACTGAGGAGCTGCAAGGTGAAATAACTTGCCTGACATTGGCAGGGGGGAGCTAGGAAGGGAGTGCAGCCATCTCTGGCCCCGGCTACAGGGTCCAGCCACTAAAGCCCGCAGCCTTCTCAATGACAGCTAATAAAATTTGTGTTTATGCAATGCATTTTTCTCTTCCCCATTAAGAGTGAACAATTTAAGTGTTTTCTTCACAGGCATTAATAGCCTCCCTGAGAAATATGTTTCAACATGCATTTTCAGCAGTACTTCTGCGTGTGTTGTGCCCCAGCTAGCAGCTGTGACCTGCTAGCAGGAGGCAGACTGGGGCGAGGGGGAGAAGTGGCACCTACGCCCCTGCGCTCCGCTTCTCTTCCTCCTCCTCCTCCTCCTCCGCCGCTCCTCCGGTGGCAGCCGGGGAGGCTGGGGACCGACCACGGAGATGTTCTGCGTGGAGCTCCTTGGGGAGCTGTACCAGCTGCTGTGTTGGCAGCCTTGGAGTTGCCTCTGGGTCTGACTTGCCGTCTTGTCTCCTTGAATATAATTGCTTGCTGCTGATTTTTTTTTTTCCTTTCCTTTGATTCTGTGGCATTCATATCCTACTCAGATTCCTCGTCAATCTTGCAATCTGGGGAGTCTGAGGAAACAGAGAACTGATCATCTGCAGATTTCTTCTGTATATTATGAAAATGTCCCTATGCCATGTGTGATTCCAATCTTTTTTTTGTTTAATCAGACAGAACATCAGAGAGTCAGACTGTACTGGCTAGGCCTGCATGCCGAGCAGGGAAGGAAGGAGCCGCTTCTGCGGAGATACTCCCTGCTCCTGGCTCCGCAGAGGTGACAGCACATCTGTCGCTTCCCCCTTTCTAACCCTGCGCTTTGCCTCCTTGCTCTGCTCGGCCTTGCAAATTTTCTATGGCAGAGCATGTTATCTCTCTCGCAGAGCCCGCTGGGGCAGGACTGCTTGAACAGCAATGGCTACGGGGAGTCCTCGAGGAGCGGCAGAATGCGTCTGCCTGGAAATCTGCACGTGCCGTGGATGAACCCATTTCTTGGTCTTTGGAGGTCTTGGAAACCAAATCACTTCATGGAACTGGCCAGAATTTTAATGATACCCACCCAGGTACCTTAGCACCGTGGTCAGAAAAAAGCATGTGTAGAAGGTTGGGTGGGTTTATTTGGGTGCAGGGGTGTGTGTGCTCTTTAGGCATTACATTGAATGTTCATCACAAGCTTTCCGGCACTCTGTAGGGCCTGTGTCATGAAGATCAGACTAGATAGTCCTCACACTAGGTAAGGGTCTTAAAATTTGGTATTTATTCCCTAGCTGGCAAACGTTTTAGGAAAGAAAGGAGGTCTGAAATAGAGGTTGTCTTCTGAGCTGTAGTTCTGCTACCTCCATCGCTGGATCCACCTGATTACAACTTCTTGCTTTCACCTGCCTACTCTCAGTACGCTACAACCATTTCAGAATCAAAATATAAAAGCGTAAAACCAGCTATAAAACTGCCAGAACTCCTTCCATCCCTCCCTTCCCATTTGTGCAGGGCAAACATCTTCTGAAGGACACTTTTACCTCCAGATGTCAGGACATTTGGGGATCAGGCTTGGTGCTGGTTTGTCCTCTGTGGGCTGTAAGCAGAAACAGTACCTGGGCAGGAAAGTATTTGAATTTTAATGATAGGATAGTGCTAAAAAACGCCGTAAAAACACTTCCCTGCTTTTTGCTGGGGAAGTTTCAATTTGTCTCATTGGCTGCCTCTGGCTTTTTGCCCGGCATTCTCAGATCTGCTGGTGAAGGGAGACAGCAGAGCACGTTTGTCCCATTCCTCTTCCCCAGCACGAGATGCCAGACTGGAGCAGATACGGCACCGTTCCTGGTCTAAGCACGCGCCACAGAGGGGGGCTACAGTCTGCTCAGCCCTCTCCTACGTCTGCCCTGGTATATTCAGTAGCCCAGGACAGGGCTGGGTTACACCTCGTTCGCTGGCAGCCATCAGAAGCACAGCTGAGTGTTGTGAGCATCTCTGCAAATCCATTTGAATGCTCCCGAAGCAGTAACGTTAGTCTCCCTTTCTCTAGGACAGGCACATGCAGTTCCAGGTGTGCAGGATCTCTGCCCGAATCCCAGCACAGGATTGCCTTGGGTGGACTTCAAAGGTGTCCTGGGAGCTTCTTGCAGGAGAAGGGATTTGCTTCAAGCATCCCTGGTGAGAATTTGACTTCCCGTCTTGATGCGCACCATCCCCGCTCCTTTTCTCCATAGGAGTGGCTGCATTTGTGTGGCACTGGATGCATGGTATATAAAGCATTTAGGACGAAAAGTCTATAGAAGTGTGATACTAATAATATTTTACAGCTTTAATTACCATGATTGTAGTGCCTAGAGGCGTATGCAAAAACATTTTGAGTGGGAGGAGAGAAGGCAGCGCTGTGAACATTTTTGTGGTTTTGCTGGGCAATGTGCAATTGAGTTTTCTCATGGGAACCACGGCACGCCAGGGAAAAAAGCTGCCTCTACCTCCTCGTCTGCTCCGTCGGGATACTGGATCACACCCCGAAGTCGAGGAGACAACCACAGTCGCTCCCGTTTCAGGCAACGGCTGGGCTGACTGTGCCTCCCTCTGCTTTCAGAGGGGCTCCAGGTGCAGGTGCTGCCCGTTTCCGCAGGCAACAGGTATTTTCCCTCTGGGAACATCCCTTCCCTACGATCAGCGGCAGTTTTGCCTGCGGGATGATTTCAGGATTGGGCAATTGCCGATTTGTGGCGCGGATTTGCCAGCAGCCCCAAGAGCAGCGTGCCCCTTTCTTGGTCAGGGTATGCAATGCAGAAGGAGCCCTCCCTCCCGCCCGTGCCATGCGTACGGGGGCAGGGGGCGGACGGGGGGGCCGGACAGCCGGGCTTTGTGCGGCTGGGCGAGCCCCCCAGCGCCCGCCTCACCGCCTTCCAGCACCCTTCCCCGCGGGAGGCTGCGTGGCACTGCCGATAGGCCTAACGCGAAGTCACTAGCTCGATGGTCACGACTAATTGAAAAATAGGAAAATACCCCAGGCAGGGAGGCGAGTTCTTGGAGTTCAGGTGTTACAAAATAAAAACCGAGGTGGAATAAAGATGCTTGCGTTCCCCTAGCTACAGAATGCAGTCCTGCGTCTTTAGAAAACTTTTTAAAAACTTTGTTCCTAGACCATGTATTAATTTTCAGACATACTGATGTAGTTTCTGGGACAGGGATTTGCCATAGGTTCATTACTGAGATGCTACAAAGGCAGTAGCCTTCTATTTGGAAAACCGAAATTCAATTTTATCTGGCCTTGGTTACCAAAGAGACAGTCCGTGACACAGCTTCCTGGTGGGCCGGTCCCTGCTCAGAAGAACACTCTCTGACAGCCAAGGTATGGATTGGAAGGCAATGAAAACGGGAAGGAAACCCTGTGTGATAGGTATTCCCGGCTGTGGGAAGAGTTGGATGTTGCCTACAAGATGAGCACTTCCCCCCCACCCCCGCTTCATCCTTCTTCTATTGTTACCTGCACCAAACATGATTTACATTATTAAAAACTCATACTTTTATCAACTCTCCACCAGTTAAATAAATACACGTTATCATTTCTCCTCACTTGAGTTGACACTTGGTATTTTGTACAGATTCTTGTATATTTTGCTCAGACGTAAAAAACGAAAATAACAAATTTCAGTGAAACCCCAGTACCTTAAACAAGGAACCAAGTTTTGCCCCCAGCCTTGCTAAGACTCCTGTGGGGAGCAAGAACGCCATCTCCCATCATTGTATTACATGTTGTACGTCAAGTTTGTATAATGAAAAATCCACCGCTGGGCAATCGAGCGGCTAATGGAGATTAGCTTGTAAAGCCGTAGATGGAGGTCCTCGACATCGCCACCTGAGCCGTCGCCATGAGCTGGTATCACTGCTACACCCCAGGAGAACGAGAGGCGGGCAAAAAGGAAAATCGACTTTGCTCCTGCTCGGTGTTTTGAGTTCTGCCACTTGCCGTGCTCCCAAACGCATCTCGCGGGCTGCGGGGTACCCTCACCTTGGGTACCGCCGAGGGGTAAGGATGTTCTTCCCTCCTTCCTTCCTTCTGGAGGGGGGGCACTTCCCCAGCAGCAGGCGGGGGCTGCAGGAACAGGGCTGGGCGGCTCTCCGGCCACCGGCCAGTTCGAGACCGTTGGGCGGCAACACCAAACTCCGGCCACGGAGCCCCCCTTTCCCACGCGCCTCACGCTTGACACGCAACTTGGACCCAGCCCCAGGGCTGGTGCGTTTGGGGCGTGCGGGGCAGGGAGGAGGAGGAGGAGGAGAAGGAAGGTGGCGTTTGCCCCGGACAGGTGACGTCTGGTGTCCCGCAACCTGGGCGATGGGCGACTCCGGCTGGCGGGTCTTCTCCTGGCCGGTCCCCCAGCCCGGGCGGTAGCTGGCTGGAAGGTGTCACCCCGCGGCGGAGCCCGGCCCGGGGGCAGCGGCCCTGGGCGCCG
>NW_010972437.1:440384-440726 GCF_000737465.1 Haliaeetus leucocephalus
GCCGGCGGCCTCAGCCGGCCTCCCGCCGGGCGCTCGCTTCGCCGAGGGCGCGCTCCCTTTTAACTCAGCGCGGGGTTCACCGCACAGCTCGCTCTCCGGTTCTGCCACCCGCCCGGCGCCGGCCGCGTGCCCGCCCCCGCGGGGGCTCGGCCGCGCCGGTCCGGTCCGGTCCGGTCCGTCCCGTCCCGTCCCGTCCCGCAGGGGTATGACGGACCGGCAGGAGCCCCGGCCCGGGGCGCACCTCCTTCCGCCCCCCCCAGCGGCACCACCTCCCGCCCGTGCGAGCGGAAAGTTTGGAACCGCGTCTTCCAGCGGGGCCGCCCGCTTCGTCTCGGCCTGGGG
>NW_010972437.1:441320-450463 GCF_000737465.1 Haliaeetus leucocephalus
TCCCCGCGCCGGGCTCGGGTGGGAACCGCGAAGTGCCGGGGCCCTTTCTTTATCCGTACGCGATTTTATTTTTATTTTCATTGCACGTTTCGAGTTTCTTATTAGTTGTGGCGTGACATGCATCTGTATTTGAATGTGAAACTCGCTTAATAGGTTGTATTTTGGCACATCTCAGAGCTAGACAAGACTATTTAATTTGCTAAGTCTCGCTTCTGCAGCTACGTGTAATTTTCTTCTCCTGCTAAAAGTCCTTTGGAAACGCTGCAAAAATGTAATGAATATGCAAAGCAGCCAGCTCTCAAATCCAAATCCGGTTTGTCTTCAGAGACTTTTCAGAACGCCCAAAGTGATCAAGATATATTATGAAATAATCACTTTTCCCTAAAATACAGGAATGGGGTATTTCGCACTTTCTCCTTGTGTGTGTTCCTAATTTAATTGGTGACAGCTCAAATATAATTCACCTGAAATGAAAATCTCTAAAAATCACTTAGGGTTGCTCAATTGCTCTTACTCCTAGTGCAGCCTTAAAAAGCAGGAAAACTGCTAGTGAAGTCCTTGCCCCTGCTTGCATCCCACAACTCCCGAGTTTTCCTTCTCCTAATACTTCACCCACGTCCACCACCTGCTTACTGCAGCCGCCTGTCTTCCTGCCACCTCCGGGAAATGTGCAGCTTTGAACTCGGACCAGGCAGAACGGGCAGAAACGGGTGGTTTCCCGTGGTTAAAGATGTTGAGCTGGGCTGCTGCCACTGCCGGTTGTCTTGATAGAGGGAGCCGGTTGCAGAAATAGGTTGTGATTCCTACACTGGTTGTTTACAAATATTTAGTAGTGCCGTGTGGTGTCTCTCTGGGGGTTTTGTTTTCCTTTTTCCTAGGAGTTATGTTTGTGGTCAGAGTTAAGGTGACATCCAGCGTTTGGAGAGGAGGGCATGGCATGTGGGGTGATAGGCTGTGGATGTGAATGAGGTAACGTGGAAAATCAGAATGCATGGTTGTGGGTTGCAAAGGCTGAGTGAAAATCTAACTTGTGATTTCCTGGTTCTTCCGTGGCTGTAACAGTATGCAGCCTTGCATGTATTTTAAACAGCTTTGTCTGTTATGGGGAATTTCGTAGCTTCTTTGTTTGTGAAAAATGTAAAAGCCAGCTGCTCTTCCCTATGTGTTCCCACACTCCTTACGGGTATGGACAACGAGCAAAGAAGGGGGAGAAGTAGCAGCTCAGCTGCCATCGCTGCGTTCATTTATTCCTGCAGACCCTCCCGTGCCGGCTTCGCGTTCCCGCCTTTTGCCGTAAAAGGGTTTGCAGTTGGCCATACCTTAGAAGGTCTACCTGCTCGCTCCTAAGGCAGCAGATCGTTCTGGATAGCTTCTTAGTGTTTGCCAGAGGACATGAGCAGGCTGTTACTCTTGAACCAGGTTTGTCTGGGATCCCAGATTAGAAAGCCGAAGACTTAGAGGGCAGGCTGCGGAAGAGGGGGAACACATGCGGTGCCCCAGGGTCTTAGGCGAGGTGCTCTTCCCAGTGAGGAGCATACACAAGTCTCCTGGCTGTGAGCTCGCCCTGTGTCTTCTCGTTGCATAACCTCTTCTCGTGCTCACCCTTTGCCCCCAAAGCACGGCCCCTGCTGCGCTAAGAAGTGAGAACAACGGTGGTGGAAAGCAGTACTTTAGGTGTCTTAGATGCAGCTTAAAGGTCACCCGAAAGACATGTGGTGCTGAGACTTGAGTGGGAGTGCTAAGGGTTTGCCGTAGCCGCATAGGTAAGCAGAGCCAGGCAGCAATGGCAAATGCCGTGTGTCCCTTGGGTTAACGGTCTCTTACGATTCAGGCAGTGCTGCGCTGCTTTCTCAGCAAACCTTGTTTGTTGCTTGTCCTCTTCCTAAGCCTCATCTTACTCCTCCAGGTCGACTAGCTTACCTGCTTTGCTGGCTTTATAGGCTGCGAGCTGAGCCGAACCAGTGGAGTGGTAATGTCTGGAAAAGCAGCGTAGCTGGTGGCATGGTGAGGCTGTCTCGGAAAGGGGAGGGAGCCTTCCCCTTCTAAAAGTTTAGAAATACCTGGGATGTCGTTGAGGTGAGTGCAGAAGGAACTCTGTTTAATGAGAGGAGAAAAGAGGTCAAAAGGAGGAGTGTTTGAAAATGCCTTCTCTGCAGAAATCAGTAGCAGTCGTAAATGGAAAATTTGCGTGGCCCTTTCAGGAGTTGCTGTACTAAATTTGGAAAACAGAATTGGTCTTTAAAGTACAAAACAAAGGGATTTCAGTTTTGCTTTAAATGCAAATCTCAATGCAGTCTGAACTGTGGACTCGCTACTGACGCCTCCATAGTACATATTAATCCAGTTTTATCTGTCATGAGGAGATTTGTTGATAGAAGCCTCTAGGTAAAGGCTGCTCGTGGACTGTTGCTGCTCTTCCAGCCTGTGGGCTGGAAAAATGAGCTTCATGCCTTGCCTGGAGCTCTTGGGCCGTGTGTAATTTCACTGCCACTGTCCTCCTAGGATTCAATTTAGCTCTCTGCACAAAGTCCATTTATGTAGATTTTGTGCTAAGATGAATGACTTTCGGAGCAAATGGGTATTCTTTTAACAGTTGCATAAGTTAATTTGTGGTATTGATGGTAGAAAGTCAACATCATTTGAAATGGGAGGGTAGGAACAGTTTATTGAAATGCCAATTACTAAACTGTAATCTGTTAGTTTTGTTTGTCTTGTCAAAGTTTGTATGGAATGGGAGGAGTTTTCTAAGAAATTCTGTGAAGTAATGACAATTTTTAAAATACTGAATTATGTACCATTTGAAGGATTACCTTAAGTGATTTTCCTCATTTTCCTTGTTGCCTCTCACATCTTTGAGTGTAGACAGTACTTAATTTTCTGAAATTAACTGTTATTTTTGAAAGCTAAACTGTATTTCTAAAATATGTAGCTCTTAAATGTTTCTAGTTTCACCCTGAGTTCCCAAGTGTGTGCAGTTCATTAGCTCTTGAGCTCACCAGCAGCTCCTTGCGATGGCTGCTCAGATCTAAATGGCTATTGCTGTCCATTCTGTTTTACAAATACCGGAGTACAAAGAATTACATGTGCAGCTGGTGGTTTTGGGGTTTTTGTATTTTTTTCTTTTTTTTTTTTCCCAGGGCTCCATATCTCTTCTTGAAGAGATTGTTTGTAGGTATCCCATTGCTGCCACATACGTTTTTGTGAAGTTTCTGTTGGCCTCCTAATTTTATTTCTCTCTAGTAGAGTTTAATCAAAGTTTCGCAGCAAAAGCCTAATATTTCAGATGCCTCCTGAATAGAAGTTGAGTTCCGTTTGTTACATCTGTACGTTTGAGTTGCTGAAGAAGCCCATATTGTAAAGGAAAAAAAAATATGCAAAAGTGCATATTGTAAAAATAAGTTCTGCCTTAGTTTTACTTCTGATTACCAGCCTTCCAATGTCCCTAAGCATACATATATTCTTGCATCGGAGTTTTGGGGGGAGGGGGTTTGCATGTTATTAAAATAGTTTCCCCCCAGTGTGTGCAAATCATTCTGTAACTGCTGATTTTGGGGTTACTACTATGTGTTTTTTAAAGTGCAACATGACAGTAGAGCCAGAGTAATGCTAGCAGACCAGCTCTGTGTTTTAGTTCTGTTACTTTCCCAACCAACTATAAATTACATGCTTTAGACCTTATTGATTGGTGGTTTAGCTCAGTACAGTAATACTGGAAATTACCCGCCTGTAGTTGTGAAAGCCATCGTAGAGTGAAGTGGTGTGTGTGTGAGAGATCTTAGAATTCTCTGAAGAGTTTATTATTTGCGGGATAACTGTGGATAACGGGTTTTATGAAGTTGAAACTTGTGCAAATGTTTTTTCTGCAGCCGTAAGTGTAGAACACTGCTGCAGTTTGTCTGTTGGGAGCCCTTGGAGCGCAATTGCTGCATTGCTGAATGGTATTTCATGTCAGAATTATCAACGCCATGCAGGTCTGTTAGCAAATAGAATGGGCAAGTGAATTCAAAATAACATTTTTAAACTGTATGTGTTGGAATCTCTCAGTATTTTTGCTTTGTCTGTGGATGTTCCTGCCATAATTAAGCTCAGTAGAAACATTAGGTCCTTTTTATGCGAAATGGGGAAAACTGTAGAAATACTTGGTTCTGAAACACCCTTTTACTGACACAGTTCATTAATCCTCTGGGGTTCTGTGAAGCACTTTTCTTCTTTGCTCTCCTTTTACAGTCCTCCACACTGCTATGGGGGGAAATGATTTGAGAATTCAGAAGAATTGAAACTGATGAGCTTTTTTTCTTCAGGGGATCAAGTATTCAGTAATTCTTTGGAGTGTTTTGTGATCATTTTGATCTGAAGATATAAAAGAGAGTCAAGTAGAAGCAGTGAGCAATATTGAATGACATTCTTTGGAACAAACATGAAGTGGCAATGCTGAAAACAAGCTGGCTTTGTGTTTGAATCATCTTTTTTGTAGGTGCATCACAACTATCTGCTGATTTGTTTTTTCACAAATGTTTCTATTAAGTTAACTAGTAAAAAAATAGAGCTTTCACCCCTTTTCTCACTTCGTACGTGTTCTTATAATGAGAGAAAGAAATTCTGTCCCCTGAGTTGACAGCCTTACGGAAGGATGGGTGGTGGATGGGTGCATCTGGACGTTGGCATTCTGGTGCTCATCTTCTCTCTGTTTTTACTGTTTGCAGGTTCTGTCATCCGTGATGGCGTCAGCTCTACCCAGAACCCTTGGGGAATTGCAGCTGTATCGAATACTACAAAAAGCAAATCTCTTATTCTACTTTGATGCCTTCATTCAGCAGGGTGGTGATGACGTCCAGCAGCTCTGTGAAGCAGGTGAAGAGGAGTTTTTGGAGATAATGGCTCTCGTAGGCATGGCTAGCAAGCCGCTTCATGTCCGAAGGCTGCAGAAGGCTTTGAGGGACTGGGTCACAAACCCTGGTCTTTTTAACCAGCCTCTCACCTCCTTACCGGTCAGCAGCATTCCAATATATAAGCTGCCGGAAGGGTCTCCTGCGTGGCTGGGGATATCCTGCAGCAGTTATGAAAGGAACAGCAGCACCAGAGAGCCTCACCTGAAGATTCCCAAATGTGCTGCCACGACATGCGTGCAGAGTGTGGGCGCAAGCAAATCCGATGTGGTGGGGAACTTATCGCTGCAGAGCGGCAGTGAACCGAGACTCTGGCAAGGACACCACACCACAGAGAGCGAACATAGTCTTTCCCCGGCTGACCTTGGCTCTCCAGCTTCACCAAAGGAAAACAGTGAGACCTTGGATGCCGCTGCTGCTCTGTCAGTTGCTGAATGCGTAGAACGTATGGTTCCCTCCCTGCCCAAAAGTGACTCCAATGAAGTCAAGGAGTTACTGAAAACAAATAAGAAACTGGCAAAGATGATTGGTCACATCTTTGAGATGAGTGATGAGGACCCTCACAAAGAGGAGGAGATCAGGAAGTACAGTGCAATATATGGCAGATTTGACTCAAAAAGAAAGGATGGCAAGCATCTCACCCTCCACGAGGTAAAATACCATGAGCGACAGTGGGCTTCCTCCCCTATTCCTACACCTTTTACAAGATGCTGTTCACAGGGTACACTTTGTAAGGGCACTTCTTGCCGGGTGATGAGAGTTGTGTGTCTTAGAGGAGCCGTAGGCAGTCCTGCCCTGGGATAGAAATCTTGGGTGCAGTAGAAGTACCCTTTCTTGGGTGTGTGTGTGCACTGGTGACCTCACCTTGGTGTCATCAGACTGCTCCGTTACTGGTGCGGCCTGTCAGACAGAGGTTTTAAACAGTTTGGGACTGGAATAGCAAATCAGCATTGCACTGAGCATGGCCCTTGGGATTCTAAGCATTTGGCACATTTTTAAAGCAGTCCTGTCTTGATATTCCCTTGCAGCTTTGAGAGTAGACTGGTTGTTTGGGAGATGAGTAACTAAAATCGCTTGTGTCTGGTAACAGGATCACCTGGCTTGGTTACTACCCTCTGCTGTCTTCCCTCACCTCGAGACCCTGCTCTGTAGCTTGTGCCCTCGAGGTAAAAAGGATTCTGCTGATGAGGTCCCTAAGCCTGATGGGGTGGGATTTTTTTGTGTTTGAATTGGAATGAAGCTTAATTATACAACCTGTGTGGTTTTTTGGGCACAGTGGTCTTACACCAGTCAAGTGAATTGCAGATTGTGTGAGGAGGAAGGGAAAGGACCATCTTCAGTATTGATCAGTGGCTGTAATTTGAAGGTTTGTCCTGTAATACCTGCATAGCATCTGTTCCCTCTTGTCCTTAAAAGTCCACGCGGGCCTCCTTTGCTTCTCTTCTGGCATTCTTGAGGCTCACACTGCATACATTGTAATGCAATAGGTGTGTCTGTGTGGAGAATAGTTCCCTAGTGCCAAAGTACAGTACAGGAGGAGAACAAACATTAATTCAAAGCAGTGCCAAAATGCTGTTGATATGAATGCTGCATCAGCATTTTCACAGTTAACAGTGATTGCAAAATTTCAGTTGGATTTAAAATTTGGCATGTAAGGCTTAGCTCCCAAAGGGAAAGGCAATGTTTATGTTACAGGAGTGCCAAAAAAACTGTACTGGCTTTAGCCTTTTTTTGCTTCAAGAAGAAGTTTTGTAGGTGTGTGATCCATAGCGTAAGACTAGGTTCTCTTTATGCTTCTGAGTGGAAGGGCAAAAGGAAACAAGGCATATTTCTTTACATTTTTGTTTATGTATTTACATTTATAAGGCAACTGCACATCACCAGCAGTGACTTCACAAGGGCTTTTACTACAGACTGGGGAGACACTTCCAAGGGAACTTGT
Organism: Haliaeetus leucocephalus; assembly: GCF_000737465.1. Taxonomy (NCBI): domain Eukaryota; kingdom Metazoa; phylum Chordata; class Aves; order Accipitriformes; family Accipitridae; genus Haliaeetus; species Haliaeetus leucocephalus. The sequence goes on from NW_010972437.1 coordinate 448,149, forward strand.
CAGTAGTCAGCCGCATTTCTACCACACAGTTTTAGCTGTGCAGCTTTCACTTACGTGCTTTGTGGCTTTATGTTGAACACTTCTAATTTATGAATTCATCCAGTGTGCAAGAACAGATCTCGTCCTACTCCCCTGACCTTGCGGGACTCTCTCCCGTAACAGAACAAGTTGCGTATGAGATGGAGGCATGATTTGAAAGGATTAATTGTGTAGATGCCCTGTGTACGTTGCTGCAGAGTCAGAATTTGGAGAATGGGGGTCCTCCCCAGCTGAGGATGGAGGCAGTCAAGGTGTACAATGTGTACAGCTGTGCGCTTTTGCAGTTTCTCTCTGGGATAGCAGCTGCAGAAAATGCTCTGAAATGTGGGCAGACATCTTGTAGGATAATTTCCAAGCATCCAGCAGCGTAATGGGAGGTGGGTGCCAGGGGCAGCTTCTGTGTCAGGCGTGTGGTAGGCTCAGGAGTGGCTCTATGAAGCTGGAGGAGTGAATAGTGGCGTGGCAGTTTGAAGGAGCAGGGTAGCAAAGAACTGGAAGAAAGGACGACTGCTCTGCCTTGTTAATTTTTTTTTAGTACTGCAGTACAGATCTTACTACACCATTGTAAAACCATATTTAAAAATGGAATGAGAGCATGGTTTGGCTTTAGGAAATATTTCTATCGCTATTATGATTAAGGGCACGAGATCAAAGGAGTATGTTGTTGACTTATGCCTCACTTACGCATGTGGGGCCTCGCTGAACTTGATGGGAACAGCACACATGCAGGCAAGAAGAATTTGCTCATAATTGGTTTACTGTTTGCTTAGAGGCCAGATTTCACGAAGTTTTGTCTTGAACAGTTTTCTCTCCATTTCCATTTTAAAGCAGCAAATACACAAATAGTAGCAATGAGACCATTTTTTGTTTAAAATCTGCTAAACCAGAGTTTGCCTTTTGGAAAGTCAACTTAAGTGGATTTTTGTTTTTGATGGCTTAAACAACTTGCTGCTCAGAAGGAAGGACCATAAACAACCAGGGAGGTAAGTTTCTGCTTGTTCAGAGGCTGTGTTTCTGCACATGTTAATACATTCCAAGGCTGTCATTCTGCCTCGCCGTTCAAGGTTTCTCCTTGCAGCTGGCAATGAACAGCTGAATAAACTTCACTATGAATTTAAAAAGCTTAAGTAGTGGTTAGCTTCTTAATGTAAAGATCAGGGTATCTCTGGCTTCTCAAGCAGAGTGGAGTTGCATGCAAATTAAAATCAAACTTGATGGAATTATTAGTGGTGAATTAGTGAGAATATTCTCTGTTTCAGTATGAATACTGGAGTGTCTCAGAGGGCTTGAGCAGCCATTAGAGGCCAGTGAGAGCTGTAAACACTGAGCTGGTTTGGAAACGTGTGCTGTTGGTAGGGTTATCTGCGTAAGGCAGTGATGTAGCATAGAATCTGATGCAGAATCTTTCAGAGACATTCCAAAACTAATAAACATACTGTCCTTAATCCATCCCATTGTCTCGGTATTGCACAGCTTTTCAAGCACGGAGAACACTTTATGTTTAAAGTTGGACTGGAGGAGGGATGAGTATGAGGCATGCCCTTGAACTTGGTGACTCCCGCGTGTTTGAGTCAGATTTGTAATCTGCGTGTTAATATTTCAGGGCTTGTCTAGGTACCTATAAAACCGAAAAAAATGCTGTTTAATAGTGTGAGAAACAGGAATAAGAAATACAAGTAATACATTTTGTCTAGCTCGGTCTCTTCCTTTTCTTTTGCTGACTCACCAAAACAGTAGGGCTCAGTATTTAATTATGTGTATTTTAGTGGGGGAATCTATGAACCCCATCAGATGGGAATACACCCATCTCTTTCCATAGAGCCTGTATGGTTATGTGCTGCTCCATATCATTAAGGCTTCCAGCAAACAGAATCTTTATTTTTAGGCATGCAACACTTTCTAGCTGCAGTATTATGCCTCCTGAAAAGGCAGGAAGCCATGATGCACTTCAATTCAGTAAGTCTGGATGTGACCTGAAAGAAGAAACCGGGAAAAACAAACAAACAAACAAACATTTGGCTTTTCTCATATATTAGGATAAACAGCATTTGCCTACAACTACCCAAAGCATTTGCAGTCATTTCAGCTCTTTGCAACCTTCCAGCACTTTATTGAGGGATAAAAAACATCTCAAATTATTTTGTAAGCATTAGCCATATTATTCATCCTCGGCAAAGTAATAGCTATCACTGTTACTGAAATTAATGCCTGCTTTGGATGGTAATTCTTTTCATCAGTGTTGTATTAACCTTTTATTTTTGTATCTCCCCCCCCCC
>NW_010972437.1:450473-517489 GCF_000737465.1 Haliaeetus leucocephalus
CCCCCCCCCGTGTTTTTTCTGAGAAGATAGACATTGTAGAACAACTCTTCCTGTCTAAGGGGTAATAGTTTGTTATTTTAGCACACTGTGTTGTAGGAACATAATAACCTAGAAATGTTTCACAGATTAAACCTAAACTTCCCACCCTTGTACATCTGATCTCTGTGAGATTTTTTTTTTTGCCTGTGCAGAGACTAGAGGATCAGGCAACATGCCTAGTGCGCCTGTTAAAGACATGTTTGCCCTCTCATTAGCATTCAGGTATTGCGGGAAGTGCCCTACTCGGATCAGAGGCTTTTATGCTAAACACAGGAAAAAATGCTTATTAAATATTAGGAACAGCAGTTCTGTGTGAGGTTTTACTGGAAATACTGCATAGGCACAGGCCTCTGAGAGAATCTCAGCTCTTCTGATACTTGTTTTTGTTTTTTCAACCTCCCTGGAGAACAAGTGTCGCATTAGGTGAAATATATTTTTTCTAATTTGGATGACCTCAAGCACTGTAGCGAAGGACAGCATGGTTGTGTGTTGTTCATGTCTTACGACAGCTTCCATCGTTCAGGGATGGAGCGTGCGGTGTTTCGGGTGAGTCGCTGGCCTCTGTGATTTAATTCACAAGTAACATTCTGTGGTGTGGTAGGCGGTGGGGTAAAGGAGCGTGTTTCTGAGCCTTCTCCCAAGAGACACCATTTAGCTGCAGACCTGCTGGCCTGTCCTCAGCTTCACCTTCTGTCCAGTTCCATGAAAAGCGCTTCTTGTATGAGCAGTGTTTTTGGTGTCTGAGGTCACACGTGTGTGGTCCTGCCCGTCCTCAGCCACATGACTCTGTGCGGAGCTGCGGCTGTTCTTTGCACTGCCAGATCAAGGTTTGGGGATGGCACATCTCGATCGGTCATGAATATGCTGACTGTGCTGTGGAAAACCTAGCTGCTTTGTAATATTCAGTAGCCTGAGACGCATACAGAACATGCTGTTGACAGTAGCAGCAAAGCAGCTGTGCTCATTTGCGAGAAGCCAAGCCCATTCAAAGCAGCTTAATTTCTAGAAACAAAGAGTAGAAGAGTTGTGGGCACTTTGAGGAAAAAAACACCTGTAGTATTCTGTTGGCCTCTTGCTGTTAATGCTTCATTACAAGTGCTGGCTGTTCTTCAGCTGAGGAAGAAGTGAAAATGTCTCTTCAGCCCCACTCACTTTGGAAGGAGCAGGGAATCTCCTCTCCAGCATCTCAGTTGCAGTGTCTCTTGCCTTAATAATTTTGTTGTTTGTCCATATGTTGACCATAGGCTTTTCAGACAGCGGTATTGTTAAAGCTGGTATAATTCATGTCAGTATCACCACTTCCTATAGGCTTCTGAAGAGCATTGCAAAACCATTTTCAGCCTTAAGGCTTCCCCCCGCTCTGCTCTTTATGAAACTATTGCCAGCACCAGAGGCAGTAGAAATGTGTCCCGGCAGGAAAACATCCGTGAAACAAGTTACATTTGATTCATGTCTGAAGATAGTCTTCACAAACATGAGGGTGAGAAACACAGCTAAAAAAAGTTTAATCGTTTCTTAAACCATCACCTTCTACAGAATTTATGCTGTATTCACCAGGGAAAGCCATCTGTACCCACACTGTCAGGGTGGTGTTTTTTTTTTTTTTTTTTCCCCACGTCCTGGGCATATTGCATTTATAAAAATAGTATTCCCTGTAAATCAGGCTTTGGGAGCCAAACACTGTGAACGTTCAGAGCTACTGTTTTATACTGAGATTTAATTAATGCTGGGATGAGGCACAAGCAGTGCACATTGAGAGAGTCTTACAATAACATTTTACTTTAAAGGACATTAAACGCACCAACTACATTTATATCTTTCCTCTTCCCAGAGCTTTACCTGGCTTAGTAAGGGTATAAATAAACTGAAGAAACCTTCCAGGGTTTAGTGTACGATTATAGGTAATTTTAATTGCAATCGAAATTTTTTATTATTTCAGAAGAACAGGTACTTTTACAAGCACAATGAGTGAAATTACACAAAATCATGAATCCCTGTTTTTGTGTTTGATTTCCAGCTAACAGTTAATGAAGCAGCCGCTCAGCTGTGTGTAAAAGATAACGCGTTGTTGACCAGGAGAGATGAACTCTTCGCACTAGCTCGGCAAATCTCTCGAGAAGTTACATACAAGTATACTTACAGGACCACCAAGTAAGGTTTTAATTAACTCAAAGGACCTTTACTTTCAGGGAGCTAATCAGTCTGATAGCATTTCTTCTAAAGAACTGGAGACACTTTCTTCTTACTCTTTAGCTAGCAAAGTGCTCTTCTGAGGAGGGTAGGAAAATGCTGTTTAAGTTGTGAAGCTTTCAAACTGCTAAGATTTCGCCGTCTTGAATTACCTTTTTATTTGCTCTCTAGTTTTCCAGATTTTGCGATGATAGTGCATGTTGAGAGGCATCTGAGAGGCTGGCGTTTCAAGTATTTGAGGCATTTGTGTATTTCAAGGTTAATGCAAATAGGCAGAGTAGCCAAACCTGCTTAATATATCAGTTATTCTTTTTTCCATATACAAATTTGCCTTCTTAGTTTCCAGGGAGTGAAAAAGATAAGGTCATAGGGAGTGGCTTACAAACTTGCTTTAAAGGAACTGGAGTCCTAATTTCAGTTGTTACTGTTCTGTTAAATGAACTACTGTTATGAAACAGTAACAAAGGCAGCTTAACAGCTTTTAAATCCAATTAAAACTTTAGAATTAATAAATATGATTGAAAGTCTTGATACTTTCTATATAATATTTTTAAATGTTCACTCCCTTGAGTAATGCAGTATCCTTTCAAAATACATTTTCCTACACTTCTAGGAGCTTGTTATGGTTTTCCTTTGCTCCCCTTTCTTCCACAGTGATTACTGTAAATATACATCCGTTCTCGGTAAGTAATGCCAAAGGCATTTCTGTAATTCTCTGTGCTCAGGTAGCTTTCCTTTCTGTTCGGAAGAAGAGTGCATGAGTCTCTTGACATTTTTGAAAACAACACAAGGCGCTTGTATTCCTCTATACTTGAGTGACGTTTATTGTCGTCTCCAAGTGAATTGGAGGTTTTTTCTGTGCATCTCACTTGTTCTTGCCTGATTTATTATTTTTTTTCCTTGACTCTGTTTTTCATTATTATTTCTGATGGTCAGGGTTAATGTGCTGTTTACTGATAGTGTATGTGTCTTCTCTTCTAGATCTAAATGTGGAGAAAGGGATGAGCTGTCACCAAAGAGAATCAAGATAGAGGTACAGTATTGTGACTCCTGTATTTTGACCTATGCATGCTAAATAAAATTCACTTGTTTTGAAGGGATCTGTCTTAAGGAAATTTGTCAGAAAAACATTTGACAGAGAGTTGATGGGTGTGAGAGAGAGAGGTGGGGAACATCACCACTGTCTCTGCAAATGTAAATGCTTGATGGAGAAACCTGTAGGAGCAGGGATAAAGAGTAGGATTTGCTTAATTGTAAAGTTACTCTCAGTGTTTTGCGCTCTGAGTGAGTAGGAGGGGGAGGAATGAGACTGACTGATTTCCTGTGGTGGAATAAGCTTGAGCACTATAGGAAGTGTCTTCCCAAAAGGCCTCCTGCTTTTAAGTCAGTGTGAGGTGGGGTTTGCTTAATTCGCTTGAGTCAGCTTGTGATCTTGTCCAAAATCCAGAGTTCTGGGTAAGGATTGATGGTGGAATACTAACCATCTCTGACTATGCTATAAATTATAAACCTGATCATATTGAAAAGTCAAAAGCTAACTAAAAGCTGTATAAGTCAACAGAAATGTTTGTGCCTGTAGATATTAATTTACAGTTTTTTGTAATTAGTTTTGTGTAAAAACTGCATGTACACATGGCTAATGTATACACCTGCACAAGATGTTGTTGGGAGTTTCTTGTTAGGACTGCAGGAGCAACATATATATAGTTTATCTTCTTCTTTGGTTACCACTGCTGGGAAGTAAATGTGAGGCCTTTGAAAAAGTCACTTTTAATTTAAAAAAAAAAACAAACAACAAAAACAAACCTTGGAAGTATGTGTACCTATGTACCTCATAAGAATAGCAGATCTTCCTTATAATTTATTTTTTAAACAAATTACTGTTTCACTGTTACATGGGTATCTAATTCATCCTTAGTGCTGTGGGGTTTTTTTATTGTACTTCTGCTCCAAAAGGTGATGCTTAAACATGCATTAGAATGTAAGCTAGGCCTGAGCTAGATTTGTATGTGACACAGATAGGCGATATATTCTTTATCTGTAGAAAACAGTTGCAGCATCTTCTGGAATGCGTTTTTCATGTGTAACTTATTCTATGAAAAATGATGCACTGAATGTAAGGCTTTCATTTTTTTCAGTAGTGCGATCCTTTGTTACCTGTACAAAGGCTTTTCCTGTGAGGCAAACCCTGGTGAGAGCAGTTAGTTTTGAAAAGGCAATTATGAATAGGTATGGAGGAGTTAACATTTATTTATTTATTTATTGAGTTCTGTTGGTCTGTGTACAGCTGTAGTTTGAGTTTATATTATACAAAATATACACTTGCATTGAGGATTTACTGGTACCTTTGATGATAAGTCAGTAATGTCATTTAGATATGTTAGGATTTGCTTTGACCTATGCTTGTTCTTTGATCCACAAAAAAGAGCAGGGAAATGCTGCATTAAATGATTTTATCCACCTTCACCGTTATCTGCCTTGACCAACACGTTGCAGGATGGTTGCTTGAGTCTCCCCTCTTTTGCCCAGTCTAGTCCTACTTTATAAGAGCTAGTGGGGAGCTGCTGCTCCTCTGCTTGAAATAGTATTTCACTGACTATTGGATTTCAGCATTAGGAAGTTTTTCCTTCATTCAGTAATAATTGATGATGAGCAACTATCTAAAATGACACACTGCAAGGGAGGTGCTTTATTCCACAGGATCTTCATTGAAAGAAAAAGTAAAATTAAAATCCTGAAAAATACAGCATGAAACAGTTTTTTTGGGGAGCAGGAAATTTGGACAGCCTTTAGGGGATGTGCATTCTCTTATTTTCTGCATGGTGAAATCTTAAAGTCTGGAAGGCCTGCTTTCTCTAGACACTTTTTAGTTCAGTAATTCTGAGAAAGGATGTTTACTTGAATTTCTTTTTATCTAAAATTACAGTCATATTTTAAAATGCATGTGAAAATTCCATGTCCTAACTGTACAAATGACTATTTCAGAAATAGGACTTTTTTCCAAAATAAGAAATTGAAAATTAAACTAAATGAAATAATCTTTCATTTGATAGCATAGCATTATTAATTATGAAATTACCAGTGTTGTTACCAGCATAAATGTCTTTTTCCTTACAAGTTTGGGAGTCTTCTAAGGAGTAAACCATGACTTCAGTGCATTATAATTCTGAGATACACTGTAAATCATGGACTTTTCTTCAAAGAAATTAAAAAAAGATGCAGTATTACTAAGTAGGTCACTTTTACATGTGGTGTTTTGAGTTCTTGGGGCTTGCATTTTGCAAAAAAAAAAAAAAGCTCCTTTTTTTAGTAGTATGGGGATTTTTTTGTGTGTTGTGTTTTGTTCGTTTTTAGAAAAGTGGAGATAAAAATGAAAATGGTAGCAAATGCTGCAGATTTTTCCTTCTGTTCTAGATAAGAATTCCTCATCCTGTTTTTAAAGTTGTAATGCTTCAATGTGGCTCTATTAGCTCACTATCATGCTAATATCATGCAGAGGATCTGAACATGGGTGGGTTGGTGTTTTTTTGCTGTTGTTGTAACTAGGTCTTTTTTTTTTTTTTTTTTCCTTTCCTTTTTTTTTTTTTTTTGGTAAAGGTCATTTTGCCTTTCTGTTTTAAGGCTGAACTCTGTATTTTGATTCACCATTCCTTTAACCATTAGTCATTAATCTCTCTGCAAAGCGTGGTCTAAAATACTAGCGCTTGCATTTGGAAAGACTTCGCACCCTGTTTGCATAGTGTAAAAGATTACTTAAAAAAAAAAACCATGAGTTAATTTCCTGAAATATAATAACACTTAAAAAAAACTCCAGAGAGACTTTGAAGGTCATCGTTGAGCAGAGCTAGCAGAGCTGTGTGTGCAGGCTGCGACACTGCCAGGTTACAGCCGTCATTGTAAATTTATCCTCTTCATGAATATGAAACTCACACAAGCATTACAAAGAAACAATATGCCATGAATTACATCAAATTACCTGTAAAAGCCTTTCTCTTCCCCTGCGAGCTCTCCCCCTCTTATTCGTAGAGTGGGTGGGTGAGCTGTGGGAGTGAAGCGTAGAGAGGAGAAGGGAAAAAATTCTAGGCAAATGACAGACTAAAGGTGTGAAGGGAGTGAAAAAGGGAATGGAGTGAATTGGGTTTTGGAAGCAGATGATAAAAAAGGGTTGTCGTTCCTAAACCCGCTCTGGACAAAGGGCAGGACAGGCGAATAGGGATGGAAATGCCGCACCCTCTTGCAGAGCAAGGATCTCTCCTGCCATAGGTGTTGTGGGGTGGGGGCACCCCTTATTTTGTCATCTTCCGTGACTCAGTACCGGCACTGCTCAAAGCGATGAGCTGTTGTGGCACCAGCTTAGAAAGCAAAACAAGTCACAGGTATATCACGCAGAAGTCATGGAGGGAGAAGCTACTCATCGCTGCTGCTGCTGCTTTGCATTGGGGTTGAGGAGGTTCCCCTTCAGAGTCAGTGCGAACAGCCAAGAGAGCAAAGAAAGAGAGTTTTAAAAATATTCTTGCGGTCTGCGGTATAAAGGAATTGTTCTGTGTGTCAGTGTCTCCGTTCAGCTGAACGAGAGGGGTGGGGAGAGCTTGCAAAAGCTAATTTCACAAAGCTCAGTGGGAGTCAGGGGGCGCAGGCAGGGAGACCTGAGTGGAGGCTGCAAGGAAGCGTCTTCCCTTGGTGCCGGTACGGGTGGAGGGAGAGGAGAGAAAAGGCCCACCTCCACCGTTGCCGAGAAGGTTGAAAAGAAAACCAGTCGAAGTGTGGGATATGTGTTTTTCACAAAAACAGCAAAAGCAGTAGAAGCTACTGTTTGCATAGGAAAAATGTCATTAGGGGGAGCGAAAAAGCACATGTGGGACTGAGAACATCTGCTGCACGAAGCCGCTTGAAAAACAACTGAGCAGCAGCATGGCAAAACAAAAATGCTGTACTGCATGCAGCAGGCCCTCCTGACCGCAGAGGGAAAAGGAACCTCCAGGCAAACATGGTGCAGAGCAGGTCATCGCCTGGCCCAGCCTGCTCCTCGTCAGCCCTTACCGACGGAGCAGTGGGGAGGAGAACAGCCAGCGGTGGGGAAAGGCTCCAGGAAGGTGATCCAGAACTGCATCGTCACCAGAGTTACCTGCGTGACTGACGGGTGACGGTCGCGGCAACAAACAGCAACGGGTAGCCGGGCCTGCTTTTAGGAAACAGCCTTTGGTTTTGTATTGGCACGTGATCACAGATGCATTATAAAGAGCCGTGTTACCTGTTTTGTTGCAAAAATACGACCCTGAGTGATAGGTTTTTGTGTATGCAGTTTCTCATCTTCCTACACATAATCGTTCTCCTCTCCCAAACAAATTCAGGTCTAACTGTGAAAACGGTCAGTGCTAATGGAAATGTGCTGCAAAGCCTTTGTTTCTAGAGCATGAGGTTTTGTGGCAATTTACCTGGTTATGAAATTTTGCATACCTGTCATGTTTATTTTTTCCCTGAGGGAGTATGTTGGGTGGATAAAAGCAATATGCAGTGTTCAGACAGATTTTTTTTTTTTTTCCCCCTCCCCTGAGCATAAAGAATAGCTTTATTGGCATTATGTTGCACTGAGGGTCTGGCCACCTGACATGGGTCTGACCACCACTCTGCAGGTCAGTAGGCAGCCTGCCAACGGCATGGACCTTGTAGTCCTTCCTCTGTGGTTTTTTCTGAAAGATGGCTTTTCTTGTTCTTGGGCTGTAACCCATTTGTCCAGCTATTGTCAAAAATGTTATTATTTCAATGCGTGTGACCTCTAGAATCCACAAGGAAAATATACCTAATTTGGCATACTTTTGATACCTGGGTCTATGGATCCTCAGTGACAGGTGTCACTGTTTCCAGGTTTGGGTCTGTCTTAAGATCTCTAGCTTCCTCTCACATTGTGACAGTCACCTATACTGTGCTTTTGTAAACATTTCTGAATGTTCCTCTATTTTACATGAGCTTTACTTTCGTAATGCCAAGTAGGATAAATTTCTCATCTTGAACCTTTGCTTCGATGATTAATTTATTTTAATGGAGTCTGGCAGGCTTTCACAGGCACTTTATTTGCTTTATTGGTACATATGCAAGCTGCAAAAGAGATTTGCATGTCATAAGCATTTGAGACTGAAAGAATTATTGAATCATGATTTCCCATAGTATGTAAACTCTTTGCTACCCTACTTTTAAAATGGTGATATTTCATTTTGTGATACTAGTATAGGTTCTGTGTGAAATATGTTGAATTTCAGGAGGCTTTGCTCAGTTTCTCAAGGTTAGTGTATCCAGCTGCTGTGCCTTATTCTCAACTTCATATAAACTTGATTTCTTAAGAATCTCTAAAGCCGCTGTATGTAGCGAGTGACAGAAGCCACGGGCCTGAATCTACCTGGCAAGAGTGAATGTGAACTAGTTTAATGTCAGTGACAACAGTAGTCTGGGTTCACCTGAAACTGTAAGAGATGAGATATGATTGCCTGTGTATGCCATTTTAGATATATAGCAGTTGTTGTTGAAAGGCTATGTGTATTTTATGCATAAACTTAAATGAAATGGATAGCACAAATATGTAAATTGGAGTCCAGAATTTTTACAAAAGTTCAGGAATGGTTTTAGTTGTTTTTTTATTTCTTTTGAGTATACAGAGAGGGTGAAGAAAAATCAGTAATATGTCCCTCTTGGTGTTTGGTTTCTTCTTATGCTCAATAGGATGGCTATCCTGATTTCCAGGACACAGTCCAGTCGCTGTATCAGCAAGACAAAATGCCACTCGCTTTGGCTAAAGGAAAGAGTGAAGACTCAACAGCTCTTAATTCCCAGGTAAACCAACTGCACTACACTGTGAATAATATAGACCACGTCTTTCTTTGTACATCGATTTTGATGTATTGTTTTGATGACTCAAGTAATTATTGTCAATTTTCAAAGGCTACCTAGCTTTGCTGTGATTGCATCACTCTTAATTTGGGTTTACCTTCTGAAACTGTTCTGACACAGTGCTACACCTTTACCCTTGTTAGTTCCAAGAAGGTAAGATCTAGTGTAGTAGGCTTGAAAATACGCGATTGCTTGTTGGGAGCAAGTAGGGTACTATTGGTACAGTATGTGCTGTGTTACTTGCTTTATTAGATATAAATGGAAAGTTCAAGTTACTGAGTCTAGAGGAACAGAGTAGGTGATCTTGGAGTCCTCAGTTCTGACGTTTCTTGTAAGAAGAAAGGCCAATATATTTAGGAAATAGTGAACCTCTGGATCCGAGAGGATAATTTGCTTTCGAAGTAACATCTAGCCGGGTGGAAGTGCAGTGTTTTCGAGTATCCAGAACGCTTTTTATAAATGAAGACAGGCTTCCGATTCTTTCTTTGTCTTTTCTGTAGTGTATCCCAGCCTTGAGGCAAAATACGCATCTCCTACTGCCAGTTGTTGCCAAGGAGGGATTTCATGCTAAGTTGCTACAAATTTATTTTGTATAGCTGATTTGCGCAAATGTAATCGCCAAATTTTCATGTAAGATTACATTTAAGAGTTACACTCCTGTTTCCTGAGACTAGATGTGTTACCCTGTCTTTTACCTTCTTCTATTGCAAAGTCGTGTACAGTCATAGAAATCTGTTCATTGCAATGCATCAAAAAGCAATTATGCTACATGTTCTGATGTCACATGATTAAATGAACTTCATTTTTGCAAGCTTATTTTCATCTGGTGTATGCTTTAAAGTTTTCATAGGTCACTGCTACATAACAATGGATTAGAGATTTATTTTAAGCTTAAATGTATCTACAAGTCTACACGTTTTTCTGCAGTGATCAGAAGCATTATTGCTGTTTAAAATTCTGGTTTTATCCCAGTTAAACAACAAAGATGGCATGATTTTATTCTTTTTAAAAATTATTTTATAGTTCAAAAGTTGTAACAGGAGTGACAGAATAGCAAAATTAAAGCACACTTGAAAGTAAACTGTTTGAAAATAGTTTCTTTTTTTTATGTACCTCCCAAGACCAAGCTTGAGCTATCAGTGCTCTTCTGCAGAACCTGATGAGCTCTAAGCCAGAGTAAGTAAATATCGGTCATGTCACTACCCTGCTGTCAGGATCATCACTGTGCTGGAGAAGCTCAGATTTTGCTGGTCTATTATGCTGTCATTTTATTTGTAAATTGTTGAACTATGCTGAGTAAGCAGACTTTCATGGGAAGTCAGGGCTTTCATCATCTCCCAAGAAAAGTTAAGTGCTCTGCAATTAATAGGCCTCTGTACTAGCTGAAACACTTATGGCATTACCTGGAAGAGAAATTTTTTTTTTTCCTATCAATTGTAGATGTTAAGTTTGTACATATTCTGTTCTTATGTTCATTGTGGCTCTTCTAAATCAACTTTCTTGACTTGTGATTTTATTTTTGCAAGATGCTTATTTACATTCTCAAGAACAAGATTATATTGAAAGTTTGAATTCTCTTGGCATTAAAGTCAATGACAAACATTCAGACACCATTTCCTCCCACGTTGCACTGCATTGTTTAGTTTCACTCTCTAGAGGTGTATAGGTCTTGTTCTTCTTCTAGACAGACATTTCACACCTTTATCCCCCACAAACATACTGTCATCCTACACTTTCAGAATGGCAGATTTTTAAGCTTGTGTAGTGCTGTTTCCTAAAATAAAGATTCCAAGATGTCTGGTGAAATCTTGGCATAAGTTTTTAGCAGATGTTGCCATTGCTCTTGGAATACTTTTTGGAATACTTTGTGAAGACATATATTTGAACAGAGCTAACTGGATAATTAAGACATTATTTCTTGCTTTTCTTGAGATTCTCTTCACGTAACCTGCAGTCCTAAAGTGCAGAAAGTGATTTTTGTGTGTTTTCGAAGAACAGAATTTAATGTTGCATTTCTGCATGGATGAACTACAGCAGCTTGCATTTTAAGTATTCTTGAGTGACTCAGATGTACAGTATGAAAATCTTTATGGGTGCAAAAATATTTTGTTTGCTTGATAGTTTTGAAGAAACTGTAAAGCACACATCTGTACATCTGAGTCAACAAAAACCTATATCTAGGCTGTTAGTGTTATCATCTGATATTGTTTTCTTTCCCTGTTGTGACTCGCTGTATGTATGTATATAAAGAGAATTCTTTTTTGCTTTATTTGCAGTCAGAAAAGGTGATGGCAAAACAGATGGAGTTTCTTTGCAACCAGGCTGCATTAGAAAGACGTCTTTCCACAGGGTGTTACAGACAAAACTCAGAAGAGCACAGCCCCAATGGCATGTCATTAGATAATGCTGATGGACAAGGTATGGTAGCTTCCAGGCATGGCATTCCTGCCAGCAAATACATTTGATATTGCGCAACCTTTGTCAGTGGTGTGGTGTTATTTATCTAGTATAGAACACTGAGCACTGAATGGACAAGACAAGATCTCTGCCCTGAAGTGCTTACAGTCTAAATAATGCAATCAGATGTGCAGTCAGATTCTGCTCTGTTACTCTAATGTGTCTGGGCAAACTGCTTTCCCTATGGATAGCATGGGGAGGGAAGAAGGCAGGGTACGCTACTATTCTTGAGGGCAGAACTTGGCACTAGCTTTATCCTAAGTTTTGAAAACAGAGCAGAATGTTGCATGTCTTTCTGTTCTTGCTTTGTGGAAATTGAAAATGAAGCAGATAATGTAGTTGGTACCCCTTTTTGTTTACCTGTTTGTGCAGTCTAGGAACAAAACCTGAGAACCTGGCTATGTAAATGACTTAGAACTAAGCAGATTCTAACGATGTTCTTAGTAGCTTGTTATTCTTCAAAAAAGCTTATGATTTTGTGGTTATCTCTTTGATTTACCAAGTGGCTATTCCTTAGCTTGAATTAATTTTAGGAGTGTTTGTTTTGTTCGAGCACTTTCTGTTTGGATTTCTTTTTTTACTGTTGTGAAATGAGACAAAATGTTATAAACACAAGAAATACAACCAGAAGTTCTTGTATCTGTTTTTTAAGAGCTAGTTTGTTTAAGGGGGAGGGGGGGGAGAAGCAGTAGCGGGAGAAAGAGAAACTAAGGGAATCCATATAAGTGAATGTTAAAACATGTTTTCATTTGTATGTATTGGTCAAGCAATGCAGTACACAAGTATACAGGAAGAATTAGGTGTGTGGATCCAGCTCTTCTTGATGGTACAAGCTTCTTTATACATTTATCCATTGTGCAGTGGGAGGGGGAATTTTTAGGATCTCAAAGGGGTTTTGAGCAGAATAAGAGAGTTGGTTTTTTTGGTTCCTTGGTTTGGTGGTTTTGGTTGGTTGGGTTTTTTTGGTATGGCTGAGTGTCCCTTTCTAGCAGTGCCTGTGGAATAGTCTGCAAAGCAGCATATTTCCATAAGCCTTGTTTTGCTAGAAAACTTTCCTGAGCAGCTGGAATTTAGGATGCGCTTTTGCTGATAGAATTTGTATGTCTTTAAGTCTCTACCTGTTTTTAATATTGCTTTGCTTTTAATGCATCAATGTTTCACTGTGAATAACTTCCAGGTGAAAGACCGCTGAATCTCCGAATGTCAAATCTGCCAAGTAGACAGCTGCAGCACGTTTCACTTGATGGAGAGCAGCATGTTGGAAAACCTCTGTGCAGTGATTTGATCCGGCTTTACCCCAGTGGTGAGGCAAAGTCCCAGTCCTCGGGTTAGTGCTGTCCCTTGTAAATTACCCACCTTTTCTTACAAAGCCTGTGATGAACTTACTAATACATGATCTCTCTGAGTGAAGAAGCCAGTAGCTCAGCCTGGCATGCTTTGTGTGTAACCTTTTAATCAAGGCTTTGGACAGAACTTCAAGAGGAGTGTTACTTGCTAATCTAGAATCAGATTGAATATTATTTGAGAAAAGCTTAAAGGATTCGTAACTAGGTTCAGATAAGCAAGTTCTGGCATGTGTCTGTCCTCAGATAGTGGTATTGACCCAAACTACTGCTGTTAAATACTTCTGTTGCTGTCATTGTAATGCAGTTTGATTATAACATGGCTTCACTCTGTGTAAAGGAATCCGACTTCTTATAAAGACTTTTTATTCTGGTTTGTAAGGACCTAGCGCCATTCCTATTCTGTCAACCAAATCATGCATTAAGTCTTTTGAACTGGCTTTCCCATTCACTGACTTCTGCTCACTGGCAATCCTGTCATTTACCTCTGGCATGGGGGGAAACTCATTATAAGGTTGATAGAAGACAGCAAGAATCCTTTGTGAAATCTATATGGGTGGTTTCAGTTTAATACTCGGCACACTGAGATAAAGCCAGGAATTCTTGACACTTTCACAACTTCAGGAATAATAATAAAATCCCACCTGAGTTTGGAAGATGCAATGGGAAGGAGGTTATTTGAAAGACAAGATGCAAAAGTAGTTGTTTTCAAGACTGGGCAGAATCTTACATCTTCCACTTTGGTATAGTGCAATCTTAGCTCACCTTTTTTTGCAGTTTATCCCAATCCCAGTGATAATTCACTTAGTGGAATTTCTAGTTGGGGATTTTACCAGTTCCCTTTCAAAATGCAGGTGAAGAGTGCATCTCCACTAAGCCCTGATGCCAGAGAGAACTGAAGTAAATCTGTGGTGATTACTCTGTCATTGTCACTGCAATGTAACTGAGGTGGTTCTAACCCAGCTGGGTTAAAGCCCAGTAGGAGGAGGCAGAATTTACTGCTTCAACTCTTAGTATCCATATGGTTCATGGACCTTTTTCTTGAATTAAGAACAGAATATATTTGTTTCCAAGCAGCATTTTTAACATCTTTTTTTCTTTCTTTCTTTTTTTCTTTTCTTAATGCAGAAGGCCTTGGTATTTTAAAGGATTTTCCTCATTCGGCTTTTAACAACATAGAAAGGAAGGTCATAAAAACAGAACCTGAAGACACAAGATAGTCATTCTGCTCTGGAAAATGGTGTCATAGTAAAGAATGAAACTTCACAAGAGAAAAAAAACCAGCCTTAATAACCAGTGTTGCCTCATTCAAATAAGAGATTTCAATAGCCAAAGCCTAAGAACTGGTACAGTAATCTGTGGAAGCAGGAAAGCAAGAGACACTGCAAACTAAAACAGTAATACAGGTGGATAAACATTCCTGTAAAAGTGGTTTTATAACGTGGGAAGATTCACAAATTAATATTGTGGGTCTTCATTATTTAAGAATGTATTATGTATTTGTATAACTTATCAAAGTAAATCTAGATGTCGGGACGTGTATTGAGTCCAGTAGATGTGGCTACAGTTCATTTTACTTGAAATTTCAATGTCTACTTTTAAGTGTACCTAGCGTAGATATGGTTGTTAAACATTTGAATTAAAAATCCTTGGAGAATTAGGAATGCGAACCTTGTGACACAATTAACAGCAAGTTTGCAACAATATTTGTAGAAAAAAGGAAAATGCATAAAATATTTCATGGTTTAAAATGTTATGTGGATATAGCATAGACCTAGACCCTGATTCTGTATTATAGCGGACGTACTTGACACTTAACTATTGTTACATCACTTTCAATGGTTTCAGCAGCCTTTGTGTAACACACTTACAGCATAATACCTACCTACAGTTCAGGAGTGTAGAAAATGCCAGTTAGAGTATGGAAGAGTCCATATGATTGGCTCCCGTTTTGCTGGGAGAAACTATGGTTTGATATACTGTATAATTACTAAAATCTCATTTGGTAGGAAACCCAAGAGACCAAGTAGCATGGACAGGGCTGCAAAAATTGTGATTTAGACCATTATAACTTTTCGGACTTCTCTGTGGATCTTAAAAGAGAAGGGGAAAAAAAAAAAAAAAAGCAAGCCTCCTAGGTGTGGCAAAGATGAAATATGATGCAGGATTTGTGCATTGGTGTAAAAGGTTGCACCTGATATCCAGAAACCATAAGATCTTTTGGAGGAGAGAGACAAGGAGTTACGTCTTTAGCATGTGATTCCTTATTAAGTGCTGTCCAGCCCACATGATTCTATGAATATACCGTATACTGCATACAGTATGCCAATATGTTTCTTTATATATGTGATTAATTAACATCTGTATTCTTTATTTATTTGACAGTTTTTATTTTTTGTACATTTTCACTTTTGCAGATGTCATTTTATCTAAGGAGAAATAGTCGGCATATAACTTTGGAATTTACCATGGTGTGTTTGTGTGCATCCATTTTTCCTCTGTGCAACTCCCTCAATAAGAGTTGCTTTCCCGCAGTCAAAATAGTTATATGCCTCAGTTTCTGAATACAGTTTTTGCCTACAATGTGTTCTGGAGGGGAAAGGGAGGGCTGAAGAAAGTAAGTTACCATGCCAGTGGGTAAACTTCCATATTCAGGTGTGCACTTCATGTCTGCAGTTTGCTCTGTGTCATAGATGTGTGTTAACGATTCAGTCACAGTCTATGTTGTACTGAAAGGGTCAGCGAAATGTGAGCTGAAATGTCTACACTGCAGTCTCTTATCACTGTAAACGTATCTAATTATTTTATCACTTTTGATTTGTGGAACAAAGCTTTATAGTAGAAACACCAGTAAACAACTTTTTATACTATTAAAATGTTTGGTTTTTTAAAAAAATGTTTCTTGAACTGTATGGTACTGTTTCACTTACTGAAGTATCTTACTTTAAGCAACGGAGTTTGCAGCTTTGCTGTTAGAAATAAGAGATTGAATGTGTAGTTATATTTCCTCTTTCCTGTTGTGTGAGCTAGTAATACGGATAAGATATTCCTTGAGTTTGTAACATTAGCCAGTGCCCTGGTTAGTATCCGAGTAGCTTTCATGAGATGTGTATGGAACTTGTTAAAGGACAGCTTAAGGTTTGAACTATACTGGCATGATCAAAAGTTGCGCATGGATCACAGAAGAAGCTCTTAAGCTTGCTGGTCTCTTCAATTAAAGTGAGAGGAAGGACAAAGAACTTGCTAAACAGCACGCTGTTTCAGTTGAGTCCAGAGTTTATTTTGTAAACACTAATGTATTAAATTTGCTATAAATTAAAGTATATAACAGTTATATTTTTGAGTTGTAAATACAGTACTTTGTGTCACGACCAGTTGGTTATCTCTAGAATGATATTTCAGTTTATAGTCCAACAGGCCATTTCAGTCTCAATAAGCTGGAAGCAATTTTTTTTACTGTTTTGCAGCTGTGTGACTTTTTTTTTTAACCTGGGGAGGGAGGTGGAAGGTACATTCTGAGATTGCACATACATTTGGTAATAGCAAATATTCAAGCGTTGGTCTTTCCATGACAAAGGTCTTGGTGGACTGCAACTTGACTAGCCTCTAGAGTCGCAGGTGAAGTCTTGCCCTCATCTGCTCTTGAAGGGTTGCTAGATTCAGGGTACTCTGGATCAAAGGCCAGCCCTGCAAATGTTGCCTGTTCTTATCCACATGTTTATATTGTTGCTTACGAAATAAAATTCACCGTGAGAACTCTTTAGTTTCCCCAGGGGTTTTTCCTTCTTTTTTTTTTTTTTAATTTTATTTTATTTTATTGTGTTTTCTAAAAGGAGGTGTTAATTCTCTGGGGATAGGGGAGGAGGGAGTAGCTTGAACAGCAGCTCTCACTGGAGGAAGCCTTTTCCGGCTCTTGTGGTTGAATCCTCATTAATGGGTAGCCTCGTTACGTGCACAGCCTGCGGGGCTTGAGTGGGCCACGGCAAAGAGGGAGGAACTAAAACCCAGGAAGGGTCTGCAGCGTGCCAGTCATATTTAACGCCCTCCCCACCTCCCGCACTCTTGCTTTTGTGCATGCTTATAGTTGCAGAAGAACGCCAACAAAGCAGATCTGCCAGGAGGTGATCCTAGGCAGCTGTAGGTGGTTGTTGGGAATGCAGGAGACGAAGCATCGCTGCCCAGCCCTGTGGCTGCCCTCGACGCTTGTCTTGGTGATCCACCCCGGTTCAACTCGCTTTCTAAACGACGGCCCACATCCGATAGTGAAGTGCTAAAGTGTCGCTGGAGGACAGAAACTGAAGGGGAGATGGGGTATAAATAGGGAAGAGAAACAGACCAGGGAGCAAAAATATCCAAGAGAAGTGGGGGGGAACCCCACCAAAACCCCTCAAAAATGGGCAGCTTGCTGAGATGATGTAGAAGTTGGGTGTGATTTAGAGGGGAGGGGAGAATCCGCTCAGCCCGACGGGGTCAGAGTCAGGTGCAATCCCCCTGCTTTCTCCCGGTCCAGAGGAGATTAGATGTGGGAAATCGGAACCAATGGCTAAATGTTTGCTGGTTTTTGTCTGCACTTCAGTGTGATCCTGCCCGGTTCTGGGAGAGGAAATGGGAGGGGGAAGGAAGCAGCTAGGCACTGTTGTCATGAAGGATGGGACAGAATATGGCACGAGTTATTTATTGATCTTCCAGACTGCACACAAGTAGAACTGGAAAACCTTTAGGTACTTACTCTTTCTTAACTTGCAGCAGCTGGCTGAAGTTCAATAAAAACACAGTGATGCTGGGCAGGCAGGGTCCTCCTAGGGCCCACAGGCTTGCGTCAGGCCCACCAGATTCAGTGTCTCACCCAGGTGCTGCGAAGCTTAATGCCGGGAGCTCCTCAGCTGGGAAGCATTGTTGGATTAAACAACTATTACAGAAGGGTCATTAATGTTAATTTCAAATTCAGGAGGTGCCTGTTTCTCAACGGAGCCAAAAACCCTCTTTGTCTTTTAAATTTTTATGGCTGGCTACCTGCCTAAAGCTCCTGTGTCTTCTTCTAAATAAGGAATTGATATGAGGGTCAGCAGGGAAGGCGTCCGCTCGTGGGGATGGCTTTGCCCACGACAACGGCTGCAGAACTCGTTTCCTCCATGTTTTCTTTTCGAAATGCAGGGAACTGGTACACAAACACCAGGTTCAGGCACGGTGCTGAGATGTCTTCCAGTGGCCCCTAGTTAAAGCACAAAGGCTCGTTCCCGCACTCGGGCTTGGACCCGGGCTCCCGCGGCGGTGGGGAGAGCGCACCGTGCTCCGGGCACCCCGCTCTGCTCCTTCCCTTCTGCGCGGAGCGATTTTCCGGCTGAAAGAGCGGCAGCGTCCCTAGCACCTCCACGCTGGCCGCAGGCAGGCTGGGCCGCGGTTTCGGGGTGCCGGCTGGTGGGGGGGTGTCTGCTGCCCCGGGCGTGCCTCTGCCGGGGCGAGGAGGGGTCGGGCTGCTTCCCAGCCTTGAGCTGGCGGGGTCGTGCCGTGGGGCTCGCTGGCTGCCTCCTTAAGCAGGAAAACGAGGAGAAATGCCATGAGGCTCTTTTCTGCTGTACAGAAGGGTTGAAAAGATGTTGTGCTGCAGTGATTCAGTGGGGAAAGGATAAATCCCTCACATACACCTACGCACCACCACGAGAAAGAACTCCGTGGGCAGAGAAGGAGCAGAACATGAAATATGAATTTCCTCGAGCTGCTCGGGAGGAACGGCTTTCCAGAGCCCTTCCTCTGGCGGCTCTGTGCTCCCTGGGGAGAAGGTCTGCCCCCGCCTGGGGAAGGCCCCCCCGGCGCGGGCTGCTCGCCCTGCCCCATCGCTCGCACCTGCAGCCTTGGTGAAGGGCGAGTCCCCTTCTCACAGGGTTTTGGGCTGCGGTTCCCACCCGAGGAGACGGGTCGAGGCTGGCTGCCCGTCCCCCTGTAAGCTGGCAGCTCCAGCAGGCAGCAGCTCCAGGGCCAAGGGAGGCGGCGGGGGCGGCTCCCACGACGGAAAAGCTTGGGAAACCCTAGTGTAGGCTTCTGCCAAGTCCTTGGGTCATCAAGTGGTGCCCCAGACAACTGCTTGCCCCAAAACCACCCCCCACCCCCTCAGCCAAATCTGTGATGCTCCTGACTCCCTGTTCTTTGGTAAGTCCACAAAGAATACCCCTCTCCGGGGCGGGGGGGGGGCTGCGGCTGGAGATGCTGAAAGGGTCGACGAATGCTTCTGCCCGTTTAACAACATGTATGGAGGTCCTTAAAGCGTGTTCATCTGAGATGCGCACCATCTGCGATGGTCTCCGGTGGAGTAGGGGCCGCGCAGAGCCTGGTGCACTTGCGGAGTCCCCCGGAGGAGCCGTTGCAGCAAAAGTAGTTGCTGCTGGTTCGGGTACATTTGATTTACATTGCAAGGGGTTTTATTCAATTTTGTTTGCTTTCTTAAATATTTTATATTACTTCTCAGTAAATTTGAATTCCTCCTATGTCTTTAGAGTGTGTGTATATGCAGTTAATTTCCTATTACCTTGGGGATTTTAGACAGCTTCATTCTCAGAGCTATTTAGAAAATTATTTAATCACCTTGGAAAATCCTATGTAGCCAAAAAGTCTTGTGTTTACTTATTACTCGGTTGTAAATTGGTGGTGCGAAACATAGCAGTACTGGGTTGTAAAACTGCACATAAGCCTCCATTGAAATCCAGTGCCAAAATTTAGAAAAAAATAAAAAATTAACTCTTTGCATGCAGTGACACGAATGCAAATGAATTTTTTCATCTTAAGGTTGGGCAGGAATTTCCGAGGTTTCTGCAGAGCCGAGTAACCCCACAGATTCAGGGTAGCTCATCGGTGACACACCGAATTAGGATGTGATCATATTTACGCATTTTGAAACCCCGTAATGACTCATCCGTATGCCATTAAAAGTTTGTGCTTCGTACATGTGTGTTTGGCTGCTGAAAAGGGGCCGTGTCGAACACCCACGGGGTATCGGGAAGACAGCCTTTCCTCCCACCACCGCCTGCGGCGGGCAGGGCACGGAGGCACGGGCGCCGGGACGCCGCTCGGCGGCGGGTGCCCGCCTGCGGATCTCAGCCCTCTTGCCCCTTGTCCCCAAAAGGGGATTTGCACAGACAGAAAGTCGCTACCCGGGGGGCCCTTAGGTTCAGCATCGCCATGCCGTAAAAAGAAGCGTGAGCTAGTCCCCCCGGCTTCATACAGAAATACCGGGGGTTATGTTTCTCAAGGACCCGCTGAAGTCACTCGTCTCTCTGCTTGACGGCACCGTTTACTGGACCCAGTGCGTGTACAAGAACCGCCTTATTTTTAAGGGACAAACCCCAGCCTTTTCCCCGTGCACAAAACGAAAGTCCACGGGCGTCTGGTGAGCCCCCAGCTGAGCCCGGGAGGGGGCACGGTCCCGGCCCGGGGGTGACGTGGTCGAGGGCTCCCACTGGTTTTGGTGGAGCGGTGTCAGCCTCACGCCCGCTCGGCAGCCTCGGGATCCTCCTCGCGCTCATTCAGGAGCTTCAGCTTTGCCGCCACGCACAGACTGATCTCAGCAGCATCCCTCTCGTATCTCCCCTCCCTGGCTCACTTCCAGCCTCTCCCGCGTGCGCCCGGTTATTACTGTAGCATCCAGCATGTTTTACTTCATATTCATCTCTTTGCACATACCGGCCCACTCACATATTAGATCCGAATCTTTCTTTTCTTTTTTTTTTTTTTTTTTTTTTTTTTTTTTGCTTGTTGCTCGACGAAGCGGTGAGGCACGACACGCCGCGTGTTGTGACACATCCTGACAGGTCTCGGCGGTACGGCACGGAGCAGCCGTCTCCGCTGCGCCCCGGCTGCCTCACCGGCCAGACCCACCGGCTGCCGGCAGCAGCCCGCCTTCAGGGGAGCGGAGGAGAGTGTTGGATGCCGTGGATGGTGATGGCACCGAAGGTGTCTTGGCTTTTAATATATACCTCTTGCCAAAGCAGGGAGAAAGGCATGGAAAACCACAGCTGTTTGGTATGCCCAAAGCCTTGCTGCAGTCTTCTTCGATAATATTTTGGCTTTTCTTTCTCACGGGCGGTGGCGGCCACGTTAGCTGAAGATGACTCCATAGGGCTGGTTGGGGCCACGTAAGATTCCCTGCTGTGTTGCTAGCACTGAAAGGTGAAATGCCAGAAATAGTGCGAATACAGAGTTTTCAAATTATTTTGGCGTGTTACGCATGTGGCCAGTTTTAAAGGAAAGGTTTTAAAGCTTGATAGGAACAATGAGTTGCAAACGGGAGGGAGAGCGGATCATATCTTCTTGCCGAGGAGTGGTCATGAGTGGCTGGGGAAGACGTACCGGTGCATGGCTTCAGCAGGGGTGGCATCTCTGTGGCTGGATTTTTGTCTTTTTTGCATCTTCTGAAATCTCATTTTTCTGTTTACTGATTTGCCTCTTCTGGAGTGACCTACTCAAAAGGTCTAAAAAGTACTTCTGCTGGCTGGTGGAGTCTGGTTTTATTTAAATTTGTAGAGGAAAAAAGTTGGAATGATATTCAAAGTGGCCATTTTAAAGTATGCATCCATCGCAAGAGATCTCTGATGTAACTGTAGACATTTTAATTATGAGATAGAGAAGAATTCATGTCAGTGCTTGAAACCAAGTTTACATCTCATCCTCATGCAGATGACTTTCTCTTGGTGTCCGAAATGATCCCCTGGGTCCCCACGCAGCAGGGTCCCATCTCGTTTCCCAGAGGCAGTTTGTTTCTTCCCTCAAATAGAGGTTAGGAGGCTTGAAGAGCAGCAGACACCGTGCGAATCGCCTTGCTGGCTCCCCGCTTACCTGGAGTCATTTAATTTCACCCTTCGCTGTACCGAGCAGTGGCTGGACAGTGCTGGGTCTCGGGCTGGACGCTTGTTGGGGTGGCTTTGGTTTTCTCCTAGCCATTTCCGTGCATTTGGGGGCAATCAAAGAGGTTTGATGTGAACTCCACGGCCAAGACGGAGCCCGTGAAGCAGGTGGCAAGCCTGCGTTCATTGCAGGGAGGAAAAAAACCTGCAGACCAAACTGAAAGGCTTTTAATTAAACCAAAAGATTAGATCAACGAAGTATTACAACAGGTGGTTAAATCCTGCGGCTAAACAGCCCGTGCTTTGTTCTCCGAGTCTGATGCATGAAGAGAAACTTTCTACAGGGCAAACAAGGGATCCTGAATACATGGCATTAAAAGTTTATTACTGGTAACACAGCAAAATTGGCACCTGCGTTTCACAGGGAGAAAGCAGAGACATGTAAATGCACGGCTTACATTGACGGGGCCTCCTGAACGATGTCAAAAGTTTGCATTCCCATGGGACGGAAAGAGACTGATTTGGTTTGCTCCTTGCTGCGAGGAGCCGCTGGCACCCCTGTGCACCCGGGAGGTGTGTACTGCTGGCCAGGGACACGGGGGGATGTGGGTCCGAGGCCGCTGGGCTTCCCTGCGGCCTGCCCCTGGCTAGCAGTGGGGCCGGGCACGGCCATCCACCGCCCGCTGCCATCCCCCCTGTCTGTTAAATTAGTGTGAAGTGTTTTGCTCCTCATGGGCTGTGATATTTGCAAAGCACTTTGAAACACGCATCGTTGGCAAGGGCTTCTGGGCAGTTCTGCAGCCCTGTTGGGGAAGAGGTAGGATGCGTGACCTGCTGCTGCTTACCCTGCTCCCGACCCCGCGAGGTGCTGCCAAACCACCTGCCAGAGGCGCCTTGTTCTTTGTGGACAAGCTACACCTGGATTTTCAGAACTGTTGAGCAACGTTTCACCCTCCCGATCTTGGACACTCAACCCCATATACCTGGAGGGAGACGATGACGAGAAGTCGTGTGCACCCAACGGTGCGTGCATCCAGTCTTTCAACATCCACGTAGGCACCCCCTGCAGCTCATTGCTTTTTGAAGCTCAAGAGGAGAAGTCTCCTGGGTCGTGCTGGGCAACACGGCCTGCACGACAGGAGACACCCACGCGGGCCACCAGCCTGCTTCCCCTTGGTCGTGCCGGTAGGTTGGCACCCTCCCGCGGGACCGGTCTGGACCGCGTCCTCCCCGCTCTGGAGCTGCTGCAGGCCACCCCTGTGGCTCAGTGCATGGTACCTGCCGCGGCGAGCGCGGGCAGGGTGAGGGCAGGCGATCCGCGGGCTGTTGGCAGCTCCAGGGGATGAAGTCAGCGCCACGGGGACGTGCCCTCGCGGCAGCTGAGCGGCACAGACAAGCCCAAAGGCATTCCCAACGCCGCTTGTGAGTCCTCCTCCGGTGGTGCCTGAGCGTCAGGACGTAGGGAAACGGGGGCATGTCGTGCCTGCTCTCACAGCCGCAAATGGCACCGGGAAAAAGAATCGCTAGTCAGAATTGTTAAAATTTTCCTTTGAATTAAGGCTGGACGGGGAAAAAAAAGAAAAGAGACACCCTCCACTGAAGTGTTTGGTTGCTTTGCCCTACAGCCTGCATTCAACAGAATTTGGGGGAATGTATGTCTTCTTGAAAGACAACAACTCGAAAGCCCAACCCCAAACCCTCTTTACAATGTTCCAGAGGGAGGAATTGGATTAGCTATGGCTGTGCGCCGGGGAAGAAAAAGCAGAGCTATCATCTGATGCTTTTAAAAGCATCTTCTGAGCCACCATGTTAGGAGGCAGGTAAGTATGGCAGGTCCCCGAGGAGGGATGCCGCTCTCCCATAGAGCGGGTACCAGCAGGCACAGCCCCAGCTTGGAGCGGAGCTGCCGGAGCAGGAGCCCCGAGAAGCAGTGCCGTGCCGAGGCTCGGTGCCGCCTGCTATTTTTCACGGGATGAGGAAAGCGCTCTCGCCTGACCTGGGGGCTTCTTCCCCCTGGGAGAGGACAGATGGTCTCCCAGTGAAGGCGTGGGACTGGGAATCGGGAGCTCTGGATGCCTTTCCCGGCTACATCAGAAACGTGCTATGTGGCACCACCTACTTCTGTGCCCACGTTTCCTCCTCCTCCTTCCCTCTCACTCGCCGCTTCTTCCAGACCTTTCACCTTGCTGCTCAAATGTTTTTTTTCTTTCACAGAGTGCTTTTCGCAGACTCAAAAGCCTCCCGGCACGCTGTCGCCGGTACCTGGACCAGACGCCCACTCCTGCCCAGGCTTCTTCCCCCTCCTCGCTCTTCCCATCAATCTCTCCCTTCCCCTCACAGAGCTGCTGCCATTTGATGTCTCCCCCAGATACTGCTTGTGGCCAAAACTTCTCCTTGCTCTACTTTTGGAGCGTCGCTATTGGTTTTGCCGCAGGCAGTGTGCTCGGAGGCACAGGCGATCGGGATGCTGAGGGCAGAGCCGGCAGCGGGCGCGGAGGGCGGCGGGCAGCGGGCAGGGTTGAGCCCCTGCTCAGGCAAGCCTGCTGGCAGGAGCATCCTGATATCGGTGGATGTGACTCACGGCGGAGCAGCCTGACTCAGCATATGGGTTTTCTGCTCTGGACTGAACAAAACCTTCAGAGCTGGGTACTGCTCGTCCTCTTGGAGGCATTTGTCCCCATTTGGCTCTGGGTTTTGCTGTAATTTGCTGCTTCAGGGTGATGCTCTCCATTTTTGGCTAGAAGCGTGTGCTTTGTGGAGCAGGCGCTGGCTAGCTAATAAGCTTAGGGCACAGTTTTTCACTCCCCAAAGGTGATCTGTGTGACATGACACTGTGCCTCCCCTTCCCAAGGGCTCCTCGCAAAGGCTTTGCTTTCCGTGCTCCATCCAGGCTGCGGCTGTCAATGTCAATTGATTTTTTTAAGTGACTAATCGCAACATCTAGGTTATTTATTGCTGCCTCAAAAGGATGAGACGCCCACTCCAAAGCAAAAAGCACCTACACAGTTTCTAAAGCCGGGTCCAGTCCGGGCTGCCCAGCGTACGTTGCTGCTCCCGCTCACCCGGGGGACAGATCAGCGTGACGAGCCGTGGTTAGCAGTGCCAAAACGTTGGCGGCGTCAAACCCTTGAGCAGCATCCTTCGCGGTTGCTGCTCGCCGCCCAGCGCGAGCACCGGGGCCCGTCTGAGGCGGCGTTGGAGGCACGGCTGGCCTGTCGCAGCTGCTCCCGCCTGGGACGAGACTCGGGCTCGCTCCCGCTCCGAGCCGCGTTCACGCGGCTCACGTCCCTCGGGGAGCTCTGGCCCGGCAGCCCCATCCCTTGAGGTCCCGTTCGGTCGGTTTCGACCTCGGGCGCACGCAGCGGTGACTCCATGTCTTCAAATCCCGGTGGAAGCCTCCCCTTGACAGACTGAGCGTAGCTCTGCCGGGGCACAGCAGCCACGCAATTAATTCAGGTTTTTTCCAATGGCGAAGCGTGGGGATGCAATAGATGCTGTAGTCCTTGTCTTCAGCGCGGCTTTTGGTGGGGTCCTACCTGGCAGTCTCATGAACAAGCTGGGAGGATGCCTTCTGGATGCAAGCGCCCGGCGGGGCTGAAAACGCCAGAGATCCACACCCAAGTGGGAGTGTGCTTAGAGAGGAGACTAGAGGCATTTCCTAGGACCACCGATCCTTCCTCCAAAACACGAGGGTAAGGAAAACTGGCTCATCCAGTCTGCAGAGAAAAGCTGGGGATGAGGGAGAGGAGCGATGCCAGCAGGACAAGGGGATGCCAGCGTGTAAACCTTGAACCTACAGCTCGAAGCTTTGGTTTTTCAGGAGCGACCCAAAGGTGGGACGAGCCCGGCGGTGCTGAGGACGGGGTCTGATGCTGGCGACGTCCCCACGTACCACGGAAAGGCACGTACAGCGGAGCAGCTTGTGAAAGTGCGGCAGAGCAAAAGGTGAACCGCAGGACTGGTTGAAAATATCTCTACTTTTCATAACCCAACAACACGTCTTGCATGTAAATTAGGTGTCTGATGTGTTCCCACCACCATCAGCAGGATTTTTATCTGCCTGCGAGAGAGGGAGCTGGGTAAGAGCCTTTTGTTACTGAATAATCCTGCAAGAGAGGAGAATATAAGAACTAATTAAATTAAATCTTATTTAATACTTGGCTCAGGGTTAGGAAGGTAATAAAAGAAGAGAAACTGTTTCCTTGTTGTAATATGGTAGAGCGTTAATTAAAAAAAAAAAAAAAAAGCCCCAAAATTGTTGTGATGCCAAGTTGTGTTAATATCCAGCTGTTGTGCTTTGCATCTGCTGAAGTGCTGGAACAGTCCTTTAAAATATATGGCTTTAAGTTTGCATAAATAGAAGCAACGATCAAGGCTGGGGGTGGCAAACAAAAGGGAAAGCAGAGATGCTCTGCGGTACAGGGGCAGGAGATGGGGTTTCTCAAGGAGCTTTGCTCTCCAGAGGAAAACACAAACCTACCTCTGCCACTGCAGCCTCCAGCGAGGAAATGTTTCTGCACAGTGGAGGTGATGGGGCTTTTCCTTTCCCTATTCAGCAGAAGAGATGGCCAGTAAAGCTGATGAGAAAGCCAAGGGAATATTACTTCATCCCTAAACTTGTAATCTTATAACCTAAAAATTAAGGATTCTGAAATGTCTTTTGACCTTCTCAAAACTTTATTTTATGCAACTCATATAGAAATACTTTATTTTGATATTTTTATAAAAATATTTTTTATTTATTTTGCTATTTTAATCTATAAATGTATCATAAATTTTAGGAAAATCTTAGGTTATTTATCTTGGGCCCTTCCTGATAAAACTGAAACGTGCCTTGAAATATTCTGGATTCACTAAGTCTGCCTCTTTTTTTTATTATTCTTTTTTTTCCATGGAGATCTGCTGGTTCAGAAAGAATTCAGCAAATTCCTGTGATAACACGTTTGAAGATGATGTTTTGGAAAACCAGTAAGTGATACAGGTATAAAGCTCATCACATTTCAGGATTCTTATGAAATGTCACAAAGGAAAATAATCTATAGCTGCAGATTTAGAACAAACCCAAATATTTTCAGTTTTCCATAAATTAGAATTTTGGAAAAATCTAATTGTTTTAGAATTTTGAGGAAAAATCTGTTGGGGTGTCTCAAAATTTGGTTAGTGCGTGGGGATGTTTTGCCATTCCAACTTTTCATGTCATACCTGTGAAGGCGGGGCATTATGTGCCTTCCAATTACTGAGACATCATAATATGACATAAAAGCTTCAATAATTTTTATTTTTTATTTTTTAATTAAGAGCAGTTTGGGCTTGATACTGACTAAACTACCTTGCCTTTGTTTCTAGATCAAAGTGGCTCCTGTTCGTGTTGTAACGAAACGGTTTGACAGCTTCACTAGGGCACAAACAGGAGCCACTTTGATCTAGAACAAAGAACAGATGTCTCAAATAGTACCAGATAACAGCTGCTCTTTGTGATTGTAATGGAAAATAAAATGAGAATATTTCAACTATTATTCTTGTCATAATATGACACGATACAATGACTACTTCTGACATGTAATTTAATAGGTAAAAATAATATTATTAGAAGGAAACTCCACAAAATAAGAATGATTTTTTATTTTTTTTAATGGAGAATCCTTCATTTATAAAGTGGCAATTTTCATCGATACGCATGTTTTGCCAACAACTGAGTTCTGTTTCAAGTGCCTTTGTGATGGAAAACACTTCGTTTGACCAAAAATAAGGCTCTTGTTAGCTCGGAGGCCTCGGTGCTCAGCCGCCTGGAACACAGGGATGCTCTTGCAGATGTGCCCTGTGTCAGGGGACAGTGTAAGAGCTTCACTCTGCTGGGATGAGGAGGGGGATGCTGACAACCATTGAAAAGCGGGGAAGCTGCAGGATTTCTTCCCAAGAGAGACTTACTTGCTCAGACTTTTTCCTAAACTGCATGCAAACAGCCTTTGTGGTGTTAACTGATGACTTCGTGGTCTTACTTTGTGCCTCTGACTAAGGTCTCTCCCTGCTGAAGAAAGCTAGTGGAGGAGGGGAGGCTTCCTTAGCCCGCCGGCGCTGGGGTCTCGCTTTCCTCACTCCGAACCCAGAGACTCCAGGTTGCCAACAGCCGTGGTGTCGTGTGGCCACGACCCGTTGAACGTCCCCCCTCGTCCCCCTGCAGAGCCGCCGGGGCAGGCAGGGACCCGACGTGGCCCTTCACCGTGCCCCGCGGCATCGCGCTCCTGCAGCCTTGCCACCGGCACGCTCGGAGGCGCAGCCAGGACCAGAGAGGCTTCCCGGGATTTGGGGAAGGAGCCAAAAGTCAGTCTGCTCCCAGCCACCTGGTGAAGTTCGCTGAAACTTCAGGAGCTGTCAGTGGGGTTTCTGGCCAGCCTTAGCCTCAGGTGCTCCGGTGAGGAGCAGCAAATAAAACCTTAATTATTTTGTGTATGTAGATTGTCTCCCGAAACAGGCTTTTGGCAACCCTAATGGTTTTCTGCATGCCGGGGTGTAGCCAGGCACTAAAATAAGTCAGCCTGTAGGAGGGATGGGAGGTGGGAGATAGGGAAAACTCTTTTTATATTACTCCCCTTACTATATTAAGAGGCACCGTTCCCTTTCCTGGCTCGAGAAAAAGCTCTCCCTCGCCTTGCAGACAGTCTCTTGTCCTGGTTTAACTGCTCAGAAACCAGGATTTAGAAATCCTCGCTCTCAGCATCGCCACCTGCATCCCTGTGGCCTGCAGGGACGTGAGGAGGTCTTAGCCAAGATGGGCTGCCGGGTAAGGCCGTGGCGGTGCCGTTAGCTGTCGCCGGGGTCTGGGGTCTGCCTCGTGTCCTGGCGTGGTGGCCGGTTGCAGATGGAGAGAATACGAGGAGCTGGGCGTTACAGGGAGGTCCTGCTCCTTCCAGAGAAGGGTCTGATGGCTGAGGGGGACCTCGGGCACTGGCATTGCTTCTTGCTTTTTTCACACCACCCCCACCCCACCCCTTTTCTTCCTTTTCTTTTTTTCCCCCTTGAAGCTCGCAGCTGAGTGTCGCGGGGGGTGAGGCTGCCGGGGGGTGGATAACTTTGGATGTACGTGTTTTAAATAATGGCGCCGAGCCCAGAGCTTTTTGGATGGGCGCCGCCTTAGTATTGTGGAAATCCGGGGAAATAAATAGCAAATAAGTGACTCTGCCCCGCAGTCTTTGCTCCTGGCTGGTTACTCCTTATAGGTGAACTTCATCCCGTAACGGCGACAGTTTGCAGCCCCTTCAAGCACTCCTGTAACGCCCGTCCTTGGAGATGACTCAGGGAGACGTTTGACCTCCTCAGGTACGCAGAGGTGTACCTGCTGGGCTGACACGACTTCCCTACCTCGCCGGAAGCCTGGCGTGCTGCTGGCAGCCGCCGCGAGCGCGGAGGAACGGAGAGCAGGCTGTTTTCTTCCTGAAGCGAGTGGGAGCAGGCAGCGGGCGATGCTGCACCCCCGCTCCTCACGGCTGTTGTTTTCCGTCAGAGCGAGGGGGAAGAGAAGCAGACATCGCCAAAGCTGGATCGCACCAAACCGCTGTTTCTCCCCCCGTGCCCTCCCCCTGCCCCAGCCTAAACTCATCCCAATCCGTCACGCTGCTCAGAGTAGTAATTAATAAGCGTGCATTATTCCCAAATAGAAAAGCTCAGGTGAAAAGCGGGGCAGAAACAGCGACAGCCCTGGGTGCCCGCACGGATCCCGGAGTGTTTGGCATGGCCCCGCGGGGCCCGGGACCCCTGGGCTCCTCACCACAGAGGGGCCGGGGGATGCTGGGTAACGTCCCCCCTCAAAGCCATTCCGCTGAATGTAAAGATTTGTTGTCGTTTTTCCACAAAGCCTCAATATTGAGTTGCGGCAGAGGTGACGGTGCCTTTTATTTCACCGGGGTTTAGGATAAAAAGCAAGTCAGAGGCGTGATCCCACAGAGACATTATGCATATTTATTCACCCTACTCAGGAGCAGAGATGTTTGTGGGATGCAGCCTTAACATAGCATCTGAAATTACGCTGCTTGTCTAGATATTGCTATTAACATCTACCCATAACAATAGCATCATCATTTCTACACAAATCTACTTCAACAGAGAAAACGCAGAGGACACCCTGCGGTAAAGACAGCCTGGCTCGTGAGCCAGTTGCTCCGCCGGAGCCAAACTCTGCATCCCCCAAACGCTCTCCTTTCCGTCAGTAGTGCAAAGGGAATGAATTGTGAGGGTCAGGGGGTTCTGCGGTCCGGCCTCATACCGGGACGCAGCGGGGATCCTCGCCTCTGTATTTTTGGCAGGAGTAGGGATGTCGTACCGATGACCGGGCTGTGAGGAGGAGGAGGAGGGAGCAGGATGCTCCGACTCTTCCCGACAGGAGTGACAGCTCTTTGCTGGGGCTGCCTACTCGATACATCACACCGGGGGCCGGTAGACACCCAGCCCCTGTAAAATGATGGTAACTTCCAGGAGTGCAGGAAACACATCAAAGAGCTTCTGTCAAGACTAACTTGATAATAACAAATTAACTTTGTAAAATGGGGCCTTTCCAATGAGCTGATTCCTCAGTGGTGTTCAGAGACTTTTCCCCATTTACTTGCATTGTGCAAATGCTGATTTTTCTCAGGAAATCCAAGGCGTGTTTTATAGCCTAATATAGCGTTATATTGACTTTGAGTATTAATTCCAGAAATGATCCATTTCTGTGGTTGGAACAAAACCCCACCAATTTTCCACCATAGGGACCATGTTTACCTTGTGCTTCATATAAGAACAAGGCGTCCGGTAGAGCCTCCAATACTGGGAGACAACTGATCCAGTATTTTCCAACAGGCATGTTTCTACAGGTAGCAAGTAAGCCATTTGTTAGCCGTGACATCTATATAAGTGTCATCCTGTATTTTTTCCCCTTTTTTTTCTCCTTCTTTCCCCAATCACTCACTTTTTCTTAAGCTCTTTAAAAAGGGCTCCCAATGCTACATGGAGCCCCAGCCTGACAGTGTGAATATTGAGTACATCCAAGATTTCTTCCTACAACATCAGGTGTGCTTTGCGGATTAGGCAGCAGAGTCCTCACCAGACGACTTTGCTATAAAGCCTCATGAAATCTGCTCTGACAGGGGCAGGCAATCCCCGCAGAGAGCCTGCTTACAGTGCTGCCTGACTTGTGATGCTCAGATTTATTTTTGGAGTGCTTGGAGTCTTGAACGTGTTAGGCTCTGAGATGCCATTTTGCTTTCTCCAAAAATAAATTTGCAGTCTTTGTGGTTGAGGGCAAAACCACCGAGTTTATATTTTTCCTTCCATTGTTAAATAGCAAACAGAAGAACCATCCTTTAAAGCTATTCTTTATATGTATTTCAAAGAAGAAAGACAAGGCACGAGGCCCTTTCGCTCTACAGGTCACCTTGGATTCCCATTTGCCATACCCACACCACCCTTTTCTTGCTTGGTGAGTGGAACCAAATACGTTCATTTTTTACCTTTTTTTTTTTTTTCTTTTATGTTTAGCTCCCCAGCTGAAATCAAAGTGGTGGTGCTGGCACAGCTGGGAGAGGGACAGCAGCTGGCCCCTGTTCTCCAGGGGTGTTGCTAATTACATTTCCTCTGAGCAGGGTGGGAGGTAGCCTGTCCCTCCTTGGGCTTCCACCTAGGGTGTTTGCTAAAATTTCTTTTCCAAAAAGAAGGCAAAAAAAGCATATTTAAGCAGTCACTGTGTTTCAACCTGTTTTCTTCTTTGCTGTGTTGAGGACTTTCCTTGGGAAGGGTGGAGAAGGGAGGATGCAAAAGGATGGATGCTACCACACTGCCTAAGGCTTTGGTGAGATTAAAGCCTTCCTTGCTGTTACCGGCAGTCGTTAGCAGAAGGTAAAGGTGGGTGAGACTGGCTTTTGCTTTTCCTCTTGTGTGAGCATTGCTTGTTGTCAGCTTGTCCCGTGCGAGGCTGATCTTCGTGTCAGCAGGACACCAACAGTCCTGTAGTACCAATTCAGGCTCTGTTCGTGGCAGAGGGCACCCAACAAGGGGAGTCAAGTCGTTCTGCTGACCAAGCTAAAAAGCCACCTAATTCATTGTGGGCACAGCTGGGTCACGTATCACATCTCTAGGAGATGTTATGGGTTTCCTCACTGTTGTAACTAGATGGGAAGTAAGAAGATACGTGGCACTTAGGGACATGGTTTAGAGGTGGACTTGGCAGTGTTATGTTTACAGTTGGACTGAATGACCATAAGGGTCTTTTCCAACCTAAAAGATTCTATGATTCTAAGATAAACACGAAGTAGCATTCAGATATTAAAGAGGTGGGCTAATACCCCATAAGGTGTACGCTGCCACTGGGGTTTAATCTAAAGGACTGACTCTCAGGTGTGGCTATGCTCAGATTAATTGAGGTGTTTAATTTAGGAGTGTTTAATAAGGCTTACTGTAATCAGGTTTACTAGTGTTGGTGCAAAAGCCTTTCTGGCTGCCTTCATTTGTTTAAAAACGGGATTAATCGATGCCAATTAAATAGACTAGGACCACATTCAAAGTGAAATTAGCCGTTCTCAAGATAAATAAATGTTCAAGAAAGGGTCCGGGCTGGTTTAAGAGTCAGTGGCTGGGGGAACACGGGGAGCTGGTGGTGGAGGGAAACCTCTAAGCCCTGTCCCTGCACTGGGTGTCTGTGGGCTGCCTCCCCTCTGTGGAGCGATGCTGTGGCTCTTATGGCATGGTGCTTCCCAACAAGCCTATTTTCACTCCCCCAAATTGATTTAATTCCCGCCACGAGCAGTGCCAGCCATGCTCGCGCTTACGCGCCCGCGTTATTAAAGGCTACATTGATTGGATTTTTGCACGCTGTACCGACGTCGTTTCTTGACACACAGCTTTCTCCCTGTGCTGTAGTGAGTAGGAACAAATGTTCCCCCGTTCAGTCGTGGCCAAGGCGCTTTCAGCAGCTCTGAATGGAGAGGGAGGGCTCATGGTGAGAGCAGTTGAGTGCCAAGACGCTACAGCCGCGGCGCAGAGGCAAGCCTGAAAATAGGTGCTCAAAGACCACAGATGTGTAAGCCTCCACCAAAGAGAACCAAATATCTCATCCCAAAACCCCAACGATACGCATCTTGATCACAAATAAAATTTGCAAAGAAAAGATATTTTAAAAAAAATAATATAAACAAACAGAGAGTGTTGCGCAAGGCCCTGGGAAGACTCTGAATTTTAACATTCACACTGGCTTGCTCCAAACCTCTGCTCCAACAGGCAAACACCCACCTCCGTGCCCACCTACGCGCGCGGCTGTCACGTTCCTTCCACCTCCTGCATCCCCGGCAGCCCGGGATGCAGGAGATGATTAATGCTGGCAGAGTAGGCATGCGAGTAGTATTTGTCTCGATCTTACATAAATAAGATGCGTATGGAAATAATTGAATAAACAACAATGGTTTAACTGCATTTCCTCTGGGGTGTATCATTTAGAGCTGATGTGTTAGGAGTACGAAGGGAAAATGGGCAGTTTCCATCTGGTTTTATGATTCTTCTTGATTCTACTAATATATTGCATATTGTTTATAGACCTGGAAGACAAAAAGTCTCCCTCTTGAGCCTTGATTGCTTTACTGCTTCCTGCTCAAAGCACTGCAAGAGACTGGCAAGGGCTGCGTGCTGCTTTCTGAGCACGATGCTCAGCGCTGCTGATGGCCACCAAAATGCTAAAAACATTTGAGACTCTTGAGACTTAAGTTGCCATATAATATCTTTTTCTTAAAACCCCTGGTATCACAGATTGCAGTTCTGGCTATTGAAAGGACTTGATTCAATTTCCAGTGAAGCTGGTGAAAATCTGGGTTAGGCCCAAGGCAATATTTTTCAGGCTCCTGAAATGTGCTGTTCTTTCCAAATTGTACGCGTCGCTCCCATCGAGCATAAAAAAGCACAGGGAAAGTGCAATGCAATTGAAATCAAGTCACACAATGTTTTTTCTACCCCTTTCTCTTCCTCCTCCCCCGGTTCTCCTGAAAATAAACAAAAACAAAGTGAAAGAAAAATGAACAAAAACAAGCAGGGGAAAAAAGGTAGAAGGGGTTGTTCGGTACCAAAGTGCTACATAATTATAGATTTCCTGGAAAAAATGCTCGATGGGGTGTTACCCCTGGCTGCTGAGCCCTGCTGTGCACCCCCTGGGCCATTCAGCCTATTTGTGGCACTTTTTGGGATGGCCAGGATTGGGGCACAGCTGTGTTTTGCAGTAAGGGCTGGTCACCCTCCTGATGCGGATGTTTTTCCCATGACAAATTATCCGATTGAAATTCATGCTTCACTAGTCCAAGATGTTGAAAATAATAATCATCCCACTCCGCCCCGGCAGCGCGTTCCCCGTGAGGCACCACGCAGCGCGCGCCGCGATGCGTGGCTGGGAGATGCGGTGCTACCTCTCTCGCTGGCTGCTGGGGAGAGCTGAGATCAGCCGTGCCTGGCACACGGAGCGCCCGGCCCCGCTGACTTTGTTTAAATAAAGCTCCGGCTCCCGGAGCTCCTTTACAACTGGGCTGTGCTTTCCAGGGGGAGGTGGATGTGCATGGGTACCCCCACCCCGCTGGTGCCAGGTGTGATGGCAATGCTGGGACCCATTAAGAGGATGGATGGGTGGATGGATGGATGGAGAAAATAAGAGGGTGAGCCCAAGCCTCAGCCACTGGGAAGCTTTGAATCTAGCAGCAAGATTTGGCTTTCAGTTACTAATCTGCTGTGCAGAAGAGAGTTATTCTGGATTTATAGCCAGGGAGCAAAAGGAAGCAATTTGGCCCTGGGTTTCCCGTCTCTAATTGCGTGCCTGCAGCCCTCTTCGTGCAGGGTGATGACGGGAGCTTTGCCACTGACTTCAGGAAGCTCAGGTGTAAGGTTCCAAGTTTCACATCTTTATTTTTTTTCTTAATATTTAGCATTTTAGGCATGTCTTGGAATGATCCTTGTGACAACTTCATGAAACCCATCTGGCTTCTCTTTTTTTTTTTTTAATTATTTTTCAAATGCATCTGTGCAAATCTAAATAAGCTGTCGA
The DNA here is from genome assembly GCF_000737465.1 of Haliaeetus leucocephalus. Taxonomy (NCBI): domain Eukaryota; kingdom Metazoa; phylum Chordata; class Aves; order Accipitriformes; family Accipitridae; genus Haliaeetus; species Haliaeetus leucocephalus. The sequence goes on from NW_010972437.1 coordinate 485,261, forward strand.
TGGTGATATAACATACACTCTGTAAAAGCGTGAACTCTGTGTGCTCGGTGCTTATTACCACCAAGTGCAAATCCACCAAGAAAGGCGTTTCTAACTGGGCCTCCTGTCCTCGATAACTCAGGTGGTATTTGTGCAGATAAATCATGGCACCAAAGCATTTATTTGCTGTTAGTGACAGGCACCATCTGCTACATGCCTGCGAAGCGTTCAGGAAGGGAACCTGCCATGTGCAGGGAGGCTGTGGCAATGAGAACAATAACAGCGGATTTAGCAGCAATATTTGCAGGCAGCCGAAGGCAGAGGGTATGGCTGCGAGGTCAAGCGCAGGCACGGCCAGCAGTCCTGCCTGCCAGGAGCGGAGGGGCAGGCGGGCTACCTCAGGCACAGGCTGGCGTGACCTGGCAAACAGCGTCCAGGTGGGAACGAGCATCCCCTGAGTACCCACACGTCCCCACGCCAGCATCCCCCCCGAACCATGTCATGGCTTGAAGAGATCGCAGGCTTAGAAACGTTCCCCGATGGCTTTTGCGGATTCACCCCCAAGTGCTACGTGTGGATAGATTGCCGGGCGAAAATACCCTCTCGGGAGGAATTCGGGTACCCCTGGGGCACAGCTCTCAAGATTTGGGATAATGAGGGACCGCCGATCTGCCAGATAGTAGGTGTGAAGTCTTTGACGCGCGCGGCATCTCGGTGGTAGCCTGGGTGTCATTACTGCCTTCCTCTGTGACAGCAGCCAAATCACACAGCCCCCGAGGTGCCTGGGACTGATCATTCCCGCCGCCTTAATTAAGCTGTGCTGCTAGTGGCAGGCTGGCTCCCGCTCCTGCTGAAATGGGCACGTTAAGGTTTGGCACCACCATGTCGCCATCTGCAAAGCGAGGGAGAGGGTATCGAGCTGGTAGGGGTGGGAAAGGCTGCACGGTAGAGCGCTGCAAGGGGGTTTGACGGGAAGGGTTTCTGAGCACCGCTGTGACCTTGTATCTCAGAATCATGCTATCCCTGCTATATAGATACTTATTTATTTTTTTAGAGCACAATAGGACTTTTTAATAGAAAATAATCGCTCTTCTTTCTGGATAAGCAAGCGATTCCCTCCTGGAAGAAGCTCCCAGGAATTTTCTGCTCTCACATGCCTGTGCATTACAGCAGGGTCAGCTCTCTGTGCAAGTCAAATTCATGCAAAACAACATACATGTAGGCTCTAGTCTACTGGGTTTAGATCAGAGACGGATCAGATGACTCACAGGAATCTATGGAAATAGATCAAAGTAGCAGCACACGTTTGAAGAGAGCGTTTGCATTCGGCAGGGAGCGGGGTTTTTTTGACAACGGCTCGGAGCATGAGTCAGAGCGTGGGCCGGCGTGGGTGGCTGCGTGGGCGGCTGCATCTGTGGGTGTCGGACCGAGACAGACGCAGATAGATGGCTGCAATTAAGTAGTTAGTGAAATGACTGTAATAGTAAAATGAATTTAAAGGCGCAGGTTGCGAACGCAGCGCTCCCAGATAGCTCCTTCCCGGCAGCTCGGGGGCCGGCGGGCGTTTCCCGTTGGATGCTCCGCTTCGGGAGCCAGTTATCCCTGCTGATGTAGGTGGTGAGTCGGGTGGCTGCTTGCTGGAAACCGGCTTGTTTCCAGCTGCCGCGCACACCCTGAGGAGGGCATGGGACGGGTGGTGGAGCCCTGCCCGGGGCCGCGGGTGCTGACCCCGGCACACTCCTGCTGGGGAAGGAAAGCCGGGAGGAGGAAGGGATGCCAAGCAGAGCTGGTGAGGGAACAAGGAGAGGAGAACAGATCTACATTCGCTGGGAATGGCTGCAAAACGCCCACATACTTCTGTGGGACTAGGATCACGCCCAGAGCTCGCAGAAAAGCTAAAGTTGGGGTTTTGTCTTTTTTACAGTGCCCATCACTATCGCTTCTAAATACTGGTGCTGGATCCCACTCGTGACGTGACCCTGGTAATGCAGTCCAGAAAACCTGCTCTTGGGCTGTACCTCTGCCTTTGCAGCAAATGTGAACCACTTGCAATTAACTGTCTCCAAAGGACCTGGGTTCGGCTCCTTCGCTGTTGCTCTTGGTGCCCCCAAAATGGCAAATAGCGCCTGTATTACGTCGGCTTGCCAACTCCATCCTGTGGGACCCCACCTCTTGGCAGCCCCATATGGGAGCTTTTGGGGGTCAAAAGTGGAGCGAGACTCTCTTCCTCACTGCTATTTTTAGGTATTGCTTCTTCATGCCCTGCCACTCAGGTTTAGTAAGTCTGCGTGGCGTAAGAGAAATCTGATTAACATAAATAAATCGATAAAGGCCTCAGTAAATAAGTGATGAAAGAAACGCAAAGCTTGCGGCCACTAACCTGCGTACCCAGCTGAATCTCTGCACATGACCTGGGTGAGAGATCGGCAGTGCCAGATACCTGCTTTGGATTGACATCCGTGCTTTTGATGTTTAAGCTTCATTTCTATGCAACAGTGCCACTGACTTAACTGATAGTATCAACTCACTCAAGTCTGTTAGTAATTTTTGAGTGGTTTGGGGGCAAAAAATTTAAAAAGTCATTCTCCAAGCCCAGCTTTGCCATTCTGTAAAAATGAGACAAGAAGGAAACATTTCCCTATGTATTGTGCTGCCACATTTAATGATGAATCGTAATTAGATTTGCTGCCAACAGTGGGGAATGGCTTGGGCATCCCATGAGCTGAGAGGATCTCGTGTACCAAAACACAGCTCCCAGAAAGAGATGCCCTCCTGGGTCCTACGAGTGGGCTCCTGCATGTTTCCAGACTGCGCAGATCTGCCAGTTCAGGATTACCTGTGTGCTCCAGAAAACCTCCTAACTTCTGGAGGAAACCACCCGTGTCTATCAGCAGTATTTGAATGAGGAACTTTTAAAGATATTGCTTGCTAAATACCTATTATTGCCCAGCACCCCCCTCAGCTGGCCCTGCAAGGAGACATGTATAGTGGGGATTTCCTTCTCTGAGCAGATGGCTGTTCCGCGGAAGGGAGGATTTATAATTTATTGATTTTTTTTTTTTTTTTTTGCGATGTTCTGCACAGACGAGGGATGAAAGGATTGCTCTTCACTCTGATTGCTACACAGAGCACATTTTAGCAGGGAGAAAGGGTGTTATTTTGAATAATAAAAAAAACCCCAAACCTAACTCTTGAAGTAGTAGATGTGTAAAATTAATGTATTTTTAAAAGTGTCAGTATAAGTGCTTCTAAATGTGGCCACTGTAGCATACGCTGCCTACACAGTTGCAGCATTTCCCAGCGTGTGTGAGCAGCACCGTCCTCTGCCGAGTGCCGTCGGAGCTGGGCACGGCCACCACTGACACGGCCACCGCCAGCTCCAGCGCCAGAATCTTGCTTCGTTTCTAGAGAAGTCCTGGGTGCAACAATTTGCTTTTTGTAGCTAAACAAGGTCTCACTGAGATGATTACCCAGCCCGATACCTTTACGGCTGGTTATCCCTGCCAGCAGGAAGGACAAACACACGGTGACGAGCGGGAAACTCTCAGGCTGGGTGATGGACGTCACCTGTACCGAGGTGAGGAACTGTATGGAGGTGAGCTGAAACTCGGGCAGTTTCAGCTACCCTGGTGCTCACCTTACTTGCTGCAATTCCTGGGACGTTGCCTGCAAGCAATTTCATGGACTATGAGTTACTGGAGGTAGTCCAGGTTTACTCATTACATAGCTTTTCATTTTCCCTTTTCATTTTCAGCAGTCTCTGGTCTACAGCGGTGTTACCCATCGTAATGTAAAATACTTCTGTGTCAAACTATGGATTAGAAAGGGAGAGAAATTAAATTGCAACATGATTTTTTTTTTTTGCAGGCAAACTTCCATTCCTGTCTGTTCTCGGACTGGGGTGCAATTAGAGTTTATTGGAGCTCAGAGTTTCATTTACCATCTTTGATTGTCAGGCAGTCAGATGCGTGCCTTTCCCCACCTCTCAGACCTGTAATTTAGCTGCTGCTCTGCCATGACACTCGACTCTGCTTTAATTACAATGATCGCTCAATCTGGAAAGCTATTTCAAGGGGGCTGAGGGCTGGGCGTTTTGAGCCCTCTCCTGCATGGGGGCTCTCCCCAGAGCCAGGGTTGGTCCCCCAAAGCTTTGCGCTACGGGCCAGGCTATGGTGGCCGTGCACCCCGGCAGCAGGCTTTTGCATCTCGTGGGAGAAGCATTGTAGGTCTAAAACCAGGTAGTGATGACTGCAAAACCGCCCAAGGTCCGGGACGCAGGATAGAGCCTGGAGCCGTTAACCATCGGAGTTCTCTGCTTTTGTGTAAAATCAGCTTTTTAAAATTATTATTATTTTTCCCTGTGGCAACTGGAGCAGATGTGTTTTTCAAGGACCCTGAGCAACAGCTCGCCGGGGCGTGCTGGTGGGGCCGTGGGGCTGTGCCAGTGCCGTGCCGTGCCGAGCCGTGCCGTGCCCGCCCGCCTCCCCACTCCCCCAGTCCCACACGTGGCCCTCGCCCCAGCCCGCTCACACTGACTCATCCTCCTGCCGCCGCACCTTCGCACGTTGCCGTTTGCTGCTCCTCCGCTCCCTGCGTCTGTCTGTCTGTCTTTTTTTTTTAAGGCTCTTGAAGCAGTTAAAAAATCAAAAACATTTTTTCTTGCTGTTCCCCGTAGCCAGCTGGGATGACAGCGAACGGCAGCCTCTCGCCATGCTGGTTTTTCACCTCATACTGTGTGCAGTTCGGTCGAGATGTCAACCGGCTCGTGGATCTGTCCAGATGCTTCAGGGGATGGTGCCGAGATCTTTAAAAATATGGGCGCCGCGAGTACGGGGATCCCACGGCCCCGCAGGGCCAGCACCCCCGTTGACTTTCATTCTCCTGAAGAAGGTGGTAGGACACCAGGTGGAAGCCTGGTGGGCTCTCCCAGGCCGCAAACCTCCATGGCAATGAGCTTCGGGTCTGTTTTTAAGCCACAAAAAAGGGCAGGGAGGTGTATCACCTCACCGCGGTGGTTCCCTGTAACGGGGTGCAGTGGGGGGGCACAGACCCCCAGTGCAGACAAACAGGCGGGGCCGCATCTCCCAGGGGAGCAGGGGAAGGGGCTGCTCCTGCTGTCCCCCCACCGGCACCCGGCGGTGGACCAGCTGCGGTCAGCAGCTGGGGGGGAACAAGAAGAGAGTGCTTTTCCTCTGAACTCACACAGGTTATTTTCCATTAAAAAAATACGCTGATTTATCTTTTTTCTTTTGTTTCAGAAAATGTAAACAATTATTATTTTTATGCTCCTTCTGCCAAATGTCATAACTGCATAATTGTCGAAGCATTTGACTTTTAACGTTTTGCAAATTGTTGATACCAAACCATCCCTCTCATCTTTTTCCCTAGACCGAAGGGTCTCCTGTTGGGGCTTCCCTGGTGCTACCCTGCCAAGTAGCTGCAGAAGGACCTGGTGGTGGCAAAACTCCGATCACCCCGCGCTACCTGTGCCACACAGGCACAGGGTGCTTTGGGTTGGAGAAAAAAGAAATAATTCCAATTTAAACGTTTATCGTTGAAGGGAGCATTGAGATGAAGAAGGGAAGAAACAGGATGGGTGATACGCTGTGGATGCTGGGGGCTAATTCGTTCCCACCAGACACCATCCCTGCCCCAGCAGAGCTCCGATACAGCCAAGCAATTTGGCTGCGGCTGCCCTGGGCTCACAGCAAACACTGAGTGTGTGAAGAGGTCAGGGCAGCTAATGGTCTGTAAATGGGAGTGTTTAATGCACAAGGGCTTTGCTGCGCTGGGACCCAAGTGACCGTGGGAGCAAACTGGTCGTGGGAGGATTAGCTTGGCTGAGACAAGAGGAGCTCTGGCACATATGGCTAACAACAAGGATTTTTTCATCTAAGTATACACACAAAAAGTGCTTTTTAATGATAACAGTTCCCCTCCTGTAAGGGGGAAAGGGGTAAGTCATTTTACGTATAGCAGCCAGGGCCACATTTCCGGCGGTTTGGGCTTTGGTCAGGAAAGACTCACATGGAGAAAATCATGATCTGTGTGCTTGTAGTCTGGTCTTTCTGCGAGAAGAGAAATTTGAGGAGCAAAACACAACTGTGCTCCTCCTGGTGCCTTTCCAGCCACGATCCGTAAGGACGACTGGAGCGGAGCAGAGTTCATCTGGTACATGACCTTACCAGGGTCCGCCAGCCCCGCCGCCTGCCCCGCTGCTCTGGCTTCGGAGCAAGGGGCACTTGAGCAGCTCTGGCCCTGTGGGCCCCTTCTCTGCCCTCCCCCCCCACCCCCCCCTGCCCCCTCGTCCTCCGGGCAAGCAGAGAGGGGTCCTCTGGGCCCCACGAAGGGGTAAATGCCGGTCCCTTCACTGACGGTGCTGCACTTGATGAAAAAAGCACAGGGAAATAATCAGTCTTTGCAAAAATATGTCAGAGTACAGCGTAAGCGACAGCTTCAAGGAAAAACTTGGTTTGCTTTTCAGTGTTAAATCAGCCTCCGTTCAATGCCCATTAATATGCGGTTGGAAAGGATGACATTTAATTTTCTTCTTATTTTTCCTTTTTCCTCCTTCTCTTTTTTGCAGTTCCAATCACTTTCGTCTCTGCCCTGTCACAAGGCTTGCTTTTTGCTCCCCAGAGCTGTTATCTTCAAGCAAATAGCCTTTACCGATACTCTTTGTACCAGCTGAGGAGCAGCTCCGTGTGCCTTGTGAGATCCGGTTTGCCCACACACAGCATTTACAGAGTGAATTTGTTTATTTAAATAAGTTTCTTATTTTCTCCCTACCGGAGCATTGGCAGACATTGGGGTGTCAAAGTCAGTTATCCTCTGGAGAGCAAGACGGGAACAGTTGGGTTTTTGCTTGCTGCCTGTAGCCGCTGCAGCGGACTTGCACGAGGATGTGTTCCTTGCCATGAGCCTCCTGGAGCTGCTGATCCCAGGATGAATGAGGGCTGGAAAGGGAGAGCTGGCAACAGCTGGTGGGGAAGCAGACGGATGGTGAGATGATGTGAATAATGTGGCCATGCAGCACTTGAGCAAAGCCACTGGGGTCATGCAAACGCTTCTGCGTGCGTGTTTTCTGTCTGCTCCTCTCCCCTGTGCATGCGTTGCATGTGTGCCTGGGCAATCCCACCCTGCATCCCTGATAGAGTGTTTCCATCCCAGGATGATGACCTCAGTTGTGATCTTGCTTCCTTTCTGGCAAAAATGAGTTGTGGGTCATTTCAGTGCCGGTGCTGCAGAGCTGTGCTAGGGCCACGTGCATTTCTGCACCGCCGGTGCTACTCGAGCGGGGCTGTTTGCTTGCTCAAAGCCAGCGAAGCACAAATCTCTTTGCTTTCCTGAGGTCTGTACTGGTAACACGCCAGCCAAAAGGAGAAGCGGAGGGAGGGAACAAAAGCTGTCCTGTAGTGGAAGCGCAGAGCGAAGGACTGGCTCCTGTCAGGCTGGCCTCACGCAGAGCAGAGGAGGTGGCAACCACAGGAGGGCTGGCAACCCAAACCTCAGCTGAAGCAAGTGCTGGGGCATGCCTGAACCGGCACCGCTATTCCCGTGCCGCGGAACGGTTCAGCCGTGAGGAAGAGGTGCTATAAACTGGCAATGAAAATGCTTGGGAAGTCCAGGTGAATTGTTGGCCATGTCTAGTGGAGATTGTGAAAGGAAAACAAATCCTGTGACCAACAAGTAGAGCATTGGCCAGAAATTTAAATCTCCTTTTTATCATCTTTTCCTTCCCCCAGCTGTAGGGAGTGTGTTGGTCACCTTATTATTTTATTCTTAAGTTTTAAAGCTTTGCTGGAGCATTTCATTTCAGTAAAACCTATGGGGTTTGAGTTTCAAAGCTTTGCTGGAGCATTTCATTTCAGTAAAACTCATGCTTTTCTTGGCCTTTTTTTATTTTATTGTAAGTCTCTTCTCTTGCTCAAAGATGGTTGATGGAAAAAACGCTAGCCAGGAGTTCTTACAAATGAATCATTTCTATTTCAAGGTATTTCAGGTTAGCATAGGCTGATGGAGCCTGTAAGCAGTAGATGGGCCTGAGGATGCTTGAAGCTATGCAGGGGGATGCCAGACATTCGTACTCCCACACTTTCACAGAGCTGTTGAAAATTGATTTCTATGAAGCATCCATCCTCCCCTTTGTATTTGTTCCAGGAGGGGAACTAAATACAAAGCTGTATGGATTCTGGAAACAATGCCCACTTTTCTGGCAGCCAAACCTATCTCCAAAGCAAGGTAACATGGCATAATTCAAGAAGTCTCCTGACTTTATGAACCGTACTAATCAATGTTTATATTTAATAGAGTTATAATTGTCTTGATTTACTTCACTCCTAGTCACTCAGCAGGTGAGACTTGGTGGTGCAGCGACCACTGACGTGGAGAGTTCCCGCAGGTAATGTCTGCTTTCTGGGTATTAATGAACTAAAGCTCAGGTCTCTCGTTTTGGGCAAAGCAATGGTTGCCAGTCCCTCTTACCAGTGGTCCAGCAGAGCCGAAGGCACTTACCCAGGGCCAAATTCCCTTCATCCCGGTGCTGCTGTCCAACAGAAGGGTTCCTCTGCAGAGCTGAGGTCCCACAGCACGGCTGCCGCCAAGGTGCCCCAGCCCACGGTGTGCCCGGGGACACCTTTCGCAGGCCCCCTGCGCAAAGTCCTTGGGCGCAGGGGAGCCTGCAGTGCAAGCGGTGGTGGAGGTTTGGGTGAGTTCCTGGCACACACCCACGCAGGTTTCCTTCCAGGAGATGATGCTCTGAAAGTGGTGGGGATTAGTGTAACTCTTGTGCAACCGTGCTGAGACCCACAGTGCTTCTGGCGGGCTGATTGAGAAGAGATTTGGGCTCCATAGGACCCCATTGAGTGAGAGCAGCTGGCGAAGTGTTTTAAAAAATCACCTAGATAGTGTTTACTTGAAGCGTAGAAACTGCTGTGAGATGAGAAGTCATTATTTGCCTGTATTTTTTTGCTCACCATCCATAACTCGCATCGTGGAAAGGGATGCTTTGGGAATCTCAGTACTTCCGAAAAAGAAACACCACTCAAACCCTTGCGCTCACATGTCCTGCTGAAATCCCCCATCCGTGTATTTCCACTGGGCTGGGCAGCGGGGCAGCCTGGCACCAGGCAGCCTGTAGGACCCGGCTGTGACCCAGTGTAAAGAGCAACGCAGGCTGAAGTGGCACAAAATAGCAATATTTCCAGAAAAAATTTACAAGGTGTCTGTAGGGTAATGTTAATGCCCCTAACAAAGCAGCTAAGTGTCAGTTGTCAGGCATCTTTGCCTTATATCAGTAATTATTCATATGAGAAAGAAGGGTGGTGTGCCCTGTTAGAGAACTGCCTGGTGAGAGGCAGCTTCTGAAATACTACCCAGGTCCCCTGCGTGGGATGTAATGCATCTGTGAATGATCATCAGCCCTTGCCCAGCTGGAAGATAACTCCATTTATCTCCTCGTCAGGACCATGTACCCCAGACACCTTGAACTGGGGACAGGCTTGTTGCCCCCGGTGCAGGGGATGCAGTGTCAGCTGAGAAAACATCTTATTTCCATATGACACCTGCTGGTAAAAAAAAGGCATGGCTCCCCTTTAGAAACAAGTTCTGCTTTGTGGCTTTTTGTTTTTCAAAAAAGCATGCATCTCTTACCGCTTGCCTGTACGGGGTTTCTCGGTGCTCCGAGTTGGTATTCTCAGTACTCTGATTCATGTTGGCAGGTTGGAAAGTACTTGTCCAAGGCACTCATGTGGACAGGACGTATCTCTAGATGTTAGATTTCTTTGATTCTGCAGAAGATGAGCTTTCGAAAAAACCCACCCCTAAACTAATTAAGCTTCAAATTATTTCAGCGGAAACAGAAACTCCTCTGAATGTGAACAAATGCAATATAGTTTAATGCCATCACCATAAAGAAAGGTGACCATATTTTCACATCGAAACAGAGCTCTTGAACATCAGCAAATTTTATTTTATGCTTTATCATTTTTCTGTGAAGAGGTTATCAGCTTTGTGCAACCTCTGCCCTCTATGTTACCTTAACTGCCTGCTGCGTTTGCGGGAGGAAGGCAGTAGTGATGGAGAGTAGGAGCGTGGAAACCCCCGTGACTGCCAGCTTGCTAACCTCCGTGGGTCGTGGCAAAAACCTGGTGGACTGCTCTGCTGCAGGAGGGACCCGCTCAGTCAAAGTGCCCTTGAATGGCATTTTGCAGAGCCTGGAAGGGCTGCGGAGATGCAAGGCATTATTTATACGCCAGTTTTCTGCTCCAGCTGGAGACGTGAGGCTGGAGTTGAGCAGGAATTACAGGCTGCCAGATCTGACCTGAAAGTGGTGAGCACCTGGGCCACAGACGCTGGCTTTATGTCAGTCCACGTTTGATCAAAACAAAAACCCCAAAAAACACACACTGGCTGGAAAAAATATTCTATGTACAATACTTGATAATGTTTGTGGTGAGGACTGCTCTCTGGCTACATAGCAAATACCAACTTGCTGAAGGCCTCTCTCTGCTTATGCAAATCTCCCTAAGCTTATTCTTAAATCCAAGATCGCCCTGGGTGCGCTGACAGGTTTCAAACGTGGTCCTGAGTGCTGCAAAGCTTGCAAACCCTTGATTTGCAGTGTCGCTATATTCTTTGGCTGGCTGTTTAAGAAGAATATCGTTCAACAAACAGTAGTTGAATGCATTTGTGTCAAGTGAAATCATTCCTTTTAAAGGTTTAGTTGTCAGGTATTCATTAAAGCGGGTTTCACATCAAAATGATAGTCACTAATACAGCGAAAACATCTTTTATAGCTTTCAGAATTTTTATGTTGCATTGTAGAAATGCCAGATCTCCACTGGTACAGAAATGTCTTCCTGGACCTACATGGTAGTATGAGACTGCATTTCTCTGGTTCCCTTCAGAAGAAAATTAAATATGGTGGGAATGAGGACATTCCTGAAAGTCCTTTGTATAAATAGGGCGCAATGGACTGTAGCTGCAAATGTAGCATAACATTCCCATCGCTTCTGCAAACCGTTTTCCACCTTGTAAACACTAAAACTGGAGTTTGTCTTTCATTATCTCCGTAAGGTGAAAATTACCATTCTAACTTCATTCTTTTTTAAAGTAACTGAGCTAAAAGGTACTTCTGGCTTAAGAAATGGAAAGTCAGTAGCAATCTGGCCACTTGAAACTCTGATTGTCTGGGTGCTTTGGAGAATTTCATTCATCTGGGAGAGTGCTAAATCACCATTTAGTGCAAACCAGTCCTTTTTTGCTAGTCCCCAGGCTGGAGAAACCCAGAGGACACCGCCAAGGCTGCAATGGCAGGGGGCGCCGAATTCAGGTTAATGGGAGCTGTAGCACGCTCAGCTCTCCCTGAAAGTCAGGCAGATGCCTAAATATGGATTGAGGCATCTCACTTTAGACTAGCTATTTTTGAAACTGCTGGCCCTGGTGTGTGAATTGATGGCATTTCAGTTGCAAAGAGCAGATGGTACTCGCTAGTGATCCAGGACAGCTTTTTTGCATTAGTGTCAAGAATAGATCAAATGCCAGCTGTAGCTCTTTTGGGTCAGTGGAGGTGAATTCAGAGAGTGATGTGCACACTATTGCAACATGCAGCGGCAGGGAAAAATCAGGTGTTCCTTTTAGCAGCACAAAGTGCTTTTAAATGGCTTCAAATGCTATTCCTTGTGCCTTTTTGCACAGCTCAATTCCTTGTGCGTCTCACTCAGCAGTAAACTAAATTGCCTTATACTATAAAAGTATTATTCTGCATAGATTTTGTTTTCAGTGTGGTGCAATTCAGCATTTGCACCCAGTTCTTGGAGGCAGCTTTGGCTGTGCTGCTGGTGGGGCACTTCGGAGAGGCACGGTCTCTTCTCAACCCCGTGAGCCGGAGAACTCACTAAATTTAATGGTGCTGAGCAGCGTCTGGAGGGACCGGGGCGGAAGAAGGACCTGCAGTGCCCTGGTTTGCCTTCCCAGGAAATCTAGTTTTAGAGGTCCTGGTGGAAAGGCTGCCGAGCTGATCCGTCTAAGAGCAGGCAGTGTAAGGAGGAGTTTGAGAGTATTTTATGTTTATTAGAAAACCAGAGGTGGTTTCTGTTTCTCGGCTTACTGCTCATTTTATGTATTGCTGAACTTTAGTTGTACTCTTAGTGAGAAACTACAGAAAGGTGGTGTAGTGTCAGCAAGGATGAGCCTTTTTTGTTAGTTTAATTGGGTGCATAGCCTCTTTTCTTTGACTGAAGAAAGCTATGATGCATAAAGAAGAGAGTTTGCATCATTTAAGGCAAAAAATGAGTCGTGTATGTATGAGAAAGCTGGTCCGCAGGCACACCCTGCTGGTGTGTAGGGAGAGTGCAAAGAAAATGTATATATATACTTCCTAAAAAGGCAGATTTCCTGGGTTTTATAATCTACATTAACTTTTTTCCCATGGTATCTCTTTCTTGGTTTTCATTCCTGAAAACATGAGCAGTGATGCAGAAGTCAGGAAGGTCGCCTGACCAGGAGGACTCCCGCAGCAGATTGCAGTGCTTTTGGAAATCTCAACTGGGTCTGTGTGACTACCAGAACGACTTTATCACGGGTGTAGATGACATGGCTAAGGTCTAAAGTAGGTTGTATGTGACGCCTCTACATGCCCTAAGAGAGGTAAGCAACACTGTGAGCTCGACTGTTGTCAGGATTTTTCTGCATGACGAAAATTACTGGAATAGCAACAGAGAAAAAAACCTGTTCTTTGATTCTGCTCTGGAATCTCTCCCAGATGCCCATGTGATGATTACCTTCATATGACTTTCCAGCCCCCCCCAAAAAGAATAAAGAATAAAAAAAAAAATCAAGGAAATAATTCTCCCTTTAACCCCAAACAAAATGTCTGTACTGATTTGGAAATAGCTATTCCAGGTGATGTCTGCAGGCAGACCTGCTGCTGTTAATAGTATGATTGAATTACCTGGAAGCAGTAAGTGTCTTCAGATTGTATCTGGCCTTCACAGGGCAAATATTAATGCTGATATTTTGAAGAGTCCTAGGCGAACATTGGCCATCCCATTTGAAACCTCTCAAGTGGAGCCAATTTTGAAAAATTGCTATGCAGCAGAAAATCAGGCTTTTTTTAGAGATGTCAGACCAGAGACACCCTTGTTCATTAGTCCTGGAGTGGCTAAACACCTGCATTTTTCGAGACATATACGGCAATTTTCATATATTTGGGAGTCGTAAGACTGATGGAGAGATAGCGGCCCAGGGAAGGAGGGGAATTGAAAGGACCCCTCATTTCTGGTGTATGACCCCCAGGGAGCACAGCTGGCAGCACAGCTGCCTGAGCATTAGCACCTGCCGGGGTCTCCCCTCTTGTTCCCCCACCCATGATTTGGATAACCACGGCAACCTGGTGCCAGGATAACCCTGCCCGTGATAGGTGGGTGCCCTGCAGTCTCCAGGTGCTCTGGCTGTAGCAGCTTGCTGGGATCACGCCTCAGCTTGGTGGCCCAGAGTGTGCTGGTAGGACTGGAGGAAGCTGTTGGGGTGTTCTTGGTGTTCCCTGGCAATAAAAGGTATGTCCTGGGGATGCAGGAATACAGAGTTCTCCCTGTGAAATCACCGTGGGAAAGGGGATGGAGACGGAAGGGGTAGCTGGCAGGGTGAGCAGGCTGCGTGCAGAGGTGCTCAGGAAGCTCCCTGAAGATCAGGAGCCTCACCTGTTGGCAAGCTGCGTTTCCTTTTGCCATTTATCGTCTCTGTATCTGGTGTAAATAATGCTCGCATGGACTCAAGTCTTCCTGACTTGTTGGAGAAGCAGGTGATATTACAAATTACGGTGCCTAATTCACTTCAAGGAAGGAAGAACTTAAAGGAAAAATCATCATTAATATGATGATTCAACCTTCATTCACCCTTTTCCCCGGTACCCAGTGCTTGTGTTCATAACTGGTTTGGAAATCTTCTTTCAGCCCCTTCCCCAGAAAGGGTAAGTGGCAGGCCTTTGCTCTTGCCAGGGTGCATTTCATAGAATCATTTAGGTTGGAAAAGACCTTTAAGGTCATTGAGTCCAACTGTCAACCCAACACCACCATGCCCACTAAACCATGTCCCGAAGTGCCTGGATTTGGATGCTACGCCCTGGGAACCACGAAGCTTGTATCCCGTTCACATCCGCAACCCATTTTTATCCTGTAAGGAGGGCGTTACCTTCATGAACAAACTGGTTTTCCATAAGCATAAACTCAGTTTGAGCCCTGCAGCCTGAAGTGCAGTCTCGGCTTACACCTGTAGGTTGTGCTTCTGGACAGCTTTTCTCAGCAACAATAATTGCTCTCCTGGACCCGTCCTGTAAAATGACGCACTTTCTGTCTATCTTCTCACAGCTTGTATTTGTCAGGAAAAATTACTAATCGCTTGCATTTGCTAGATTAGTTTCGCATTTGTATAAACCTATAACAAGCCTGTAATAAATCAGAGTGAGATAGCCACTGCACGGTAAAATAACCAGCAAATACAGCAATGGCCTTAATAGTAATAATCTATGCAGATATATGCTTCTGTATATTTTATGATACTTTTATATGATGCCAACAGTGTGCTAAGCACTTCAAAGCCTTGGAAGACAGATCTTTGCCCTGCAGCATTTGCACAGTAAACAGCCATTCAGGGGAAGGGCAGCAAGGAAGTGCCTGATATAGTTGGGATGTTTGAGCAGTAATGTTATTGCTTGCATAATTAATGTCAGTGGCATGAGGAAAATGCTGGGGCTGATACATATTTCTATGGTTGAGGGGTTTGTTTTGTTTGTTTGTTTTTCATGATGAAAGATCCCTGTCAGTGGCCATGCCTGATAACGTGCCAGTTCTCAAACTTTGTGAAATGTGATGAAAAGCCTGTGCTTGATTTTGCTGTTACAGCAGTGAAGGGCTATGCCTTGTGCTGCTAAATGGAGAAGTAACTTGGATATGGCAGGCACAGGAGGAAGGAGGGAGACTGGCCCAAAAGAAGTTGCATTTAATTACAACAGGTTTTATTTTGTTTTGCTTGATGACTTTGTAGAAGAAACAAACAAAAATATCCCTTGCTTCCGCATATCCAGTTTGCGTTGTTTTTACAGCATGTTCCTTTCTCAGTTCTCCTCCTCCTTCTCTCGCACACACAGAAAATGTTATTTTGGATTAAGCCGTCACTGTGGTATGCATGGTGGTACTACTCAAGGAAATTTAAAAAAAAATTAAAAAAAGTGCACCACAACTCTTTTCCTCACACTACAAACCTACCCGTCAAAAATGTTTCTGTTGTCCTCCCGTAGCTTTTATGATCTCCTGGCCTTCGTTCTGACTGCTGCAATAGTATTTGTAAGATAACTCGTGAAAGCAATGGGAGATAACTACGTGCCCTGCCTTATAGACAAGCCTCCTGTAACACAGTAGCCCTGATTGTTATCTTCAGCGAAGCGCAGGCTGATGTGCAAATACCTTTGATTATGATGAGATTAATTTTGGGCGGAGCGGTAAATCCCCCATTGACTCTGCACATGTCTAGGCACTCGTTCAGCAGGGCTCACGTGCCGCGGCTGCCGGAGCGCATGGAGGCTGCCCTTCTCTTCCAACCGAGCACGGAGCACCGGCGGTGCAGCCTCCTTGCTGCGCAGCTCTTTTGCGGGGGAGGCAAAAGGATCACGGGACTCTGGAGGGAGAGTCTGTTACGCGCTGTTTTTGCGAAGCGCTCATCAGCGTTCCTGCAAGAGGGAAACAACGCTTAGTAAAGTGATGTTCCACCAGGCAGGTAGCAAATAAAGAGGGCAGTGGCTGCAAGGTGCTGACTTTCAGCTTGTCCCTTCAGCTAACGTGACTTTTTTTTCCCCATGACATTATTCCAAATGAATGCTCTCGGGGTTTGAGAAACCGCCACATAACTAACGGCATTTCAGCTTTGGAAGTGAGTCATCTCCAAGCTAAGGAGCACACAATGACTCCTTTCAATTGTGTTGCAGAGCAGGGTGACTTGCATTTGTAGCTCCAGTTGTCAACCTTTGAGCAGACCAATGGCAGGCGTATAGAAAAATCACTGGGGATATTGCTTAATCACTTACAAATAAATGATAAATTATGTTATTTTGCTATCCTAAAGTAACTGCTGTTGCTTAGACAGAGAAGGCTGAAGGCTAAAGATACTCTTGGCTGCTGGCTTGCTATCCTCGGCTGCCCTGTCTGCAGCAGATTATCATCTTCTCTGTCACCTTGCTTCAATAGTTCATTGAATCTGTGCCCGAAACAATAGTTGGTTTTGGCTAAAGGCTCGAGAGGGAGTTAGTTGGGCTGGTGCGTGTGTTGTTACTGATTCTCTGGTACTCTTTGTGAGAGGGCTCCTGGGAGGGATGAGTAAGGGCCCAGCCCAGCCTCCTGGTAACTCAAGTCATGGCAGGGCATTGTTTGATGGGGCTTTCCGTTTTCTGTAATGCTTGCGTGACTGTAATGCCCAGGGATCAGGGACGAGGGGCAGAGCTCTGTCGAGTTAAGCACTGTACGAACATGTGATAAAGAGAGAAGCGCTGAAGAGTTTGCAAGCTATTGTTGGTGGGCAAAGCTAACGGTACAAACACTACACGTTCTCTGCACTGTTTGTTTTGGGGGGGCGGGGTGATTCCTTTTAAATGGTGACGTCGGCTGGCATTTAGCGAAGGAAAAAAGAGGAATTCTGTGTTCTTCTTTCCACTTTGAGACCGGTACAATGGATACCAGAGCGCAGGTCTATTTTTGCAATGAAGGCTAAAGACGAAGGGAATAGCTAAGCCGGGCTGAGCCCGAAGCTTTGCCTTATAAGGGAACTGCCAGGCAGCGCAGTTCTCCAGCGAGCCTCTCGTCGGCAGAGAAATCCGTAAGGCAACAGGGTGATGTGTCAGAAAGGAGGTTGCAGGGATGGCCAGAAAAACCACGCTCCTTTAAATAACTTTGCAAAACTTCAGCGTGAAGGAGGCTACCAGCTTCCTTCTGAAGAGCAGTGTGTGCAGTCACACCAAAGAAACATCTGCAAGTTTGCCTGAACAGGAGCCTCCTTTGTACCAGCCGGTGCAGAGAGTCTCTATTGCAGACTGGTACTTTAGCTGACTTCTCCTCGGCTGGAAGCTATAAACACCTCCTGGACAACCAGGCACTTTCAGCTGGATGGAGAGAGCTCCTTCCCCTGGTTTAGGAAATGTTCCTGGCTGTAGCTCCTGGTTGTCGCCCCGTCCCCCAGTCTGAGCCGTCCTCTCTGGCTCCTGGGGCAGATCATTCCCGCTGCGGTCCATAAGAGCCTCATCCATCTGCAGACATTTTGAGAGGGGAAATCGGGCCGATAGGTCCTCTTCTTGTGCCACAGGTCCCTTCCCGAGTTTACGTGGTGGTGTTAGACAGAAAGATGCTTTGCAAAGACTGCTGGCTCAGCAAAGAAGGTAATACACTTTTTTTATTAAAAGGCCAAGTGGTTATGAAATGTTCCTGAAACCATAATCTAAATAGACATCGACAGCACCAGTTTTGTTTGAAGCATAATCAATTTAAATAGATCTGCTAATGTCTGCCACGCAGCCACATGACTCCCCTGGGCTTCAGCGTCTCAGCCACGAGGCAGCGGCTGCAGAGGGCTTGCTGGGACGGGGCGGGATGAAACGCAGCCTCGGTGGGAGAGTATAAGCTCGTCCTTGTACGGAAGGGAGCCTCCCAAAGCAGAGCATTGTGGCAATGCTCCAGCTCCCAGCTCTGCTTGTGCTTCCTCTGGCGCTGTGATCTGCGATCGCAGGCTAGTAAAACGTACTGTCAGACAGAAACTGAACTTGCAAACGAGCAGATGTGGGGAAGTTCCCTTGCTCGTTTTAAAAGAGAAGGGCCAAAACTGAGAAACCACCGCCAGCTTGCCATGCGTGGACTGCCACCCAACAGAAGAGCTTCACCGGATCTTAGCTGGTGTCGAGCCCAACTTTGAAAACCACAGCACGGGGAAGAGACCTCCAATGCTTCGGGAATTCAGCTTGATTAGCCCCCCTGCTTTGGAGTTGAACGGATCCTCCCTGAAGGGGAGAGATACCTCTGAGGAAGGTGTTTAGCGCAGATCATCAGAGAGGCTCTGAACCTGCTTATGACTTTGGGGGGAGCAGTTTCAGCTCCCAAATATACCTTGAGGGCAAGTGGTTGCGTAACACGTGAAACCTGCTTGTGAGAGCACTCGTGTACCATCCGCTGCTGTTACTAGGTATGGGTGATGTTACTCTGTCACATAGCCATAAAGCTGGGATAATTTTTAGGTGGTAATGATAAGCAGCTGGTGTTATTAAATGAAAGCTACAGCTCCCCTCGCTAAAGGATCAACAGTGTAAAATGGTAAATATATATATACACATATACTGCTGTGCATGGAAAAACTTTATTTGTGCAGAAACATCTGATATCCAAGAGCTCAGTTAGGTCTGATGAATGAGGCTGAAGTTACACTTCCAAGAGCAGTCTTCAGAAGTGCAAGGATGTTTCCCCACGTTAAGTACGTACGTTAAGTTGCTCTGCAGAGGTCTGAAACATCACCCACTGAGCACAGGTGCAGGAACACTGCACTTTGCCAAAAACTCTTAACAGGTTTTAGCAAAACCTAAGCCCTAGGAATAATTAAGAATAATAAATCGTTTTTCACAGCACTGTTTCTATTAACACTGTAAAAAGTTGAATTTAAATTAAATCAGTCCCTATCTTATCCCCATCAGTACTTAGTGCAGCGTCCTTTCTCCCAGTGGGCCTGCTTCACTGTGTGCTGGTGTTTAACCTCCCATGTGGGAGCAAGCCACACCAGAACCTGTCAGATCTGGAAACACGATGAGGTACCTGTCCCTCAGGAAAGTGAAACCTGTGCACTTCCACCTCAGCCTGGAGTTAATAATTGATCTTCCTCAGATGTAAGCTACATGCTTCTGAGGAAACAAAACCAAACATACATTCCTGCCCTGAACAAATGTCCCTGTGCCTGAATGTGAACTGCTAATGAGTAACTTTAGCATGCAGTTTGGGAAACAGGGTATAAGCTCTTTTGTATGAGCCTTGGTTAAAACCCTTAGCTTTGCCTCTTGACATTATTGCAGTGTCTAGAAAAGTATTCTTGAGCATCTTTTTTTCTAACCTGTGATTTTTATGTGTGCTTTTCCTAACTACTCTTCTCCACCCGGTGTCTATCCCTAAATACATAATGTAGCTTTTTGGAGGGGACAGCCATACAGATGTCAGGCATACAGTGTGACTTGCCTTTGACTCACAGGATCGTCTGGGCTGATTTTCCGCAGTGTCTGCTGGGGTGACGGCGGCAGCCGCTTGGCCTGTCTTCTCGAGCGTCGCGGCTCTGCAGGCTGGGATCTGCTACCCGCGTTGCTGGCGAAAAGCAACAGCTGATGTGCCTCTGGCGTCCACCAGAGATGCTAAACATCTCGGGCTGTGACCTCCTCGGTGTGGGGGTCTCTAAACCCTTGGAAAGCGTGTAGCAGGTAGCGCTGCCACTCGCAGCAGGCCCAGGGCAGCCACTGCGCTGGCTGCAGCACTAACCTGATAGCGAGGATGGTCAAAAGCAGCTGCTGAGGTCCTGCCGGTAGCACCGCTCCTGCAACAGGCATCAAAACCGACCAGAGTCGGTGCGGCACGTACTGAGCACTATGTCCAGTAGCCTCACGGCTTAGCATCTCTTGGCTTAGCCTAGCCTTCATAGGCATGCATCACCTCCACAACAGTACAAAACAGCCTTGGTATTTTGCAGCACTTTATCCAATGTTATGGGATGACAGCTTTTAGCTAAAAGTTGAAATGTAGGATATATTTTCTTGCACAGCAGAAGAAAGATCCCAGCTGTTCTTGAGCTGGTGGTCATCAGAAGCTAATGCTGTGGAAACCCAACACCTTACCCTGACAGAAAAAAACGTAAGCCTATCGCTTGCTCTGCTCTTCATGAAAAAAATTGGTTTTGAGCACCCATCTTAAGCATCTGTCTGTATGGTCAACAGACTGCTCAACCACCATGGCCATTCCTTTTTGCATCTGGAAAAATGTACTGTGCATGATCTATGTCACTGTATTCTTGTCTATTAACAGAATTCTTTCATTGTCGTTACATTGACAAATTACATGCCAGGTGCTGTTGCACACTTCAGCAAGGCAGTTTTCCTTCCAGACGTGGCATTTGTTCCTCCAGGTTAACTGGCAGTGCCTGTCTGGAAGGGATGGAGTCACGCCTGGCAAACTGGGGGGCTCCTGTCTCACCTCATTTCTGCTTCTTCCATGTCCTTGTTCCTGAAACAGCATGTCTCCCCTCTGGTGTATGTGGGGTTTTTTATGTTTAAATTTAGCCAAAATTCAGGGGGCTCAGGCCTGACTTTAATCTGAAGACTATAATTTTCACATGTACTTGCATGGTTTCTTTTTTGTTGTTTTCTTCTTCCCTTGCTCATGAAGCCCTCCGTTCCATCTCCTGCCAGATCTACTGCATCTGAGCTCTCTGCCTGCCTTTCTCTGTGATTAATGTACTGTCACTTTTATGTGCCTCTTCAGTGCCTGCTTTCCCAGCTGAGTCCAGCCAGCTGCTGCAGGCTGTGGGTTTAGCTCCTGTACCTGCCAGCCTGAGCAGAAACAGTGATTTTGTGGGAGAATGGTGGCTTTGACTGAGCACCTGTTTGATGGAGTGACACTCGGCAATATCTTAGTGCTGTCAGGGTGCCCGTCACGTCTCCAGTGCTTTGACTGTCTGGTTAGGGAGTAGATTCAGAGGGTGTAGCGGTGCAGACCATGAATGAAATCTGTATTACCTGATGGGCCTGACTCCACAGTGCTGTGTAGACCAGGTATCTATCTTAGTGTTTTGTGAACATGTCTGTTGTTTAAGTCCAGCTAAGATCTGCACACATTCTGGTATTTAAGCAGGGACTTCAGAGAGTGTAGGTCAGTTAGTTAACCTGGGCTGTAACCCTTTTTTTTTTGGTGTAGGTAGGTGTATTTTGGCTGTGTCGATACATACTTCTCTATCTAGACAGCTTTGCAGATAATGTTTGTGGTATGAATCTTGTCTGGTGCTGCCAGTCTAGGAGGTGATGACGGCTAGCAAGATGGTCAAGTTGCTGTACATATGTCTTCTGGTGGCTTTACTGTCTTGTATGTTCTGCAGGGCAACATTGACTCTGGGTAGCAAGAAAGCAGAAGGAACTTCCCTTGATGCTGCCAAACCACATGAGTTATGCCGGACACATGCAGTATTAGGGGATGACTCACAGGATGATATGTCAGCTATGTGACCTTCTAAACTGGGGCTTGGAGCCAGTTGGAGAGCACGGACTAGATCACTCAAGATAACTCATGCTTTCTTTGTTATTGTCGATAATGCTGTGGCTGATGTCGCCTGCATGTCCTGAAGCAGCTGATGAAGCACTTGACCACTGGCAGCCCTCTCAGGAGGGCTTGAGTATTGAAATAAACACAGGGTGGGGTGGGGTGTGTGTTCACCTCCAGATGAACAAAAAAGGGTCTCTTTCACTTGCACTGTGTCAGAGCTCTTGGGATGATTTAGCATATCCAAAAATGCACCCATATTATTGCAAACGCTTTCCAGACACAAGACATTGCATTTGCGTTGCTACGGCTATAGTATTACAGCCTCTTTTATCATGCACCTTTATTGGGGCAGGGAAAGCTTGCTTTGTGCAGTTGCGGCACTATCGGATTGCTGGAAGCCCTCACTTCATTTATCTTCAGCTCCTTGGAAGTGCTGATGGCTGTCAGCCAGGCTGCAAAAGATGGCTGCGAGGTGAGGGCGATCGCAGCGCTCTTATTTTTCCAGCAGCAGCTAGGAAGGATGTTTTTGCGGTGAGGGGGAGCCAGGCACGCAGCACAGGTACACGGGCCCTGGCTGTGCACACCTGAGAACATTGAGGGGAAGCCTCGCGTTTTTATTTTAATCCTTAGGGTTTAGAGCCAAATAGCTGCATGAGTTCATGACTGCGTCGGTCCTGTATGCAGGAAGGCTGCCCAGAACTGTGGAAAGGGGCCAGTAACTCTTACTTCAAGCACTGTGATAGGTTATGTCTGTGGTGTAACTGACTGAGCCGTGCTCCCACTCGCTTCGTGTCCTCCCTGCGTCTGACGGAACACCGCCGCCGCGGGCGTCCAGGAAATCCTTTCTGCTGGGTCAGAGCAAGGGACCCTGTCGCGTAATACCGGGTTTGCACTCTATCGTGGCTTCCACACGGCGTTAGGACAGCATCTGTGCTTCCCCTAAACTAATCTTCAAGTATGCTGGTGGGGCTGTGGCAGCCAGCCTTCGTGGGGGTGTCTCCAATAGCGTAAAATGAATTAAAGGGGTGCCGAAGCCCCGCTTTGCAGGGACGAGCAACGGTCACAGAACTTGCCAGGGAGAGCCAGCAGGCTCCAGCTTACAGCTGCTTCCAATCATTTCCATTTCCTGGATAATGGTGTTCATTTCCTTCCAGATTTTACTTGCCTGGGAATGCAGTAACATCTGTTCCGCTAGGTTTCACGAAAGATGAGCTTCCTCATGGCAGAAAAGGCTTTTAAGGTTTGGGGTTTTTGTTTTTGTTTTTTTGTTCTCAGAACAGTTGCTTTAAGCGAGGTTTAGCTCTGAAAGACAATTATAAAAATTATAAGCTTGCCTCTGTGTTTGGCTGTTTGCTAAACAATTTCAGCTCCTACTTACTCATGACACCAGCCCCAGCTCCAAAAGCCCATCTTCCCCAGTGTTCAGGGCAGCATGCAGAGCGCCGACAGCTGCGTCTGTGCCAGGAGCAGTGCTCCCACGCGCTGCCTCGTGTCACACAAAAGCTGAAAACATTGGCAGTGCCACTAAAATGTACCTGTAATGTAGCCAATTCTACTGAGGATGCATAAAATGCTTCGGAGATAAACCTTTCCAGTGCAAAGGTGTGTACAAATCTGTTGCACTAATATGAGTAAAAACTGAAAAGATTCACAATAATGAGAGTAAACTAATTAATTGCTTAGTAAAAAAAAAAAACTGTTTAAATGGTCACTCTTCTGTGTAAGCTTGCACTTAGAGTTCTGGATTATTTTTTTTTTTTAGTAGAATATGGCGTAGTTCATCTCTATAGAATCACTTAGGAAACACAGATCATAGGGTTTGGGTTTTTTTCATAAAACCAAACCTAATTAGCTTTATTAAAAATGCTGTGGACCTCATGATTACCAGTAACATCATTCCTCATTGCTTTTCTCCTCTTGTCATTCTATTATTATACGGTAAAAAAATATGTATCTTTTCAGGGAGGAAGAGAGAAGTAAAGAGTAAGTTCATTCTCATGCAGATCAGTTCTAAAGAATTCCAAGCACCTAGATCTCTTACTGTCTTCAGTGGAAGCCTAGCATCTCCTACAGCTTTTTGACATCTTTGAGGAAGGCATTTATATCAATGACCTCTCTTTTTGGGCATCACATGGCCTGTTAACAAACTTGCCCAAACCTTTGCACGCACACAAGCCGTGACCCGGTGGACTGACTGTTTCCTAGGGAATCTGTTTCTGCTCAAGACAGAGCGCCCTGCCATCCTTCTGCCCACTCTGCTTCGAGATAATGTGTAACAAACAGCCTGCCAGACTGTTTGGAAATTATCTTCTCCATTCATGTGCAGCTCCGATCTGAGAGCCTCTGAGTTGAAGGTTAAGCAGTTTGAGTTCCAGCTGGAATAAGCAGGCTGACTTTATACATGAACTCTGAAACACGCATTCAAAGGTTACACCTGTAACTTTTGTGGCACAGCTGCCTATTGCCCATGCCCTTGAACGCAGAAGACCAGTAGGTACCTGAGGTACAGAGAAACCAGCTTTGTCCTGCTATGGGCAGCCTGAAGCCAGTCTGCTCTGCTGCTGCTCTTTTTGGAGCACAAAATTCTCTATGTTGGGTTGCAACAGTACTTGGCTTAGAATTTTGTTCATCACTGTCCATCTGGGTGATGGCCATCCAGTGACTACGCAGGGGTAGTCACCCCTGGGTACACATCCAGTGACTACCCTTCATCTCACGCATGCGATGCTCTTCCAATTTTTAAGATGTAAGTCTCAACATGCCAATAAATGTTGCCTAAACATTATAAGTGTACAGGGGACAGAAATAAACAGGTGGGAAAGCACAGCTGTAACGCTACTAAAGGTGGCCATTCCTTTTCTCCTCCCTGTAATGTTTAAAAGACAGTGTTGGAGCCAATTGCGTGCAATCTATTCAGGGATGCAAAAAACTAATGTTAGCAGTCTTTTTTCAGCACTACTACGTGGGAAGAGCACTGTTCCTTGTGGTTTTCTCTTTCCAAACAACTGCTTAAGCTGATGGTAATCCTCAGCAGAGCTGACCACCGTTCAGCTGGGGTGCATTGGGCATCGAGAACTGGGCCAAATTCTTGGGAAACGATCAGCAGCATTCCACCACACACATCCTTCTGCTTTTCCCAAAGTACAGGGTCACTTGACTGAGCTGGTGGATGTATCAGTTCATTAACTTCATAAGTTAATGGTTCTCGCTATGCAAATTAGTATTGAGATGTAAATTAACCTTTTCCCTATTAGCTGTTAAAATAAAGGGTATAACCTGTATATTCAGGATGTTTGTACAAGATTATTACTCGTGAGCGTGTGGATTTTGATTGGTTATTTCCAGTTCTAGTAATCATTAACAACTACTGATAGTTTAAGAATTACTTTTTATTTCAAAGGGTAGATTTGGCTTAACATCAAGGTAGATTAAGGAAGACATACTGAGCGGTTATTACCTTTCCCTTCAGTCATACTGCTGTGTGAAGAGGCAATACATTCTACTGCTTGCGCTCTTTCAACTCTGAATTTTACCTTTAATATAAATAAAATACGTTGACATAGCAAACAATGTAACTAATAGGTAAAGCAGAACAAGTCACTACTTAACTTTTTTTCTCATGCTTTCTCTATTAAAGTATATAAATCATAAGACAAAGAGATACAACTGAGAAGATAGATAACCAGAGGAAAAACTTGCAGAAATTTATAAGGCAAGATAAATTGAATAAAAGAACTGCATCAGAATACACACAATGAAAATCCAAGAAATAAACCAAATTAACTTCTTGATTAAACATGACTAATAGGAGGACATGTGCTCTGTCTTGAGAGTTTAATTCTGCCACAGACATGATGCGGTAAGTCAAAGCTGGGGAGGAAATAGAAAGACGGCTGGGTGGTGTTTTCCTAACCATAGATACATGAATAATTAAATGTGTCTGTTCTGCATGCCTTCTGGGACAAAATACTCAACACAGTTAATTTTTCATTTGCTCTCTTTAAAGTCCTTTTAGCCCCAAATATCCTCCCTAACACAGCCTGGTTCTCGTCTTGTTGCTCAACTGTGCCACTGTTCTGACTCTGTTCTAGCAGAGCCGATCCTCAACTGTCTGATGAGAGTTTAGTCTAATGCAGCTTGTATAGCAAAGAGCCTGAAGACAAAAAAAAATTGTATCAAATAGACTAGTGGTAGGCTCCATCAGATTTGTTCTCAGATTAGGCCCATGATGTCTTGGGTGATTACTGTAGGGTATTACAAGATTACCTTGTGTGCAAGTATGTGATGGAATAAGGGACGTTCCAGTAACTCCAGAACTGCTTATATTTCCTCCTAAAATCAATATAACGGTATTATCCAGGCAGACGACTGGTTTGGCTTCATGCTTTATTATAAGGATATCTAATTGCCTAAAGCTCTGTTCACTGATCAAGCAACCAGATGAAATTTTATCTAAATATTCAAAATATCCAAGCACTTGGTCATTGTTCAAAAATTGCCTCTGACAGGAAGGCTGTGAAGTCTGTTGTCCGACAACATCCCTTTCCTGTGGTACAAGGCCAAGTATACAGAGAGAAACAAAATTATAAAAATTTCTTGGCTACTGCTCTGCCTTTGAGCCATCCTATGGCATGTTTAATTCAAAGCTCCTCAAGACACGTTTCACAGATTTATTATGTGAAACTCCTCTTTCTCAAAGAGGAGAATTATCACTCATCAATTTTTAACCTAGGTTGTTTCACTCACACAGTTTATAGCATGACCTGATTCAATAACTGCCTTGGAACAACTGAGGGGGTGACAAGCCATGGCATGTGCGTGGGAATGAGTGACTTTGCCACCAGAGATCATGTAACGTTAGAAATGCTCCAAATTTCAACAGCACAACCCAGTCAAGGCAGAAGCCCACATAATTGGGTTTAATACTGCTATGGAAACTATGCTAAGGGCTAAAAATACTATTTGAAAAGTAGAGATTCTGTTCTTGTGTGTTTTTCCATCAACTCCTCACTTCAGTGAGAGTTGTTTCAAGCACTGTCTGAAAAGATGGAGCATTATGGAGCAGTTAAAGATGATGTGAAGATGTTCTGTGACAGCAGTTAACTCTAAAGAAATACAAATCTTGGGCTTTTACAAATGTTTCAAATGCACCAAAAATACCTGACAAGAATTTTGAATGTTTGTCTTCTTGGAAGTTAGGATGAACATACACATATTTAAGCGTTAAACTAGTTACTAGCAAAAACACGTACTTAATCCAGGCTAATTTACAACCTTGATTGCTCCATTTTTTTAATCTTTGAATTCAGTTTTGCAAATCTTCAGTCCCCACTGGCCTACTGTTGAACTGTTCAAAAGTCCTTGTCTAAATATTAAACACCCTTGGAATGTGATGGTACATTGTGTGCTACTGGAAGTGCTGCTGGTAGCATGTCTGCAGTCACCAGCAACATGTTGGCTCACCCACTGGTAGGTACCGTGAGTATCTGCTTTGCTATGCTTCCTTGCCTCCTTCCTTTCACCTCCTTAAGAAAGGTAGGTGTTTATAAAGAGAGAGTTAGATAGGGAAAAAAACCAACTCTTCCTTCAAGGTTACATCCTTCAAGAATTAAAAACATTGGATGTTTTCCCATCAGTCTTTATGAGACTGTTTCTTTTTAAGTCAATGGGAGACTTACACAGTCTTGCAACTTGCAAGGAGACTTGCCACTCATGGTGGTTGCAAAGAAAGGCCGAGCCCTAAATCACCTGAAGCGTCCATTCCTCTTCCCTTAGTGTGTCAATAGAAACAAGAAGGTGCCAAAAAAAAAATCTGTGTGGTTTTACTGATTAGTTTGCCATTTCAGAAGTATTGGGGTTTGTTGGTGCTAGCATTATTCTCTGCACCTGATCAGAGTGGCTTCTGTGTACTCCAGAGTAGCCTTCTGGAGGTCAGAGACTTTTTAACTGTTTGGATTACCATTTACGATGAGACAGCTTCCCTTACAGTCTGATTGCTTGTTTTGCTTGTTTGATTTTTACCTTGTTTGTTTTGTTTTCCTCCAGGATGTGTAGCCCTGCTCCTAAGCCTGGGTGTCCTTGGAGGCTTAAGCTTCAAGCTTATGGCTTAAGCTTCATAGCCACAAGTAATTTCAACCTCAATTTGCCAAAGGGCAAAACCAGATGTGCGAGAGAGGTTTTTTCTACGTGAGAACATTAAATAGGATGCACTTGTGTCTTTGCTTGAAAGACTACATCTCTCTAAGTGCCTTTCCGTACGGTGCACGAATTCAGAGCTGAAAGCAGCCAACTTGGGACGAGGTGTAGCTGCAGTGCACTGTCATCTCCATCACCTCAGGGATGAGGTGGCACGTGCAGATGTTACCGAATAGCTAGTGATCACCCAGCACTGCATAGCTTTGTATGTGCCCAGCCAGCTTGTGGTCAGCCTAAGTGCTCTGACCTTTGCTTAAATGCAGGCAGCAATTTTACATGTCCGTCCTCAAAAGCAGCTAGGTGTGAGTTCACAGACTCACCTGAGCAGCCTGTCCTTCTGCTCCCAGGTCTCTCATGCACGCTGGGTGCAGACATCTGGGATACAATGGAGCAGCCAGATGATGTTGTCACTTGTTTCTATTTGCTAGTACAAGGTTACCAAGGCTAATATTTGAGGATCAGGAACACAAACAGAAGATCCAAGTTTGCTCCCACTCCCTGGCCTGCTGTAATATCAAGTCCTGGACTGCAGTTTGGCAGGTGTCATCAGAATTAAGCATTAAATATGATTGTGGGTGGAATGCATGGGTTTTGTAATGCTATGATTTAGGTATATTATAGTGCAAATAATATGCAGTGTGCTGGATGCAGCAGAGGATGCTTCTCTGCTAGGTAAGCTGTTGGCTCCTGAAGGTGAATGTTCTGATGTGTAAAGAATTTTGCATCTGAAAAGTGCTATTACCGGTAATGTGCCTGGGGAACAATGAATGGTTTTGTCTCACTGGTGAAGATGAAAAGGAAACAGGTTAACAAATAGAGTAATGGGGAAAAAAATCATCCTCAATAAACCTACTTCTATTATTTGCTTGCTCTGTCATATACAGTGGAAACATCATATATTGTCTCTTAATCATGCTAGGAATGTCCCAGGCCCTTGCAGTCTCTCTTCATGTCAGTCTCAGCAAATCCTCCAGATATTCTTCTTGCTTTCCTTTGAATTATTTCCTCACTGCCCCTATTTTCCTGGAATGAGAGTGATGATAAATGAGCTATAGTTTCATTGAAGCACTACATGGGGAAGATGATTTTGAATTTTTGCTATTGCTTGTCACTTGAGGTCACTCCCTCAGCTATTACCTTCCAGGTACATTATTGCTCTGACTATTTTCCTCCTCATTGGATTTCTGAGCTATTACGCCTAAACATTTTAACTTTCATGTTCTTAGATTAAATAGTAACTTTATTTACTACTTATGCTTCTATGCTCAGAGGAGGCTGTTCTGTACCTGTACAATCTAACAGGGAATGTTTCTTGTGACTGAGCACCTTTCATTTGAATCGCTATCAAAACGTTACCCAAATGTGCAGCAAGTTAGCCTCACAAAAGAATAATTTATTTTTAGGAACTGCTGTTAGAATTGGTAGGAATACTCGAGTCAAAATTGCAGTGTCTGGTCCTCAGTTCTCTTTTGGAAAGCATTACCCAGCAACAAATGAAATGGAGCCAACATAACCATTTAAAATAGCAAAGTAAACAGTTCATGTCGTAGCCAAGATAATCCTTAATTTCTGCTGCTTATCTGAGATCTGCCCTGCCGATCTGATGGGAGGATTTAACCTTCCTGAAAGCTGTTATCAGTGTATGTGCTTGAACCGGGAAGACCTCTCTCCACTTGCTTTTCAGAGCCCTTTCTCCTGGAAGATTAACACTGCTATGCCCCTTTTAGAAAGAAAAACCTCTGAAATATGGATTATTTTTAGAGGGATATACTAGGAGTATTTTGCTACAACACAGCTTAAGGGAAATACTTAAAAAATAATGCCTATTTAAAAGATTCGCTTTTTTCTTTTTCTTTACAGGAGAACCATGTTGTGTTAAATTCTCATAATTTCTGTCTTACAAAAGTACATGTATAGCTGTGGAAATTAAAAAGAGAATCATTGACTTATGGTTGCTGTGGGTTGTGTAACCAACTCAAAAGCTACAGGGAATCTTAATTTCAAATTTCTTTGCACTACGTTAGAAACCATTTTTGTAATTTTCTGTTTCTCTTGGGATACTGTGTGAAACACAGAATGGCAGAGCAGATGGCCTGCCTTTTATTTCCAAAGAGACGAGTAATACCACTCTGTTCAAGTGGGAAGTCTAAAGGGGGTTTCTCTGAGTTATGGGAAAACCCATTTTAACATCTGGGTCAAACCAAAAATCAGTCAGTTTAACAGGTTTAATGTGTAACACTTTTCACAAGCAAATGGACGTATTTCTCATGTTATCTTTACTTCATCTTTTATGGCTTATTTTAAAAGTAAAAAAAAAAATTCCACCTTTAAATTAAGACTCCCTAGTATACCTGCGCCATTGGGAGAGGAAAGAATCACTGGCTGAAACTTCTTAGGCTTAGTCATAGTAGGAGCAAGGAGTGATGACTTGAAATATGCAGCAAAAGTTCTCAGAATAGGGAATGAGTCACTATTGCCCTTCAACTTTGTGAACCTGAAACTATATTTATCACTTTGCATTGCTCCTGATCTCTGTATTTGTAGTTCCACACACAGAGCAACTTGCCTTTTCTGCCCTGAGGAGCTAAAACACACACATGGGAAATTTCAGGGAGAGAAGTTGTGGATTAATTTCTTGAAGTAAGTTTTAAGAAATGCTTTATTGAAGAATACTCGCACTGGGAGATTACTGATGTGAAGAGATAATCACAGGTTAAATAAAGGAATAAGGCAATAGCATATGAAGTAAAAAAAAAAAAGGAAATGAGTAAAATTAAAGAGTTCATGTAGGGTCAAGAATGTGTAACATGGGGTACTGTTATGAAAGGCAAATATTTTTGTTAATGTGGTACTTTTTTTTTTCCTTCCCACAGCCTTATTTGCAATGTTCTGAACAGAAACCAGAGCACTAAAAGGAAAGCTCCAGATCACTACATTTTGCATTCTTCTTCTTCCCCCTCTACAGTGTAAGAACTGAATTAGACAAGTTTTTGAACCAGGTCAGTTGCTAAACAGCTGGCTTGTGAAAGAGCGCAGCTGTCACACCAAAAATATCACCTTGGCACTAAAAATCAGCAGGGAACCTTGTAAGTGTCTGCAGAACTGTGTGTTCAATTAGTGACCAAATGCACATACTGGAAGCGCACTTGCTGTCTCTGGTCTTATGGCAGCAGACCCTGTAAAGAGAATGGAAAAGGTGCTTGCAAGACTTCTATCTTTAGAGTATTTTACATAACGGAATTTAAAAAATGAGAAATATTATTATTGGGTGGCAGGATAAAAGAGGCAGTTATTGGCTTGCCAAAAAGACTTAGCAAATGGAAATCCAGAATTAGTTCCAGGAAATGTAATAAGTAACATACTTATTATGTGAGAACTGTAGGTACTTTGCATTTTTGTATGTGAAGTAAGTGCAGCACAGAATTGCACATCCCACACTGGTATTTCAAGTTTCCTTGTTCAGTGGGAAGGAAAAAACCATTGGTGTGCTGAGGCTCGTTTTATAGGCCTAGATTATCAGCTATCTTTAAATCTGCTTCCAAAAACTCTCATGGCTGTTGTGACAATTTATTAGCATAGGGAACTCCTGTGGGTATTTGTGCTGCAGTGTCAGTACCAGCAAAGGCTATTCTCAATGTCTATTTGTAGTGATTAGCTCAAACTCAGACTGCATGGAAAACCGGTAACAAAAACCCCTCTGTGATTTACGTGGTTCTTTAAGAGCAATTTACCATGCCTGGAGAGCTGAAACTTCCAATCTGGGAGGTGGTGGAGAATATCAGTATCTTCAGAGTAAAACATTTCCAATAAAGTGTGCAGCAAGATCATTTTAACTCAGAACTACAACTTCTCCACCCCTACCTCCCCTGAACATAATAAACATACCAAAAGAAATAAACCTCAATGCACGGGGATATTGTTCACAAGGAAATTAGCAGTAATAGGCTCAGAATGCCAGAAGCATTTACATTTTTGCTCCGAAAGTTATGATTCCTGACGTGAGAAAGCTAGTGGCAACTTAAATACTGGTTTTCATGTCGGCATTACTGATGAAGCAGTATGACAACAGATCTCCTCTTCTACTCACAACGGATACAATTTACTAGTATAGATTTGTACTCATCTACGAGAAATTTAGCAATTGGTTACACGAGCGAAGACTTTCACCAACTAACTGCAAAATCTGTGACTTCCCAGATGCTGTATACTGGCAAGCAGCACGTCGGGATGCTGTGACAGAAGCTTACGCATACGTAAGCAGTGACATTTATACCTTGCGCCGAAGCCCGGCTCTTTTCTGCTACTCTTCCCACTTTGGCCATTGGCATTGCGTTACTACGGGTGAGCGGTTCCCAAACTGAGACCCGTAGATGAGTAGTAACAGAACTCTCACGCTCTGATTAAATGTTTGATGATGCGAACGTGAAGAACAGCCGCGCCCAACTCACCCAGGCGCCCAGGTGTTTTACTTCTTATCTGTGGGTTGTTTTGGTTTTTTTTTCAAGTTGTACGCTTTGGCCTTCGCAGCGAGTTTTGGCAACGAGCTACACGATTACGTTTTCGTCGCCAGCGCGTGGAGGCCCACGAGGGGATCCGGGCACCGGCAGAAGCGTTTGGCCCCCGGCGTCGGGGAACCGCTCTTCCGCCGCTCAGGGCATCCCTAACGCGCTTTTGTTTCCCGAGCCCCTTCCCGCCGTGCCTGACGGGTAGGCCGGGGGCGGCTGAGGCAGGCCGCGGCCCG
>NW_010972437.1:519002-566274 GCF_000737465.1 Haliaeetus leucocephalus
CGAAGGGCGGGCTCGGCGGGGGAAGGAGGCGCAGACGCGTGGCGCGGGGAGCGTGTGTGGCTCTGGGGGCTGCCCTCGCCGCTGCTTGGGGTCCTGTCGTCGTCCCCCGTCCCCCCCCGCCCCGCGCCTGGAGCTTCCGCTTGGCGTGGGGTCCGTCCCGAAGAAGGCTGCGCGTGTGTGCGCGGGGTGCCTGCGCTTTGGCCCGGAGGGGACAGCGTGCATTAGTGTGTCTTCTCTAGCGCTGCGACTTGGTAAAATATTTTCCAAGATAAGTAAAAGCTGTGTCATCTTACATTAATTATTAAGGGCAATATACGTGGTGTGTCGTTATGCGTTGGAAGTTTTGCAGCACTCGTGTTCTCCATGTCTACACCTAGTGCAGTTAGGGATAGGTATTACCACCCGTTAGTGGTGTGTACAAATGTTTGTAGGTGCTGAAAAACGTGTCCCTGTGCCAGGAGGTCCTGATGTGTCCCTAAGTGACAAAGGTTCATGCAGCTAATAGAATGCCAAGACTCTGTATGTTCATGAAGTTAATGTTCCTTCACTTAGAACCTGAAATATGCTTAAAAAAAGTGGTCGGGGACAGGTGTGTCAGCTCCAGTTCACATCCTTGGTAAGGCCCAGTAATGGATAATGGGAATAGAGTATAATGATGAGGCAAATGAATTGATGGTTCTCCTTGGCACTCTGCTCTGTTAGTCCTCAGCACTATGGAGGTCTTGAAAAAGTGTTGTTCGTATATCCACACACACACCACTCCCCTCCCCCCCCCCATCTAACAGTTTGCCCATTGCTTATTTGGACCTGGGTACACTTAGTGTCTCTGGTAACCTTTTACAAGAAGTTTGACAGCTTAACTGCAAGCCCCATGAAGACCCATCTCCTTTGTGTGTGCTTGAGCATGCCCCTTGGCTTTCCTGTAGGCAGCCCATGTGTTGTCTTTGCGCTGCTTATGGGCCAGCATAATTAAAATCTAAACCCAAGCCACTTTCCCAGGCTTTGCTATGCTTATTACCTAGATGAAAAAAGCAGAAGACAGAGGAAATAAGGCTGAGAAAGGAGTACCTTTTTTCAACACTGGGCAAAGTCTCTGTTAGCTTAATGCTAAGAGGATGTCTGGAAAAGATTCCACAAGGCCAGTCAGGAAGGCTTCAGCCCTTAGCTCGTTAATAGTTCTGCTTTGGAGTTGTGGTTTTTGTTTTGGGTTTGGTTTGTGTTTTTTTTTTTATCTTTACAATGAACTTATGCTCCTTCAACATGGCAGGTGTGGAAAGAAGCTATCTTGTTGTTCTTCCCTTTTTCCCACCAAATGTCTTAGCTGCTCAGCTTGGTTCAAGCCTTTAGTTTCAATCGGATGTAGTCTTCTTTAAAGGCATCACTTATAATTTCTCCTGTCAAACTCCTTAAAAAATGCGTGCATGTCAGGCTATATAACCATATACAATATAATACACAACCATGTGTGTATTATTATTATTATAGTTGTGCTATTATTTGACATACATGAAGTCTTCTCTTTGAATTAGCTCTTTACCTAATGTTCTGGAACAAAAAAATTATTCAGCTGTGGCTCAAGGAGGTGTGGTTTATAAAGGTTGTGCTTCCATTTTCTATGAGAAATACAGATGGTACCATTAAAGACTTAGGAAAAACCAGTATGCCAACTGTGAGGGGTTTTTGAGGATGTTGAAAAGGTGATTTATTAAAGAGGTAACATTTTCTTCAACTGAGCTTTTATAACAGCTTCCTACAGCTAGCATCAATTAGGGAAATCCTATAATTTCTAGTATGTCTGGTAAAACTATGTAGTCACAAACCAGTTATACACTTTTAATCATTTTTGCTTTTGACAAGAGGATGTATTTGAAAGTCAGATGCTTGTTCTTTGAGCCTTACTGCAAAATGAACAAGGAACAATTAAATAAAACATATAGCATATAGTTATGAACAAGGAAAAAACTGGAAACAGTTTCTTTTCAGTTCAGGGTGTGCAGGAATTCCTGGTGGCACATTACCCAGGCTGCTGGATACTTTCATTCTTAATTTTCTTAATGCAGAATTATGAAAATCTTCCTTAAGCGTTTGTAAATGGTACAGTACATGTGGAAATCATTGCTATATTAAGACAGAGCGCAGGATTCAGAAGAAGAGTGAAGTTCTTCAAAAGACAGGTCTCTCAACTGAATTGACAACTGGGCTAAGTCAGTGCAGTCTGTGTGTTCTGCCAATTCCAGCACTTTGCCATCCAGCAGTATGTAACATTTGAGTTGTGTTTGGCAGATGGCTTGTGGACCCAACTGGGAAGACAGTAGTCCTTTTTATGCTTTCCTTTTTTTGTTTGTTTCAGGGGATTATTTTTTTCTATTTGGTTGTAAGGTAATGGTTCTAGGATACTGACATAACCTACAATGTCAAAAGACAGCACTAAGATTTTTCTTGCTTGTTTGCTTGCCTAACAGTGCTCGTGTACAGACAGTAGGAGTTGCAAGTGAAAACCTGAAATGTTTTCTGCAAAGACTGTACAGAAATTTAGAACAGTTTAATTCCTCGTAGAGGGAATGAATTATGAGGTCTGTGGCTGATGAAATAACTAGTATCCCATTGCATAACCAGATCCCCTTGTGCATTTTTTCCTAAACATCTTCCACCACCTCCTTATCCCTTCTATCCAGCCTTCACTCTGTGTATCCACCTGAAAGTTAATATATTTTGGAAAGGAAAAATATTTGAGCTTAAACTGAGAGTGGTCACAGACTGGCAGTTTTGATTAATGAAGGCTGTGGATTAAAATGCAATCATACCTAAGTTCATGCTTAAATAATTAAAACACAATAACCTAGTACAGTCCTAAATGATAAACTTGTGTAATATTTAATAGTGTTTACTTTTACTTTCAGTGTAAGTGTGCATTGTTCTTACATCTTATGCTGGACAGTAGTAGGATCAAAAGTAGTTTATCTTAGAATAAGCTATTTCTAAATTACAGTGGCCTTGGGTAAGGTGGGAGGGAGGAGCAAAACGTGAGCAACCCTAATTTTTAAAGTATAGCTAAATTGCAATAGTGATGGGTACTAGTATATGGAATATAGCAAAATGGTTAATGGAAGTGTTTTATTAAGTGTGGGGTGTGTTTTTGTTGTTGTTTTTTTTTTTTTCTTAAAATGACAAGGAAGTGGTAGTGCTCCTTTTTAAGGACAGGGATGAATTCTGGGGATACCTTTTAAAATTAATCTTGCTTTTGCACCCAGGCCAGAATCCAGAGGAATAACTGTGTAGTAACCAGGCAGTGGTTCATCTCACTGGTACTCCTGTTGGAGTGTGGATATAATACTCGCAGATGCAAGAAACTGTTAGAAGTGTGCTTTCATTAGACCTTTCATAACTTCCTTAGAGGCCAAGGTTTTGAAGCAACAGTTCTTGTTTTTACCATAAACCCTTTCACATCTACTAAACCGTGTTCATCTTTGATCTAAGTTTATAAATACGTAGTTTTGTCTGAATCTTGGTAAGTTCTCAGGTGAATGGTTACCCACCACTGTTAATGGGATCAGTGTCTTAACTATGCAAGTGGACAGAAAGTAGTTACTTAATGACTTGACAGGTGTTTATGTCTCCGTTGGAGATCAGTTATCTGTAGTAGGGTGACAACTTCTTCAAGATGCCTGTTTTAGAGTGGCTACCAACTGTGGGTTGCAGCCTTTGCAGCTTTCATAGGCTCATAGAATAACATGGGTTGGAAGGGACCTTTAAAGGTCATCTAGTCTAACCCCCCTGCAGTCAGCAGGGACATCTTCAACTAGATCAGGTTGCTCAGAGCCCCGTCCAACCTGACCTTGAATGCTTCCAGGGATGGGGCATCTCCCATCTCTCTGGGCAACCTGTTCCAGTGCTTTACCACCTTTACATTTTATATCATTGTAAAAAAATTTATTCCTTATATGTAGTCTAAATCTACCCTCTTTTAGTTTAAAACCATTACCCCTTGTCCTATCACAACAGACCCTGTTTGTCCCCATCTTTCTCATAAGCCCCTTTTAAGCACTGAAAGGCCACAGTAAGCTCTGCCCAGAGCCTTCTCTTCTCCAGGCTCAACAGCCCCAACTCCCTCAGCCTTTCTTCATAGGAGAGGTGTTCTGTCCCTCTGATCACTTTTGTGGCCCTCCTCTGGACCCGCTCCAACAGATCCATGTCCCAGAGCTGAACACAGTACTCCAGGTGGGGTCTCACCAGAGCAGAGCAGAGGGGGAGAATCATCTCCCTTGACCTGCTGGTCACGCTTCTTTTGATGCAGCCCAGGATACGGTTGGCTTTCTGGGCTGCAAGCGCACATTGCCAGCTCATGTCCAGCTTTTCATCTACCAGTGCTCCCAAGTCCTTCTTGGCAGGGCTGCTCTCAATCCTTTCATCCCCCAGCCTGTATTGATACCGGGGGTTGCCCCAACCCAGGTGCAGGACCCTGCCTTTGGTCTTGTCACATGGGCCTGCTTCTCGAGCTTGTCCAGGTCCCTCTGGATGGCATCCCAGCCCTCAGGCGTGACAGCTGCACCACTCAGCTTGGTGTCATCTGCAAACTTGCTGAGGGTGCGCTCAATCCCACTGCCTATTTCATTGATGAAGATATTAAATAGTACTGGTCCAAATATGGACCCCTGAGGGACCGTTGTTTGTGACAGTTGTTGTGACCTCATATTTTTATGACTGGTGTCTTAGGATTAATAATGAGCCTGAAACTACTGTTAGCAGTGTCATAGCTTTATAGCTTTTGTTGTTCTAGAAGTCATGTTCTGTGTTTTGCCAGTTGCATCTTGAAGCACAAAGTAGGAACGTTTCACTGTAGTTGAAATGTAACCTCTTTTATATTGTAGAAATTATAATTCAGCTTTCGTTAAAATGAAACCCTCCGTGGAATCTGGTATAAGCATCATACTGATGCTGAAGGAAGGAATAATTGATATGAACTGCAAAGTCCTTATGCTTGGATTCCTGCATTCTTTTTTTCTTTAAATAAACAGCAGTGTGGAGCATCCACCAGTATTCTAGTCCACAGGTTAGAGTACCACTGAAGGAGTCTAGTTGTGTAATAGTCTGGTGCTTGTTTATTTTTTCTTTTTTAGAGAAGGGAAATAAGTATCAAAAATTATTATTCATGAAATAGAATAAACTGGAATTTCCACTTTAATTCAACTGTGGAAATTGCAAGTTCCCTGACCTGAAAAACAGCTCTCTACAATGTGTGCTGAACAGCACTATCTTGCTAAGTGTGCTCACGGTGCCAAAACATAGCTTTTAGGTTAAGCAAACATTAGTTACTGACATCACTGACCTGATAAACTGCAGAGCAAGCCTTTCCACTTCTATTTAGCTGATAAACTTTATCCAAAGATGAGTTATTTGACAAAGAGCAATTTTCTGTAAATATATTGAATGCCATCCTCTTTGCTTTGGCAGTCAGTGCAGATCCATTGTTAAATTAGGCTGACTGACCCAATATTGAACAGCACCAGATGTGAAAGATATGGAAACTATGTCAAGAGAGAATTTATGCTGTGAAAGGTGCATATCTTTGTAATAGATTAAAATCTTACAAAGAGACAGATAAAAATCTTGGTCAAATGTCTGAAGTTTTTTTTCTGCACCCTTCCAGATACAAATTCCACATCTGGAACAGCTGTAAAATTCTGAGTAATAGCTCAGAAACTTGTAATTAAATAGGTTATTGGTTAAAATATCTCAATGTGTTTGCTGGCTTGTTTTGTCAAAGTGAAATATGGAAGTTTCCTCTGTCAGACCTTCAATCCAGTAACAAGTCTTGTAGCAGAGACATTCCTTAAAACATGAAATCTTAACGCTTTGGGGAGCTTAGTTAAATGCTGTGTGTAATATGTGGAAAATGTAGGGGTGTAGACTATGTAATTCAGCATAGCTTTAAAAAAGTACGTAGCTGCAGAGTTAGGATGCAGATGCAGGATGAAGCTTTAATTGGTATGTTAGTAATTTTGGTTCTGTTGGCTTGACTGGACATACTGTTCTCAAAAGATTGAAAGTGCAATGTGCTGCGTGGAAGACTTGAATTTTCTTTAGCAAAAAGGGCGTTCAGTAATTTGCTTGAGGTAGTTGCAGGCGTTTGTCTTGGTTGAATTGCCAGCCTGTCTGTGCATTAGTCAGTCAGCATCACTTAAAAAAAAAAAAAAAAAAAAAAATCCAGGCTGAAAGACAAGGAAAGTTCTGTTGGCTTACAAAGCTGTCTTCTGTTCTTAGTATGTAAGTACAGTGTTTTAAATAAATTGGAAAATGAGAGGTGAGATTTTTACTACTGGTTTTCATTGCTAGTTATGAGGAAAGGAGGGAGGCGAGTGCAATCTAGAGGTTGTCTTAAATTTAAAAGGGTATTTGGATATGATCAGATTTTTATTAAAAATAATCATAAATCTGACCTGTTGAGCTAGAGTAAGCTAGTATTGGGAGAGGAAGGAGAATTAAATGTCAGTCTGTAAGACTGCATTGGCCTACCTAGGGTCTGTGCTTAGTTGTAGTATTTTATTTTCGTAGTTATAACCTGAGTACTGATATTCAAAGAATTACTAATCTTGTGAAAACTTTCATGACTAGAATTTAGACTTGCTTTTTGTACACACAGGAATATGTGTATAAAAATAGATAATTGCCACTGAGCGTTCTAGTTTTGGGCAATAAGTTTTATATGTTAAAGTATAGTAACAAAGTATTGCCAATGTTATTAGATTATAAGATTGAGCTTTAAAATTGATGGCTAAAATAATGGAAGACTGCATACACTGCATTTTAGTTAGTTTATGTCTACGTTTACTAGAGAACTGTTTTGTTTTGATTTTATGTATTTTTGCTTGTCAAACATCAGAACATTGGTGTTCTCTAAGCTGGCTTTGTCTAGAAACAAACTTCAGGGGACTAAAAGAATTGATCCGAAGCCCTTTGCTGTCACTGCCTGTAGCAGTTTGGAGGTGTACACTGCTATGATGCCGTACTTAGAGGGGAAATGTGAAGAACTGAGTACAGACTTGTGCTCCTGCCTGCTGCAGGGTGCTTGGAATATCAAGGAAAGGCGAAACTCTTGAGGTTAAACCTATAGAGAACTTCCAAAGGCTTTGATGGAAGGCTGTCAGTATTGCGGCTTTCTCTCTTGGAAGGAATCTTGATGCTTAATGTGGTAGTTTTCCTTCACATTTTACTTAAAATGGAGATAAGTTACAAAAAAATGCAGCCGTACAGAAGGTGTATCTCGGAGTCAAGTAGTTAACACATGGAATACTTGGAGAGCCAGTGTATTTACACTGATAAACACAGTGACCATTAAAAATGTATCTACACTGCATGTTAACTTTTTTAAGTACGCATGATGAGAGTTGCTGCTTCTGGTGCCTGAGCTGGTTCAGGTTACTGTATTATGCTGCAGATGGCTTTGCTTGCTTTCACTGTAACTGATGTGGCTTACATAAGCTTCTAGAAGGACAAGGGCTTTTAGGACTCCTCTTAGGAGTTCCTAAAACCAGGACTATTTTGAAGAAAATAATACACATTCATCATCTCTTTCTCTTGCCTGTGGAAATGAGGCACGTAGGGTCTCTGAGTCTTATAAATACTTTATCCTCTGTGCAAGTAACATGTCTATACTCTGTAACATCAAGAAAAGGGGAAAAACAATTCTAAATATAATCTTAACAATAAATGTATGTTAGTAAAAACATGACTATGTTGCAGGTAAGAATGTTTGCTCTTGTAAAGTATATGTATGCTACTTTTAATATTACCAAGTTTTTCCCCTACTTAAAGCTGAATTAAGCTTCGTGTTCAATGATAAAAGTGTTCTTTGAAATTAGTGGTAGCAGTTATATTGGTAGTGAAAAATGCGTTTCCTTGTGAATAATGCAAAAATGTGTATAAATAAAAATATGCACTAAACTAATCTATGCATGTGGGTTTTTTTGTTTTTTTTTTTTTAGTAAAATGAAGCAAGGTCTCCTTCCTAGCTTAGAAGATCTACTTTTCTATACTATTGCAGAAGGACAAGAAAAAATACCAGTTCATAAATTCATAACTGTAAGTTTACTGTTCCAGAGTGCTGTATGAAAGCTAACTGCTACAAAGTTTTTTAACTTCCTAAATGCAAGAATACGAAGCAAAGAATTTGTATTATACATGGTTTGCTGCAGCAAGGAATGTAACTTTTTTTTTTTCCCCAGCAAGGTTTCTGTAATTAAGAGAATGAGTGTGCTAGTGTTGTTACTCACTTCCTTGCTGTGCAAAAGAGTATGCTTGAAAGCATCTGTGTCTATTGCAGGGCTGGGTAGTATTTGCACTTGCATAAAATGTAGTTGGACCATTGTGGATTTCAAATTACATTAATCCTTTGGCATAAGACGCAGCCAAAATGGCAAAAGGATCAATAAGATGTAAAAATGTCTCTTGTGTTGATAACACAGCGGCAGATGTCTCTTACCCTGATAAATAAGACTGAGCAGTAGACAACTTGATTGTAATAGCATATCTTCTCATTTTAATAATTACTGTTTTATTGTAATAGGCACTCAAATCTACAGGATTACGTACATCTGATCCGCGATTGAAAGAGTGCATGGATATGTTAAGACTGACACTTCAAACAACTTCAGATGGTGTTATGCTGGACAAAGACCTTTTTAAAAAGTAAACTTTCTGTCAATAATGTAACTGTATAATTCTGAATGAATGTTGTCTGTGTCTTACTGACTACTGTCTTAGGAGAGACATAAGGTATCTAAATCATTGTGTAATTAGAAAGGGAGTCAAACACACACTCCTACTGATGCTGTTTTCATATGAGTTTGTTCTGTGGTTTCAGGCAGCAGACAGATTGTATGATCTCCACAAGGGTTTAATGTATCAATGTTGTTTGCATGTGTATCTGACCCCATACTGCAACTCTTGGTCAGATGCCAAATAAATTAATTGATGCAGCATGGAATATTTAGTAGGAGTACATAAAACTCTCTTGCTGCATCATCAGTTTTTAATCTGAAGTTCAGGGTGCTGCTTCTCTGTATGTTCAGAGTATGTATGTAGTTAATTCTAAAAGTGAGTATATGAAAAATAGAGTGAAGTTAAATTTCAAGATATGTATTGATGAGAGCAGTTAGGACTGTAGACACTGCTTTGGTCTGTTTTGGGAAAGACTTATGTGCCATATTTTAATGAAGCTTTTTTTAAGAAAAGTCTGTGGTCAGTTAGCTGAACAATATTAGCACTGTTCAGGTTGTCTTCAGTTCATTCCAAGCACACTCCTTTGCTCCCCTGCTTACAGTTCTTGTGTGCCAAAAGATTGAAAGTTTAGAGGCTCTTAAATCTTGAAATGAAATTTGTAGACTGTTTTTGAGTCTATATTTTTATTCCATTTACTGTGTAAATGACATAATATCTAAAACTTGCCTCTTTCATGAAGAGTATACTTTTGTCAAAATTGGTACATTTTTGTTGTTCTGTAACATTTTTTGAATTTGTGAACTAATGCTGTTTAGTGTTATTTTCTCTCAGTTACAATTTAAAATCTATGTGTATGTGTGAAAAAAAAAAGGTGCGTTTACATATAAGTATATAAAATATACAGTATATGCTTATACTACATATTTACCTGGTTTATGTAAATATAAAGTATATATGTTATATTTTTTTAAATATATATAAACATTTTTGGAAGTCCATTGAGAAAAAATGAATGTCTGCGTGTGTGACAAAATAACAAACCAGTCAACTCCTTAATCAAATGTGGGATACTTCTTAAAGGTACAACATGGACTAACTTTATTCGTGTATTTAAGTTCAAGAACAGGTCCTCATTGTTTATTTGTCAGCACAGTAAAAACTCTAAATTGTTACAGTCAGAAACCTTCCTGGGTGTATGATTGGATTGGAAAGGAAATACTTTTGCTGTTATGCATTACGTTTATACTAGAAAGCTTGTTTGTAATAGTAACCTATGAATTATGTTTTTAGGCAAGGGCTCTATATTAAAAAAGGACAAGTGATTGCTAATTAGCAAGACTAGCCTGTGTTCTACCTCACATCTCTAGGATTTGATCCTCTGTGTTAGGGGAGTGGTTGTTACTATGATAATTCGTAGAAAGGTTACACAGTTGCTTCTTGTGTAGGAAGAGTTTTGAACATAAAGACTATATAGAAGGTGGAGAGGTGAATCTTTTTTCACATAGCAGATTTTTCCTTCACAGGAGCAGGTGTGAATTTTTTTATAAATTAAAAACCCCCAGACTTCAGTTATCTGTTTCTCCTAGGTACACTGCATTTGCTGTGTACAGACTCGTACAAGGTTCTTGTATTTTTTTCTTCTTTTCCAAGTGTTTAAGGTTTGAAATATAACAGTGTATCTACTCAGCTGTACTTACCTCAGGACTTTGAAGCTTCAATTCCCTAATCATAGAAGTCAGTGGTGTAATTCTCCCGTTGAATTTGAATCCAAAGCTGCTAGATCAAAGAAGGCATCAAGGATAAGTGACGTGGAGCAGTGCTAGCATAAGCTTGACTAAATCAATCGAGTCCAGTAGAAATTACCTGTAAAATACGTTAGCTCATGCATCTGTACTGTCCGTCTCTGTAACAGAAGGTTCAACACCTTTTTAGAGGTTCTAACCATTAGGCTCCAATTTGACTAAAGCTTTGTTTTGAAGATTTTTGGCTTTACAGTGCTCTCCACTTAAAAATTTGGAAAAAATCTCTGTTACAGGCAGAACAACTTGGGGTTTTAATCTTTCATCTCCAGAGTTTCTTGGATTGAAGGCTTCACTGGTACACATTTCAGAGAGAGCACTTGACAAATTTCTTGAATTAGCTGTTCATGTTGCGTCTGTATAACATACACGTGGTCTTTGTAGCATGAACAATACCTTGCTGAGAACAGCTTGCTGACTGAAAGCAGTGAAGCATGCTAGTTAGCTTGCTATGTGACTTCTTTTCCTTTTTTTTTTTTTTTTTTTTTTTTGGTACCCTAGCTATGATACTACTTAATAAAGTAGTAGTAGTACTATTTAACTATTGTTAGATGAAACTTAGGCAACTTAACAAATATGGAAGATTGCACATGCTAATCTTCCTCATGAATTGTGCACATTTTGACATATCCTATTTTTTTAGATCTGTTTCTATGACATTGTAGCTAGTTTGTAAAAAAAATTTCTAATAATCTTTGTGAGAAATCCTTGTACCCCTCTTAGTTTTTCCTTTAACTCACAGCTTGTTCCTAACAGAAGAATAGAAGGCTTGCAAAAAGCCCTGTCTCTTAACTAACAGTATTTTGGCCAAGAGGGTTGCGGGGTGGTGGGGAGGGAAGGAAAGGCATGAGGCAATCAGAATTGAGTTATTTTGAAAATGGCACACTTGAATGAGATAATAGCTACTGAGTAACAGTTATAACTCTGAGGTTTAAACCCAGTTCTTTTTCAGAATAACTTACTTGGCTTTGTAGACTTAGCCTTTGTCACAGGGTGGTGTCTGTCCCACTTTACTGACCCAGAACTGTGATCTTGCTAGCTAAATCTTCTCTGATCTGCAGGTAGGAAGTAGCAATCTGGGTATGTCATGTTCTAAGCATAAACCTGACAATCTGTTGCTGGATATCAAACAGGGTTATCTATTTGCTGCCGAATGGCTGTGCTGCTCTCTCATTCTAGGTAGCAAATCCTGAGGAAGACTTTCATTTTAGATATACTTAACCCAGGTAT
Organism: Haliaeetus leucocephalus; assembly: GCF_000737465.1. Lineage (NCBI taxonomy): Eukaryota > Metazoa > Chordata > Aves > Accipitriformes > Accipitridae > Haliaeetus > Haliaeetus leucocephalus. The sequence continues at coordinate 530,750 of NW_010972437.1, forward strand.
TAATAAATGTGTTCATCCTATTTGAGCAATTAGAAAGCTTTTGAGAGAAGATGTAGAGGACTTCTGCTATGTTATAATATTATTACCTCATTTGTCAAACTAATGTCACTTTTTTTTCTAAAATGTCTAAATATATTGAAGACTTCTACAGACCTAGTCTTGCTATTTGGAAATGATGTTTCACATTCCTTTCTGTAATGCTTATACTGTAGCTTTTTAAACAGGAAAAAAGATGTCCATTCAGCTATATAGATAGTCGAACAGTTCTTCAGATTGGTGGGAGTTCAAACTGTGTTTTTAGCAGGTATCTACTTTGTGTAGGGAAGCAATAATCAGCAGTCCGAGCCAAAATTTGAAAAAGAATGGGTAAATGTACCAAGTTGTGTGATAAAGGAAACAAAGTGATCCTAACTTTATGCTAGAGACCAAAGATGCAGTATCCAAAAAAACTGCCAAACTTATATATATATAATATATATATAAATATATTTGTATACCTTCAGGTTACACAAGTCACTGAAAGTTATTATAGATCATAAGACTTGCATCCTAATCTTCCGAATCCAAATGCATCAGGGAAGTTTTATAGTTTGAAAAGATATGTTTTCAAATGGGGGAAGAAATGCTTGGACTGGGATTTGGCAAGACAGAATTTTTTAGGGTGAGATTATAAAGTTTGGAGAAAAGGAAGAATCTGAGGTGGGAAGTTTTTAGTGTACCCATCTTGAACAATTCTAGGGAGATAAGGACAAAGTTGTTTGTAAAATTTGACTGTAGAAAGATTTTTATTTATCAATATATTGATTTACTTAAATTCCTCCCTGTGATCTTTTCCTACTGCTCCAGTTTCCTGAGCCTGAGACCGTTTGTCTCCAAAGGGTTACCTGGAACATAAAGCGGTTAGAAACTCCAGTGGGGAGATGTCAGTTGCAGAATATTAGAGGCTGTGAAGGCTAGTGTCCTCTGTTGACTGAAAATATTACTGCCTTGTTAATTGGAGCTTACCAAGACCCCTGTTATTTTGTCTATGCAGTAATTGTTCCAAGTACCCATCTAGATTAACTGAACCCCTGTATTTAATTTGGTCTGTGAATTCATATGATTTGCCTGGGTTAAGGAGTACCAGGATAAATACCCACACACTGACCTTGGCAGAAGTCTGGGAACAACAACTTCTTGCAGAAATAGGTAATGTCCTTAACCAGCATAGCTACTTCTGCAGTGAGTTTCAATCTCTAGCTTAAAGTGATTGAATTATTGAAGTCAGCATCCTAGACTCGATGTAAATCAGTAAGTGTATAAATGCCCTTCCCGTTTCAGAAACATAATGTGGTATTAGAGGACTGTATTTCAGTGCATATTTCCTTCTTGTTGTTTTCCACACGTTGTGTTTTGAGTCGTTTTAATAGGTTTGGGTAAACTGAATTTATTTTTTTTTCTTACAAGAGTGCTTAATGCTGTGCAGGTGGTACAGACAATGTAGAAGTGCATCTGAAGTTTAAACCTAGTGCATGTTATGTTGTTACTCCTTCTGCACACATAGCTGCTGTAACTGTTATTAATTACTTTTGAAAAGGGGTTGGTGCACCTGGAGTAGGTAACTGTAATTGGAGGCTGCTGGGGACAAAAACGAACAGGATTTTTTGCAAGATATGTAAAAAAGGAGTGGATAAGCATGACAAATTGCAACAAAACCAACTCAATTGCAATTTTAACATAGACTAATAAAGAAGTGTACTGCAGACAGAGCAATTCTTAAGATGCCAATGTGTACAATGGAAACTTCTCTCCTGTTTCTCTTTCACTCTCGGAGAGTAGTGCTTACCAGCATTTGAAACGGCTGTCATTTGAATTTGAGATAAAGTCGTCTAAGTAGAAAAGAGTTGAAACTGAAGGTTTAAAAAAAAATAGAATGGGATTCAAAGGGAAGATAATTCTGTCCACTGGTCTTCATCTTCATGCATCTTCATTTTGTGCTGATAATGACTTTTAATAATAGAATTATTGTAATTATCTATTCCAAGAGAAAATATTTCCCTAGAAATTATTTTTTTACTTCTCTGAGTAAACGTTTGTTGGAAGGATATGTTCTTTTTTGTAGTAAGGGCCTAGATGTTTTTAACTTTCCATTTGTCTGTATTACCAGTATGTTTCTGCTTTTGTCAACATTGCCAGAAAGCATAGTATGAGCGTGTTAATGAAACTGTTTGTTTGGTGTTAAACCTCTCTTTCTCTTCCTTGCCCTGGGATAGGGCTGTTAATACCCTTTATCAGGTCATATTTCAACTGATGTGATAATGCCTCCCAATTCCCACCCCTGCTCCTGCCCCCCCCCCCCAGCAACATGTCTCAGCTTGTGTTTTGATCCTTCCCTTCTGTTTCTCCTAGATAAGTACCTTCCTTTTTACCTCATCAGTTTTTTAGATGTACCAGATGGGCTGATGTTCAGAGGGTGTGGATGATAATGTAACTGTGTTCTGGGTTAAAAGTCAGCAAAGATTCCTTAAGTGGTGGTAGTTTGAAGCAAGAGACTTGCAGTACTGCTCAGTGTTAACTTTTGCTTAGTTTAGAAGATGTTATCCAGTACTTCCACAGGGTTTTGTTCTTATTAGAGTGGAAACTCATTCCAGTTTTGTCTGTTGACAGCATTCACGTGAAACCAGTTGAAAGTGAGAGAAACCAACCCTGAACCTCAGAAGTCCAATCTAACTCTGAAATTAACACTTCTTTGGACAAGGGCTGGGTTATAGATGACCTTCATGTGTCTTGATCCTAAGAAATGGGTGGCTTAGATCCCTCTTGCAAGCTTAGATGCTGCTTGAAGGCAAATTGATAGTACCTTGCAGTACAGTCTCACAGTTGAAATTTTGAAGAGGAGCTCTAAGTAAAAAGGCATGAAAAGGAATGCAATGAAACAATGTAAATAATTTTTAAAAAATAGAACTGACGAAGCGGAAAATTGGAAAGTCTTTCTAATAAAGACCTGTTCTGGTAGGCGTATAACTTCAAGGGACTGACGGTCCTTATTTAAATAGCATGTAATTGCTACTTAAGTAGGCTTTTTGACAGTACTTTGTCAAAAGACTAATAAACTTTTTAAACTTTTTGCAGGTGCGTACAAAGTAATATTGTGTTGCTTACTCAAGCTTTCAGGAGGAAGTTTGTCATTCCAGATTTTATGTCGTTTACTTCACATATTGATGAGCTATATGAAAGTGCTAAAAAACAATCTGGAGGAAAGGTAACCTGTTTGTAAATTCAACCTCAAACTTCTGTAGATTTCTGGATATTAACCAAATACGTTCTTTGTTAAGTAGACAGATTTTTCTTAATGTTTTTAGCAAATGTTAAACTGGTAACTTAATAAAATAGTTTTGGAAGTTCAGTTATGCCTGCAGCTTGCAAACTGTGTTAGAAATACAGCTTCTTAACTCTAACAATCTTTTACAGTGTTGAGGTTAGAATGAGAAAATAGTGTTGTTCTTTCTTTATTTTACGTAAACTATAAAACTGCTATATAATTTGTCAGACTAGACTTAGTCTATAAAAGAATTATGCTACTCTACACAACTGGTTGGGTTGTGTGACAGAAATAATTGTTAACACCATACCTATGTTACTAATTAAACTTTATTCTAGTGCTTATTTTCAATAAATTAGTTGAAAAACCCTGAACTTTGTTACAAGCTAAAATTTCATACGATTTGAAAATGCTGAATGTGCTGTAACACAGAACAGATATTCTTCTTAGAATGTGCTGAAGTTCAAAAAAAGGTTTTATTTGATAATGATCTAGTGAATATAATAATCTGTAATGAAGTTTTAGATATACTAGGTGATTATTAGTGGAATAATTCAGTTGTACTTTGTGTATACTTTCCATTGATGTTCATTTTAATTAAAGTATATTAACATACAGTTAAATATTTTGGATGTTGTAATGTCTCTCTTTTTATTTCACATTGTGATAGGTTGCTGACTATATTCCACAGCTGGCCAAGTTCAGCCCTGATTTGTGGGGTGTGTCACTTTGCACAGTGGATGGACAGAGGTATATTCTAACTTCTAGATTTTGCTATTTCAATTATTTAAACTATCTGACACATAACAGCACTTCATGTTATCTCATGGTTTAATAAAGAAAAAGCTTTGCTGCAGTTGTTCAAGAAGTAAAATGCACTTGGTGATCTTAACGTTCTTTCATCTTCTCTGTTTAAGCTGAATTATTTTGCTATTATAAAATACTGTTTAAATAGTATTTGTAAATACTGTATTTAAAGCTGGATTATATTGCGCTTATGATCCAAACACAATAATGAAGCTGTGGGTAATTTAGGTGATTACCAAAGGACAATACTTACATAGCATTAATGTTTGGAAGTTGAAGAGCTTTGTCTAATAGTACCCGTGCCTCAAGCTGTATTACCTTTTCTGTAGGTCACGATGTACTTAAGTTAGTTCCTCTTCTGCATTTTAATGTTCTTACTGTAGCATTATTATATTATCGCTATATGTCATTGAAAAAATTCAGATCCATGTTCTTTAAAATGCAGATGTGGAAACTGGACAGAACTTAACGTGATTTTGCTTTTCAAGTTGATTAAACTTTCTCCTGTGAGGGTGTATGTAGGTCTTAGATATAGCTAGAGTGATCTTATTTTTATTTTTTCTTTATTAGTAAGTAAGTGTAGCAGGGACAGTTAAGAGCCTAAATGTAAAGGAGTATCTCACACCATCTAGCTGAGAAGTAAGGTGAACTGTTCTGTGTGTACCTTTGTGACTAGACAATGTGAGATAGTCATCAGCTTGCATGTGTCTGCTGGCCTGCAGTTTGATATGGTCATACTGCATATTCTGAGTACCATAATTTTCAGGTGTTGGCTTATGTCCTGGGGGAATGGGTCATTCCTGAGAGAGCATCAGACTTGCTTATGGTGACTATGGATTGGGGTTCATTTTAATGTGATCGTTATGATCTGTATGTTTGTTTCTTATTAGCCATATGCTTTATAATCTCTAGGGGAAGAGCTTACAAGTGAGCTGAAGTATTTTTCAGCTCCCTGCTTAAGTGTCTGAATTATAATCTATTCATAGTAGAACAGCTTGAAAAATAAAATTGTTCTCCCTTTTGAATATTTTAAATTGGCATTTTGCTTTGTTTTGGATATTATAACATGTACTAATGAAAGTTTTTATAAAGCTAATTTTTGTAATGTTTAATGTTGTGTAATGTTAGTTTTTATAATGCCAAAATGGTTTTGCGAGTTTCTCTGAAACCTCGTGTTTTCTGCAAAGAAAAGAAGCAAACACACTTCTGATTTTGCCATCAGACAAGTGGTTGCTTGGAGCCTTTTGCTCTAGATGGGTCATATGCTGCTTGTATGAGTCATTCTTCGATGCAGTCTGACTTGGATGTTGAAAGTAAACTTTCCAAAAGCTAGCATTTAATAATTGTAATAAAATACCTATGCTATTATGGAAAGGAATGTAAATACAGCTATTTAATTGTTGCCCTCGAATTCCAAAACTGAATTGGATCTCATCTTTGTTTATATAGACATAAATATGTATAGTGGCTATATTCAGGTCAGCTGTACCCTGTTGAGTATGTGGTTTGCAATTCAGTAGGGTAAGTGTGATACTAGAGGTCTGAGGTGAATTTTTTGCTCTGGTACAAACCAATTTCTGAACTTGCTTTTATTTTGTTACATCAGCAGTAATCACCACAACTGACTTTGTTATGCTTAGTTTATGGAGGAAATTGTTAAAACCTTTAAATAGTTTTGTTATGGTCTTTAAAATGAGACTTAGTGATAATATGCTTCTGAGTTTTTTGGTGTTTTTTTAATAGTCCTAGTATGCTGAAGAATAGATGAAGCATTTAACACTCTACTTGCCACAGCTGGCAAACAGGAAATTTCAAACCTCTTCATCTTGTGTTTTTCCCAGGCATTCTGTTGGCGATACCAAAGTTCCATTTTGTCTTCAGTCCTGTGTAAAGCCTTTGAAATATGCCATTGCTGTTAATGATCTTGGCACAGAATATGTGCACAGATATGTTGGTAAAGAGCCTAGTGGATTAAGATTCAACAAATTGTTCCTGAATGAAGATGGTAAGAGATATATAATACTTAATAATGCAAATACTCAATTTTAGAAAATTATAAAACAAGCTACACAGTTTGATTTTGAGTCTTTTCATTTTGCTGTATCCTCTTAAGTCTTCTTATTAGACAGCGTCCCAAAATATTTTGCCATCAGCAAGGTGTGCTTATCCTTTGTCACTCACTTTTGCCTAATTTAGAATGCTAGTAAAAGATGCTTTATTACTTCTGTTCTATTTGCTAGTTATCCAGCTGTACGAAAAAACAAAGAATTTTGATAATGCAGATACTGGAAATGTATATTTATTTAGTTGAGTTGGTAGCAAGTGTTCCTTAATCATGCCTTCTGTAAAATGATGGTGAAAGAATCAAAGATGTTAAACTGATTTTAAGAAACATGTTTATCACTTTCCTTCTCAGCCCTCTAAGAAGCAGATGCTGATGCCAAAGGCCAGCACTGGCTAGTTTCCAGAAGGCAAAATTGATCACATCTTCCCACAGATTATTCTAAACTGAATTTGGCTACCGATTCAAAACAAGGGGTGTTTTTTGGTTTTTGTTTTGTTTTTGTTTTTTTTTTTTTTTTTCCTGTGGCAGGAGTGCTTTAGCAAGAATTTCTTGTACAGTACTTAGCTAGATTATTTCTTTTTCGTATTAATTCTCAAGCATGAAAATGTTATTTTTAAAAACACTGGCAAAAATTTGAGAAGGATGACTCATGTAGCTTTAGAGGAAATACTGGATGTTATCTCTGAAGCACAAATGTTTCTTCTAGCAGATCTTTCTCAGTAAGGGAACAATGTTTCTGTTGCCGTGGTATTGCAATTAATATTTAATTAACAGTGTAAGGCTTGGATGATATTTTTGTCAAGGACTGTATTGCGTTCTGACTTAAATATCTATATTACTAATATATTAATGATACATAATTATATTTAGTACATACCTTAAAATCATCTTTCCAAACTTAAAGATATAATAGATTTTGACAATTTATTTCTTCTTTTTTATTATGTTAGTAAGTGGTAATGAAATACCAACATGCATGTATATTGCCAAGAGGGTATTAAGCATTTTGTCAAGGTTTGCTGTCTTGCTTTCCTAGTTTTTCCAAATACAAAGTACAGTGTACAGTGTGAAGAAGACCATTTTGAAAATTGCCCATTTTTCCCTTTGGATCAATATATGGATCAACCCCCAAGGTGTGGGGGTTTCTTTTTAACTATTTTTTTATTTTTAATGAAATGCCAGAAAATACAGTAATTATTCTCTTCTTTTTGTTGCTACTTTTAAAATTGAACTATGAGAGAAGATTGTTAGGCTGTGGTTTTTTATTATATGACTGTTAGACTTTATGAGTGTTTATAAGACTTATGCAATAAGAGAATTGGAATTATTGAAAGTTGTGCATGAAATTAATAGAGAAGACTAATTCACATGATAAAAATTATAATTTTTAAGTATGTGCTTGTGTTGCTGATACAACTGACATGAGAAAAATGTGTTAGAACTAACCTGAACAGCCTATTATCTATACAGTCTTTAAATGAAAGACTAAAACAAAAGTCTAATAAATAGGAACATTGCAGTTATAGGGAGAGAAAGGGAAGCTTGAGTTTCTGTGAGTGAAGAAAGAGGAGGGAAGAAGAGATTACACTTTACTTGTAGATTTAAATTGATTTATAAAGTTTGGATATGCAGAGTATTTGGTAGTTTGAACATGCATAACTACTTGGAAGATTAGATTTAAAAGTAAAATATAATATAGATATTTATTATCTTTCAAATTATTCTGATATAGTTGAATTTCATGTTTGTAAATAGGATTTTATGAAGTGATATGCAGGTCTTTGAAAACTGGTTAGACATGCATATGAAGCTATTTTTTGTACTTACTACGTTAAAGATTTCTAAAACAGGGTGTTCTTCCATTTCTTTGTTTACTAGTATTGAGATTCAAGCTGGAAAGAATGGAGAAATTACAAGACAATTTTAAATCATAGCTAAAAATGCCAACTTATAACAAAAAAGCGTTAATATGAATCATGTACATTTTGAATAAGAGCTGTGCTCTGCATTGGAAATTTGGAAACTTCTGCAGCCTTGTGAATATTCCATTTTAAAACTTCTTTATCAAAGGGAACATATGGCCCATCGAACAATTCAGATTTCTGGAGGACTAAAGCAATGCCCATGTTAATTAAAACCCTATTATTCTAGTTGATTGAAGTAAATCAGGAATTTTACATAGTAAAATGTGTCTGAAATAGGCATCATCAGGAATAATTTTCCTGGTTATGGTCGTCAAGCAGTTTGTAGATTTCTTCATGCTGATTGAGTTCATGATGCAACATGTCTGACAATACCTGTATATATGTACAGTTAGTATCTCTTATCCATACGTGTGACCTTCTCCTGATGATAATTATTTGTAGAATTAGTCCAGAAATATAATTGTTTGTGGAACTTAGTCCAGTAATAAATGCTGCGTTGTAATTGAATGAGGGGTTGATTGCCAGAAAATTGTTTATTCTGTTGAAGGATTTTGTTAACCAAAGATTAAATTCTTTCTTTAAGTTTTTGTATTGGACAAACGTATTCAGACATGTCATTTCAGGAAGAGCTTGCCATGATGAACTGTTTTGTGTGTTAAAATATCTGTATTGTTTGTGTGGCAACCTCTGCTTTCTGTGCTCAAAGACTGCAAGCCAGTTGTACAAGAAGGGCCTAAGGCCAATGATGGACAAAAAAGGTCATAAGAACTGTTAGAGGAAAAGCACTGTAACTTGAGCTTGTTAGGGGAAAAGTCTAGTTCGCATATGGCATAATTGCATGGCACGTTACTAGAGCAATAGGGCTAATTGTCCAGCAGATTTGAGTTATTAAAAAAATAGATACTTTCCACCATTAAATAGCAATGTCTAGTGGGGATATTTTTAGGTAACTAAATAAATTATATTTTCTTTTATTTTGAATTTAGATATACCTGTTAAATATATTGCAGTTCTCTATGTAAAAGGCTGTTCTAGACAAGTATCTCCTTCCCACAGGAAAAACAGAGCACTGTATCAGTGAAGAATATATTCACTATTCAGAGGCTGTTAGGTGGGTTGTTTATGCAAGAGACAAATCGTTGAATCAGTGCTAGACTTAATCAGGGCACCCCAGTTAAAGGCAAAGGGTTATTATAACTTGTGCTTTTCATTAAGGATAAAAAGATGAATTGACTCCAGAGTATAATGAGATGATACAGCAATGTAAGACACTTGCAAAGAAGCTGTGTAAAAGACTTTTTTTTTTTTTTCAGTCTGAGCAGATCATTGCCTTTATTATTTGATTATATGTAGAGGGGGTATGTGTGTGTTTTTGTTTTTAGTGATGTGTGTCAGTTAGCTTTGCAGAGTTTGATACCTCTTTCTAAAGATTAGTAGATGAGTTTGTTCACCTCTCTGCAAACTGTTGGAATTACAGTATCAATCTTCTCTTGCAAACTGTTGCAATTACAGTATCAATCTTAATTCCTTGTCCTTGTACAATGTGGAATCCCTTGCTGATGGAACCCACCGTGAAGTAAATCGGTAGTTGCTGCTGCTTTAGAAAGAGACCTGTGTATGACTTCCCTTAAAAATTAATGTAGCCTCAGAACCTATACATCCCTAAGAGGTGAAGAAATACCTGGGAACGGCAGTATTATTGATGGGAGTGGAAGACATCTCGTCTTTGAAATTAGCAGGAATCTTTCAGAATGTAAGATGTTATTTAGGCATCCTGGCTCTTAAAAAGGGCCAGTATATCTTAAGTCTGTGGAGAGGTTCTTCACTGTAGAATAAAATAGAATATTTCAGCTGGAAGGGACCTACAACTGAGTCTAGTCCACCTGCCTGACCACTTCAGGGCTGACCAAAAGTTAAAGCGTGTCATTAAGGGCACTGTCCAAATGCCTCTTAAACACTGACAGGCTTGGGGCATCAACCGTCTCTCTAGGAAGCCTGTAGCTATTGTGGCAAGGTAGAAGGGTTATCTGTAATTACAGATATCTATGTATGGGAAGTGTTTGGATAGTATTATCTGGTGCTATGCAGATAACAGTGAAAATTGCTTTCCTGGGACCTGGGTACCCTGACAGGGTTTACTCTGCTTAGAAGAGGCAGCAGTGGATTAATGTAAGGTGTCCTACTCGGCTCTGTGATGTGCTGGTGTTAGGCAGCAGTAGGAGAGACCCTCAAAGAAGAGCTTTTGTTAGTGTGTGGTAAGCTGGACTGCCGTACCTCCACTTCGCTGCTACGGCTCCCACAGTGATTGTTCCTTGCTGATTTGTCAAGGGCGGAACAAAACACAACTTCATTTCAGAAGCACATTTAGGAAAGTCCATGCTTCATTTCATCAGAAGGTTCTTGCCATTCTTCATGTGAGGGCAGCACATGGAGGCGTATTGGTTGTAAAGCGGCCAGAACTGGTACATGTAGTTTGAGGTGTTAAGCAGTGAGAGACAGGAATCTTCAGAGCAGAGGAAAAGGTAACCAAGAATGTCTTGTGACATTGAAAGTTAGTGGTGACATCTTCAAAGAAATGAGATGCAGTAGAATCTCTGAGGGTATATTCTGTGTGTGGACTTAGCACGTTGATATGCTTTTGAGTTGCTGAATGCTAAATAAACATTACACATCCTTTTTATTCAAATATACATGTGATGTGGGGTTTGGGAGTTTTTTTATTTGCTTTATACTGTGTGGCAGATTGAAATCAGAGATGTGCAGAAGAATCAAGAGCAAAACATTTGTAAAACTACTTTCAGAATGGGCTGTATACAAGTAAGTCGTTAACGTGTTTATGGGCTGGAATGATACGTGATGTTGATGAGAGGAAGCTGTAAAAAAAGAGAATCATAGCTAGAGCAAGAAATGAGGGTGACTGTGTTCTGACCATGCATGAGGCCAATGTTTTGTTGGACTATATGTCTGGAGTTGGGATCCCCAGTTCAAGGAGAATATTGAAAAACTAGAGGGGGCTCCAGTGGAGGGCTGCCAAAGTGCTGTGGGGTCCAGGGCACATCACTCCCAAGGAGCAGTTGAAAGGGGAGGTTAGGGGCTCCCCTGGGAGCCACTTAAAACTTCTGAAGAGCAGTTGCAAAGTTGAAGATTTGTGTAGCTGCTCTTGGTAGTGACAGGTGATGCATAACAAGGGCCAGTGGCCCCACACTGTGGCTTGGGAGGTGCACGTTGGATGTTAGGGTAAATTTGTCCTCTAGGAGGAACAGGATTGCTAGAGAGGTAGAGGATTTGCCATGTTTGGAGGTTTTCAAGACTCAGGTAGATAAAGGCAGGACTGACAGGATGTATGTAACCTTGGCAGTAGGCTTGCTTTGAGTGGGAGGGTGGAGGAGATGACCTCCAGATGTCCCTTCTGACCAGCAGTCTCTGATGCTCTGATTAGTCATTTGACTTGTAACATCTTTGATTGGTGTTCAGGTTTCTGGTCCCTAGGGAGAGAGCGAGCTAGGAAGCTAGGGAGATGCTACTTTTTTCCTACTCAGAATCTGGTTTTAATTGAGCGTCAAATATATTTGACCCAAGTTGCTTGCATTATTGGCATGAGTGGAACAGGACGTTCAATATAGGTGGATCTTAAGTACAATCAGATGAAATCAGAACAATTCATGAGTCTGTTTCAGAGAGATAAGGAATGGCACTAACAACTTTAAAAGTAGTATACAGACATTAAGTTTGTGTTTTAGGGGAGCTTTACTTTTTTGGACAGAAGGTATTGGTCTTACCTTTTTGCTAATAGATCTTTTTAAAAGTTCTTTTTAATATTGATTTTCTGAAAAATACTAAAAGGAACTTGAGATGATTAGTTTTTTGAGATGATCTGATAGTCATAGATGGCTAGGTGCCATTGACCATGACTAGTGTAATTTTCATGGGAGAATAAGTGTGTGTATGTACTGTGAATATCAGATTAATCTCCAGAAAGCAATCATCTCAAGTTCCTTTTAGTGTGCATGTGTGTGTATTACATATAAAAATAGTGTACACTTTGTGTATTTTTTAAACGAGTATTTTTTTCAGATTTGCAGATAAAGTAACAGCAAATAAAAAGAAGAATTCAAGCCTGTTTCAGTATTAAAGTATTGAGAATTGGTTGAGGTTTTCAGACACCAGAACCCTCAAGAATCGACATCCTAGTTAAGACACAGCAAAAATGTTAGTTAAAAAAAAAAAGATAACTGTAGGAGGTAGATGTTGATGAATGAAAACTTGTATTTGGGAAAAGTAAGACAGCTGATACAGAAATCTTTCTGGAAAAAGAAGAAGAAGAAAAAATTAAAAGGTGATTCATTCACATGAGCAGCCAAGAATGACTGGGAATGCAAAAAAATACTGTTAATAGGGAGATTAGTGCTAAAAAGAAAAACTCAAGTGTAGCAGGTATATGCAAGTCAATTATAAAGTAAGTTAAATTCTCATGAGGATGAGTTAATTGTTATTTCAGAAGCTGCCAATAGAAACTTCTGATCCTTAAAAAGAATCAGGATTTTGTATTCCTGTACAGCAATAAGTAAATTAAAGAACTGGAAATGTTTTGGTTTGTTTTGTTTTGTTTTTGAAAGGACCTGTTTGAACACTTTTAAAATCAGTGAGACTTGCTAACTTGGAAGAAAAATTGGAAAGTCCTTTAGAGGTTGTTCCACTTGCAAATGTTGCATTGATCAAATCTTGGAATGCTGGAGAGGATTCAAAATTTTCAAGAAAAGAAATAATGCCAAACCGATTAATTTACTGGACTGTTAAGTAGCATTACACTGGGCGTGTTCTAAGCTGTAAAATACTTTGCTCAGAATTTTAAAAATTGTGTATAAAGTTGGATTATAGTATTTTTAATTTAGGATTATATTCCATAATGATAGCTTTAAGCCATACATTAATATTTATCATTTTTCACTTAAACACTTGACTGGTTTTGTTTGACAAATGTGTCTTGGGATATGTTTGTAATTGAAAACTTCATTTCACAGACAGGCCTCATAACCCTATGGTGAATGCTGGAGCAATTGTAATCACGTCTTTAATCAAGGTAAAAAGTTCACTTTTAGTTTCTCTCAGAGTGTAGAAAAAGTATCTTGTACAGATTATGAACTGTTTTTATTTTATGTGTGCAATATCTGATGGCAGTTTACTCATTAGCAGGTAGACAAGCTCTGATGTTTTGGAAATAGTAACGCATCTAAACAAATGCAATATTAGACTAGCAGTTTTTAAACAGTAACAGTGCAGCTGAAAGACTCTTTTTCCTTAGCATTTTTAAGTTTTGCTTCCTTCTTTAACTGCACAACAGTCGATATTCTCTTGAGAGAATTGCCTCATACTTGTTAAATGCTAACAGTATGTCCTCAGGAATATACTTTATAGCACTCAAATATGTTTCTGAATGTCTAATGCTCTTACGTAGCATAAAGTGGCAAGAGTATTTCTTGCTGTGCAGAAGAAATGGAAGATACTATAATTTGTACAGGAACAATGCAGCTATATTTGCACGTCAGTCTTAATACTGAATGTGTCCACTATTAACATACTGTACAACTAAATTATGATTAACTTCTATGTTACATAGTTTCTGTTGGGATGTTAAATGTGCTTTCTTAAATAAGTGTGTTTGGAAACAGTTACCCATATTTCGCTGAGTAAACCACAGCTGAATAATGACAACATCTTTAGTCCATGATCTTGAGACTTTGGAAAGCTATATTTTATTTTTCCTTAGAATAGCTGAATGTATCTTTTGAAGTTGTAAATGGCATAAATTCCATGTAATGCTAATGTTTGCCAGATACCTTACTTGTATTTTCTGCCTTTTTCTGGTAGCCACTGGTATAAAAAAACTATTATTTTTTTTTTCTAAGGGTACCTGCTTAGGATTGTGGGGAACATGTCAGTCCCCTGGAGTTTTAAAGTAGAAAACCTAATACTGTTAACTTCGGAGGTCTAAAAATATTGTTTACAGCCTTTTTCTTGGTTATGTTTCAAAGTCCCTTAGCTACAGTGTGTTTCCTACCTCCTATTTCCAAGTTGTTGATTTTAAAATTACTTAGATCATGATTTTCTGTTATTTTATATTTAAAGAAGGTGTAAGAACTCCTGCTTAAAGACATTTATCTTTAATAGCTGTAGGTGAAAGAAAATGGCCTTAAGTATGACAGGTAAATTTATTCACATTTAATATTTTTTAAAGGTTGACTGAGCATTGAAATTCACTTGGATAATAGTGAATTTTAAAATCTGACTTAACACATTTGTCTGAAATGTCAAAATGTTAGTCCTATTACAACATGCCCTACTGGTCATAAGGCAAAACACAAGCATGTGCCTCTTGCAGAAGGCACATAGTTCTTGATAAATGGTGTACTTCTGAATAGATAACATGGATTTGTTTACTGCATGCAATTGTGATATTTGTTAGAAGGTTGGGGGATTGTTTTTGCTGGTTTTTTTTAATTTTTATTTATTTTTTTGCTGTAATGTTCTTATGAAGAGTATTGCATTGCACTAACTTTTTTGCATGTGGTAACTGCACGTCTAATGGACACATATCTTACTTATCACACTCCATTATTTGTTTTCAGTGTGATTAAAAAGTAGATTATTTTATGTACTGCTTCCACTAAGATACCATTTATCACTTGAATAACTAACCAAACTAAACATACTCTGAATAAAATGACATAGAGGGTCACATGTAAAAAGTAACGTAATAGTTGTATTTTTTGTGAAATAACTGCTTTACAATCTACAATATTCCTACTAACTATTTAGTGATTTAAGTAATTCACATTTATATTCAATCTAATCTGAGGCTGACTTCTTCTTTCTGGAAAAGGTGGCTTCATTAACCCATGTTTTGCCCTCAGTTCCTCTGCATTCATTCTGTTTATTTGAGGTGTTACTTCCATATCTCGAAGACTGTGTATGGCTCCTAGAGTCCCAAGAAAATTAAGGGGTGGTTAAGCATGACTGAATTCACCATGTATGACAGATCTATCTAATAATAACATGTTGATAGCTATAGAGAGATTATTGCAGTATTTCAGTGTTAAGAGTGCTTTTACCTCCTTTGATATTCATTATTTTATCTTTCTGAGAAACTGATACAAGAAGTCTTTCAAAATTGACATACATTGTACTGAATTTAGCAGCTGTTGGTATGCATGATCTTGCACACAACTGCCCTTAGAATCTGACACAAATTACGATTACTTGTGGATAAGAGATGATGCTTGGAGTAATCTTTTTGTCAGAATTTGTAATATGTTAACATTTTAGGGGAAAAAAGGGTTCTTAGCATCACATACCCAGTTCTGACTTCCTTAAGAATTTGGTGTACGCACCTTGGAGCAGAGCCTGAATTGTAATGTTATGTTTAGTCCTTGCTACTCATAATAATAAATAATAAAGCATATATGCATGTTAAGTTGTACATTTGTTTGGTTTACTTTTAGGCATGACTATGTCATACTTTTACCAGCTTAAATGATTCTCCAACTGTCATGTGCTTGGAACTACAATGTATTTACATTTTGGTGCCCTAACTCCCAGCTCTGTTCTAACTGTACTTGCATTACACTCCAGACTGTTCCAGCAGTTTAAAGCCTGTACCTACAGTAAAAATGCTTTAGCAAAAGGACATCCTGTGGGCCAGTTTTGATGAAATAAAATTTTCAAAAAACCCTAAGGACCTTTTCCCTTGTTTGAAATTATACAGCCATTTGCCCTTATTACTAGTTACATAATTTACATAGTTATAACAATTTTCAAATAATGTCATCAGAAGAAAATTGGAGTGGCAATTACAGGAGTTTGTGGAAAAGTGATATTAGATAAAATGGTAAATTCTTCCAAGTCTCCAAGGAAATACAGGTGCTTGAAAGAAGAAGATTTAGCTCCTGTACAGATTTAGTACAGATTCAGTGCTCTGTAACCACACAGCTTTCTGTACATCACATTGACTGGGAAAAGTCTTTATTGCCTGTGGTATGGATAGATTTTAATGCTTTGATCTGTTTTTTTTCTTAAACCTTAAACTCAATTCTCAAAGTGTGTCAACTCCAGGAATATCAGTGGTTGTGTCAGCAATTGCCTACTCTCATGTATCTTTACTAACTGGGGAGGATAGCCTGTTAGAGGTGCAAATGAGATGAAGAGGAAGGGTTCAGAGCGACATATGTAGAAGGCAGCAGATGGCTGTGGAAGGAATCACCAGAGGACAAGGGATTAATCTTAAGTCATTTTTATTGTATGCTTCAAGATTCCATCTCTAGATAAAAGCTTTCCTAGTATAACAGCAAAGGTTTGGGCAAATACAGTCTATATAAATCCTGTAAGTGCTGACAACCACGTGCAGAATATTACACACAGCGACAGTAGACTTGAATGCTCGGTGAAGGGAGGTATTCTATGGTGATCAGTTAACGTGGGAAGCCTTTAGACATGTTGGGGGGCATAACAATATTCATAGTCCTTGCAAAAAATTTGGTGTTCAAGAAAATGAAAATGTTGATCTTGCCGACCCTGAAAAAACTTAATTCAATGAAAGCTTTTCTTCTTTGTATAAAACATAGAGGTGTATCTGATATACTTAAGAACTTTCTAAATATGCTGGTATATCATAAAATAAATGAGGCAGAGTGGTGGAAAAAACCTGTCCAGCTGTGCCAAGGGTCTGTTTGTTGTCAGGATACAGTTATTAGGAAAACTATACAGTTATGGTCTAATACTTGAGGGGTGGGAAATTGAATGGTTTATTGGGTTTATTTGACAGCATAGTTACAATAAATAGTACAGATTTAGCTTAATTGGTCTATGCTACCCACTCCAGTTATCCTTCCTTATAAACTGATGTGTAAATGTACATACATACCACTTTAAAACATGTGTTGGTGTTGTGATCTTCTCTGCTGGATACTTGTCTTTATTTTGGTGAAGTTTTCTCTCTTCCTGGGTTATTCATTTTATTGTAGTAACTAATTTTGGATAGATCGTTCACATTATTCTGCACTTGCTTTTTATGATGAGTCAAGTGTATTGGATGTTATTTGACATAGAGTATCTAGTAGTGATAATGTAAATGACATGTATTCACTGGTCATATATGCAAGCATTTAATACCTGAAGGACACAAAAATAATTCTTACATGTATTTGAAACAGTAATAGTACTGGTCATAGTGGGTCAAATACTGTCTGTGACAGTGTGCTCTCAAGTATTTCAGAGCTGAAAATGGCACGTTAAGCAGTCAAGACACCAGTTTTCACAGAACAGGCCCAGATTAACAAATAAAATTAAAAATGTGTGTAAGTACAGAAAACTAAAATAAAGACATTAATAGTTAAGTTAATGTAAAATGCACAAATGTAAAAAATGTTTTCTTGCACTCTGACATAGCGTTATGATTTTTTTTTTCCTGCATGTCTTCATCACAGTGTAGTGTTAGATTATAAATTTGGCTTAAAAAAATCCAGAAATTAATTTTTGAATAATCTTCTATTATTAGAAGATTATAAACTTCTCATGATCCAGATGTTTTTATTAGCTTGGCTTAGAGTCAAAATTTAAAAATTATTTTAACAAGAGACACATGGTAAGAGCTTATGTGGTCTAATAGTATAAATACTGAATGTCGATCAATTAAAAGTGGCTGATATTAACTACTATTCTAATAAATATTGCCTGATTTTGTTGTTGCAAGCTCTGGTAAGTACCCATGGGTCTCTTCTTTCCTATGTACGTGTAGGCATGCAACCTATGCAACTGCTTATATTTTTCTAGTAGAAATACAAATAATAAAAGTACCTTGTTTAGTTAAAAAAAAAAGAAAAGGGAAGATCACTAAAACCTGACACAGTCAAAAAATTCAAATTTGATTGACAGCCAAAGTGTCCGTTGTGGTTTTAAGTGTTTACAAAATTGTATTGAGCTGTCTTCTGCAAGTTTGAATTTTCTGCCTATCAAACTGCTTCAATCTTAACATATTCAGTTTCATTTTGTATTCATTTAGAAGTGTTTTTTCATATGTATATACACACAAGCATGTATACAGTAAGTGTGTATATGAACATATGTTCCAGTAAATGTACTAAGTGTTTGTGGAGTTAGTGCATGGAATGTTTCCTTTGATGTTCTAGACAGATGAATTGCATCTGAACTTAAATAAAAACGCTTTTCCAGAAGTATTGTTGCAGTGCCCCCAACCTTATAGGCTTATACAATCAAAATAAGAAGTACTTGTGCAAGAACAGAATTGTTCTTGTCTCTTATATTTGTTTAAATTATTATGGAAAAGTTGTTGAGTATTCTGAATGTTAGGATTTTATATTTGCAATTGAATTTTAATCATAGAATGTGTGTTGCCTCTGTGTCTCTTCAGCTTTTTAGGAGGAGCAGCATACCTCTGTCAGCTGCTGAAAGAGGGGAAACTAATATGTTGGGTTTTTTAGTCATCGTGTATGGAAGCAAAGTTCTGCATTTTAGTTACGCGTTATGTTAAATCGCTACTGAAGTCTTGGTCATGTGATTACTTAGGCAAATATTTTAGGTATACGAGCAGTCTGATTTCAGCAACAATGCTTTTCGGTTTGATATAAGTACCTATACAAGTGTGTGGAACATCAAGGACTAAAACCACATCATCTGAGTTAGTATACAGAAGATTTTCTTCCCAAAATACAAGATTAGATGTAAATTTTAAAAAGAAACCTTTTTTATAACAAGTTGATGTGGAAAAGTTTGCATTGAATCTTATGCCCACCAATTTTATATGCTGCTAGTAAAGCCAGGTTTTTGTTGAAGAGCTAGGAATTTTTTTTTCAACTGGGAAAAAAAGTGAAGTATTATGTATTTATATTTTTGCAGAAAGCATGATCCCTTTCTCCCTCTTTCTTTTTTTAACAAAAGAACTTGTTTCAATTTATTATACATGTCTAACCATACAATTATCAATGCAGCATCCCATAACTAATGCTGACCCACTTTCCCAGAAAAAGATGTTCATTGTGCATTTGAAAGGTTGAAAAGGTTTTTGTGGTTTAAATGTTGTTACATATTTTACAGCATTAGGATCTATGGAATATTTTGACAACTGCAACAGTTCAATGAAGTTGGTAATTTCTTCTTTTAATTATTTTTCATTGAACAGATTTGGAGTTAAATTTTTAAGAGTTGTGTTCTGGTATATTATACAGGAACATTTTGATGAAATGTATCATGAATTTTTTTATCTTATTGCAAATTAGCTAGAGATTATTAGCCTTTAAGCATAAGGTAACCACTGGTGCATAATTTTGACAAAATAGCGTGGTGTTCCTTTCAGCTAGTGATCGTACGTGAATGACTGCACATCCTCTTGTAGATGAGCTGATGCATGGGCTTCAAAGATTATCTGCAACACCCTAATCCACATACAGAGTGGGAAATGAGACTGGCTTTACGCATTTCATTAAGTAAAATACTGGTTGATATAAAGCTTCAGTTTTTTCCACTTTCTTCCCCATTCCCATACTAAACACAGTGCAAGTAGTGTTGAATTGTTTGAGATGTTAAACAGAGTTTTGTTATCTAAATAGAGTATCTTTAATACTAAAATTATTTATAAAAACATCTTCTCCAAATACATTGTTTCCACTTGCATATGTGATGCCACTGTTTAAAAAACTTCCTCAAAAAGTTCTACTTGGCTTCTTCAAAAAATTAAAAACGCCCCCAGTAGACCATGTGCTATTTTTTTTACCTCCCACCCCTCTTTCAATGTCTTGCTATAGGAATTTGTGAAAGGTCGCCTGTCAGAGACCTGTAAAGAATTAATAAATCTTTAACTGGCAACTACTAAATTTGAGAATGTTCTTAAACTGGGGGGGGGAGGGAGGGAAGCCCCAAAATAACACCCCTTGTCCTCCTTAAAAAAGCAAACCAACCAACCCTAAGAATTAAGTTTCACTAGCATCCTTATTAAGTTGGATTTAGATTTTTCATTACATTGTTAGCACAATGATGTACTCTATGATGTGAAATTCTATTTTTCTGTTTCATTTTTAATAGGTAGGACATTAATCAGATATTAATCTAATCAGATATTTTTTATTAAATGCAATTATTTTCATAGTAAGGGGTAACACTTTATTTTAAGTCTTCAATCTAAATTCTTATATGGGCGCTAGCCATGGAAATACTTTAACTTCAGTAGCCTGAACCTTCCTATGCTCAGCTCTGTTGGTAATATAAGAATACCTTTCGGTTACTAATCTATAAAAAGTTAGTGGTTTTGTTATAATTATCCTGATTGTAGTTACTTTTGTATTTTTTGCTTTAACTACTACATTTACTTATGCTAAATGTGTGAAGTTGAATAGAGAGCACTTAAAATAAAGCATACCTTTTTCAGTTTAAACTCATTTCCAATGTACAGGTGTTTGATAAGACTCTTATAGGATTATTTAATGTAAATGATAATTAAAGATTTACTTATCTAACACTTTAATTTTTTCATTAATATATAAAATGATTGTAGTACCTTATTCTTAATTAGCCTCATACCTTAGTTATATGCATTAAAAATCCTAATACTGTTAAGTGAACTAACTTCTTTCTTATGTTAACAATTTTTGTAAATTATTTTTTCTTTTCTTGCAGCAAGGAGCAAATAATGCAGAAAAATTTGACTACGTAAGTTAATGTTATAACATTCCTTTTTAAACTAAATTCAGTGGTAAAAGTCTCAAGCTGGCAAGGGAATTGCAAGTGAAATTTTAGAAATTTCAGATGTTTTGGTTTTTTTCTGTACTTGGTTGTTTAAACATTTAGTGATTTGGATTGCATTTGTAAAATTGTGTTACAAGATTCAGGGTAAGGCTGGATTGAAAGTTCATCAGTTATAACTTCCATGTCTGAAAATGTTAGTATGCTTCCCCCCCCCCCCTTCTGTCTCTAACAGGTGATGCAATTCATGAATAAAATGGCTGGTAATGAGTATGTTGGATTCAGTAATGCTACGTAAGTATTTTTTATTTACTTAATGAAGTCAGGTGGAAAGTGCCTCAACTGATAGTTGGCATATTGAGCTTATGGCAAAGTTTAGTTATTTACATTGAAACCATCATTTTCTCCCTAATATTAGAGAGTGTCTTTGGCTTAAAATTTACAAGAACTGAAGTTGTGCATGTCTCTGACATCAGTTTGGCTAAATCTCACGCAGAAGTGTTGGTTACCTCTTTGAAATTTCATTATTCTGTCTTAGTGCTCTGTTGATGCTATGGCAGTGAGAGCTGTAAGTGCAACTCCTATTTTCCTGGCATTCATATTAAAAATTAAACTCTGCATTTTGATGGCTGCGTATCAAATGTTTAGAAAGCGTATTTTATACAATTGGGACACTTCATACTTTTTTACTTTGCATATTTAAATTCTTTTCTAAAACAGTTCCCCTCATTAGCTCAATGTACAGCGTTCTAAAACTCTTGAGAGCTTTTTGAGGCAGCACAGGGAAAATCATAAAGATTCCATACAGCAGAGTTGCTTCCAGGTTGCTAGTTGGCATGCACGTGTAGAGAAGCAGAATGAGATAACGAGTGCTTTTCCTGAGCTTTGTTCATGTAAAAGTGTTTTACCATGGAAGGAACCAGACAGGAGAGAATTACCTGCCCTTGTATCATACAGATTCCTCCTTTAGGTTTCATCCTTAATTTAATCATCATGATAAACGGGGCAGCCAGCAGTCTGGCTGTTACCTGACCTGCAACTTGATCCTCAGATTGCTCTCTAGTTTGGTCAGGGTTGTCAGTGAATGACCCTTTCACTACAGCTTGTTGTGGGATGTTTCATTCCACTATGGCCTGTT
Source organism: Haliaeetus leucocephalus (assembly GCF_000737465.1). Lineage (NCBI taxonomy): Eukaryota > Metazoa > Chordata > Aves > Accipitriformes > Accipitridae > Haliaeetus > Haliaeetus leucocephalus. Next base: position 552,733 of record NW_010972437.1, read on the forward strand.
TAGAAACGCTTCCAAGAGTAGGATCTTACACTTTGCCTTATCTCCAAGTCAGCTTATGTATGTGTAGGTAGCCAGTACTGTGTGTATTTGGATGTCAAAGCTAATTCACTCCAACTGGGTGTAGTGGGATGAGCTTCTATGGCAACTTCTGTCCTCTTAGTAGAATGTTTGTGTTCAGAAGTAACGTATCCTTTACATGCAGTTTTACTGAATTACTTTATGTGTCTCTGAAGTTTAGCGGTGTTTTTAAAGTTTGACGTGTTGTCTTGGTTTTTGTTTTTTTGTTGTTTTGTTTTTTTTTTATTCTAAGGTTCCAGTCTGAAAGAGAGAGTGGAGATAGAAACTTTGCAATCGGCTATTACTTGAAAGAAAAAAAGGTTGATCTCTTTTGTTTATTGTATTTTGAGGACTGCATGGTGGGGTTTTTTCATAGTCTATGAAGACTTTTAATTTATTTAATGTACAGTAGGGTATAAATTATTCTAATACTGTATATGTTTTCATACTGTTACTCAAAATGCTGTCATTTAGAAAGTGATACTTATGTAATTCTAATAGAACACCTGTAATCTCTTTTTCTGTATCATAGCCATGATAATTTGTTTTATTTGTTGTAAAATGCATAATCTGTGCTGTTCAGATGACTCTAAAATAGATGCATTTTGCAGTTTGCTGATTTAAAGATGTTGAAAGCTGTACTAAAAAATATTTTAATACCTAGCTTATTGATCTCACTGTGCTGTGTTATTTTTAAATCTGATGTGATTTAATATCTCTACTTGTTACATTTAATTAAACATTTAATTTAAAATCTGTTTAATGCTTAATATGCTGACAAGAATATAGCTTAATTTATGTCTCTCTAAAAGAGATATTTAAAAAAAAAAACAACCAACAACCAAACCATAATTTTACTTTAAAGACTCTTTATTTTTCTTCCTCAGTGCTTTCCTGAAGGCACGGATATGGTTGCTATACTAGACTTCTATTTTCAGGTAAGTGACTTCAAAATTGAGAGTCTTTATAGACTTAAAATTAGTATTATAAGCAGTAGAAGCTGATTTGTTCATAGATATGAAAGCTTTAATGGCTTATAGTTAAACTTGTCAGCTTCTGTTTAAACTCTGGAAATGAATGATGTACATTTGATGTATGCAGATTTGCTTTTTTTTAGGTGATGTACTTAGGTGTCTTTATTGCTAATGCAAACTAGAGATAGTCTTTAAAACACTAGTAGTTAGAAGCTTAAAATGTCTTGTATTACTTCAGTGAGTTCGACAAAATACTTCTGCTTCTTTGGGTTGCTGCTCTTTATTGTACTGTGAAGTATTTAAACTCCATGTGTAAATAAATAGTATATGCATGCTCTATTGTAAGCTCAAGGGTAGTGTTATAAATGAAATAATAGTAATATCTCCTTTTTGTTTAATTCAATGCTTATGAGTAAAACAAAGAATCTAGTCACATATATTCTCCCCTCCCCCATTTTTTTTCTTTTTCACTTTCAGCAAGTTATTTGCAATTGTCACAAAATGAGAACTTGGCAAGCGTGAGGTATTTCCTCGCTAAGGGTTTCCTAATATTAAAACATTCACAACTCGGTTAGCTCTGTGGCATGTAGTTCTCAAGAGGCAGTTCAAGTTGTGTTACTGATTCAGTCCATCTGGGATAGTTTAAAAAAAAAAAAATAAAAAAAAATCCAGAGTTTAGTTCTCAAAATGAATCTGGTTTTGATTCGTGAGACTTGCTTTTACTTATGCAAATTATAAACAATACATCTTAAAATGCAAATTTTATCTGAGTTTTTTTTCTATTGGGATGCACCTGCTTTAATCTTTGGATCAAATGACAGTTTATGAAGTAAGGTATATGTGATTAGCCTTAGCTGACCTCTTGTTCAGTTGGAAACCAGGTACAAGCTAATACTCTGAATGTCTGTTATTACAGGACAAAACTAATAATTTATTTACTATTTAAACATGCTTTTTAAATGCTTCCTATCCCACTGCCTCAAGTCCTGATATGCTTCTGAGTCCAAAGCTATTCATAAGTTAAGAAATGCCAAAACTAACTTTTCTGATTTATTTTACTTTGGCGTCATTTTCATACATAATGATCTCTAATTTCACAACTGCGTGTCATTCTTTTTTTTTCCCTTGCAAAATCCCCTTCCCACTCCATACTCAGAAAAAGGGCAGCTCATACACGAGCGGTAATTCTGTTTTCTTTTCTTCTCACTGTACAACGCTTACTTTCCAACACTCTACTCAGATTCTACTTAAAAGGCTAGTTACTTCTTTTCTTTGGGTCTTCTGTAATGCTCCTTCCTCCCTTGTGTAATTGGAAACTTTCTGAACAGGAATAAACTTACTTTCCTATTATCTCTGTAAAAGTGAGGATGGATTATTCTCATTTTAGAGAACCGAGGTACAAAATGCAGGTGCTTAAACTGAGAACCTAGGAACACTTTTTTTCAAAGTAGGTGATATTATGTAATACTTCATATGTTTAAAACACAGTTGCCATTTTAGATGCGTCTCTGACAATCTCTTGATTTGCAACTCCAGTTGGTTGGACTAGGATGTATTGAGTTTGGCACCCGGAAAATAAGAATTCCAGGTAGTAACTACTCATGCAAACGTGGCTTAGGTAACTTCCTGAAGTATCATGTAATGACTGTTTGGCAAAAGCAAGAATACAAGCACTAGTTTGTTTACTTTTCAGAGTAGCATTTCAGTTTTAGGTTGAAACCAGCTTATCTTTTGGTTTCTGCAGAAATGAGGCAGCATCAGGTGATGGCATCATATCACATTTCCTGATGTGTCACCAAAGTATGTATAGTCTGTACTGAAGCAGGGATCCTGGGAGAAACTATTGTGTGGTCGTATCATTAATATATCATAAACTATACATGAGAGAAAGGTGAAATAAGGCTGCATCAGCAGGAAGTGCTGGCATTAAGACTTGCATGTGCTAGAGTTTGCAGCTTTAAAATGTGCTTTTAATAATGTGTGGGGTCTTCTAAGGCTTAAAAAAAAAAAACAAAAACCCACACAAAACAAACTCAAATTGGAAAAAACCCCAGTCATTCTGTGGCTTTGCCATTTAAGCAGATGAAAAATACTGAGATTGTTTTCCAGTCCTCTTCCTCTCAAAGGAACATAAGGGGGGTGGGGGGAGGAATCAAGCAGAGACACTAACCCATGAAAAATACTGTCCCAAACTATTAAGAGGGCTTACAAACACTGTCACTGGGATCTTTATAGTAGGAAGATTCAGACTATATTAATTGATGCTACTAGCGTCATCTGTAATGAATGTTATGCTACAGGTTATTGTATGAGATATTATTATTTCTCTAGAGACATGTTGCTGATCCTGCTGTAGTTGTCCTTGATGTGCTAGAAGTATCGGTTCTTATAATGTCTATTTCTTTTTCATAAGCTCTGCTCAATAGAAGTAACATGTGAATCAGCAAGTGTGATGGCAGCAACTCTGGCTAATGGTGGCTTTTGCCCAATCACTGGTGAAAGAGTACTGAGTCCTGAAGCAGTCCGGAATACCTTGAGTTTAATGCATTCCTGTGGCATGTATGACTTTTCAGGGCAGTTTGCCTTCCATGTAAGTAGTTTTCATATATTAATTATAGGTCACCAGGAAGATTAATCTGTGCTCTTGTTTTCCATGTTCCAGGGCTTGCTTGCTTGCTTCTGAGGGAGAGGGGAGAGCGTTAAATGAATTGTTTAGAAATTGAACCCACCATATGGGAAAATCTCACCTAGGATTCATGGCACTATTAGTACCACACACCTTATAGCACTTACTCTTCTCTGCCGCTTTGCATTTGGGAATCTTTTTCATGTTGAAACACAAATACTGTCCCATAAGAAAGGCTGTTCATGACAGAAACAGGTCATGATGCAGATGTCACTGGAAACAGCGTAACTGCCTTTGCAGACAGTTGCTTTTTCTTCATGAACTCAGGCTTATGAATTGTCCTCATGTGTTGTAAAAGTGGCTGTCATACACAGCCATACACATATATGTACCATGCTTCTATTTTCCAGCAGTATGTTTCTTACGTGTAAGTATTTCAAGATGTGCTGCATGTTATTTGTGTTTTCAGCATTTTGTTTTGAGTGGTTTTAGTTTTCCTTATTGCATTCACATAAAATTGATTATGACACTTTGCGTGACCTAAAAGTTATTGCTTACAGAGCTATGAGGATATGTGACATGTTAGTTCCTATTGGAAAAAAGCAATACTTTTAACCAGATTGTAAATAGGTAGGTTATTGTATGATTTCATGGACAGACTCTTCTGTTTTCCTGGGTTTTTGTTTTTTACCTTTTCCAGTCAAGATTTTTTTTACATGTATACCTTTGTACTACTACCTTGTCGCAAACTGTTCATGACAGATATGCTTGTGTAGTACTGCTTAGTCATAATTGCATTTTTATAATAGATCTAAATTATCTTTTCCACTGTATTACTGAATCTCTGTGTTACTGAGAGCAAAAAACTTTATGATCATGTACCTCGGATTGCCATGAACTGTGCTTCAGGTTATTGTCTATCTAAAAAGACATAATTAATAACACTTTTCCAGCTTAAAGTGCTTTCCAGGTCTACATTTTATAAATGCTGCTTAATAATCTTCAGTATAATTATTCTATAGGTTGGTCTTCCTGCAAAATCTGGAGTTGCTGGTGGGATTCTTCTGGTCGTTCCTAACGTCATGGGCTTGATGTGCTGGTCACCTCCTTTGGACAAGATGGGCAACAGTGTTAAAGGAATTCACTTTTGTCATGTAAGCAGTATTGCCTTTAGTGGTTTTGGGTTTTTGTTTTGGTTTGTTTTTTTCCTTTTCCAGCTAATGTTTACTGAGTTTCAGTTAGTGTAGCTGAGATCTAAGTGAATTAAATAGTGATTTGTTACTCTTCCATACATAGCAAGTTTCATCTGATCCAAGGGTGAAAGTCCAAGAAGAGACATTTGCTTTTTAGTAATAAATAACACTTTAATTCAGTGAGCATTAAGAAAATATGATGCCAGAAACACTGGAGAAATTGATTGTGGAAAAGCTTTGAAAAGGAACACTTCATGAAGTAATGAAAGAGCTGGTGTCTTGTATACTGCATTAGAAGCTCTAGAGCTCTATTTATAGACTTCTTTTCCTCTCCAGTCATAAAGTAAACGATTTTCAAAACATTGGGAATGCAGCTCTTATTACAATAAAAGAAAGATTCTAATGAAATAATGCTGCTCTGATGTATTTTTTTAAACCAATTTTTGTAAACAGTCTCACATAAAACATGTCTTCATAGATTTGACCCAGTTGTTCGGCAAGCTCTTCCTAGCTTTGTCTCTTGCTTTTGAAAGGGCTATGGACAGTCTGTTGATAGCAGCATTAGAAACAGGAGATTTTGTAGAGTACTTTGTAATGATTAATAAAGAAGTTTTGTGGGAGAGGAGGATGTAAACAATGTTGCCTTCCTTTTTTATTTTCTCCCTAAAACTGCCTTGCAATACTGATTAAGTAACTACAGATGGCGGGTGGGGGGGAAGTCTCAAAAAAAGAGAATAGTAGGCTATCTAGAGCCCCATAGGAAATGTAAGATTATTGGTAATGGTTTGGAAGTTGAAGGCATAACTAGGCTCTTTCTTCCTCCCCACCCCCCCTTTTTTTATAGTGATGACAGTTAAGCTGCAGTGATACTAGTTTGGATGGACTTCAGTTCCTAGCGTGAACACTTACTTGTATGACTAGTGTTCACTTAGCTTATTGACAACATGGGATTTACAGTATGCAAGGGTTTAGTTCATGTGGATGAGCAGCAGTTAAAACTTCATACTTCTATTTATCTAACATCTGTACAGCTGCAAGTTAAGAGTAATAAGAATTTACTAATTCTAGTTTAAATACTTGAAAGTTTCATATGAAATAGTCTTGATAATTTAAAGGTAAAATCATAGAAAAATAGGTAGGTGAGGGTTTTGCTGCATTTATTCTGTGTTATAATGGGACCTAAAAACTGATAGATTATCATGGCATACAAGTAACACAAATGTAACATTTCCGTTTAAATATACAGCAGCATAGCAAAGGTCTGTAATTATAATCTTTTATGTTGTAGTTCAAACTGATTTAAAATCCATTATGTCTCACGTTTTCTTGTTTCATCCTTTTGATTCAAATTTTATGTACTAGACTAGTCTAGACTATTCTTCCGGTTACTGAAGGGTTTCATACAGCTGGAGTAGAAATATACTAAAATAGATATTTTGCTAAGTGCTACTTTTTTTGTACTTCTTTAAAAAGGAGTTTAAAGGTGTTATTAGAACTTAATCATGTCATTGTATTATGTTCAACGGGCCTCAAAGACATTGGTATTGATTTATTAAACAAGCTTGTCTTATTACTGGTTTAAGTTACTAGGCTATGATGTAATACATAAGTGGTAGCATTACTACAATCTCATGCATTTGATTGTCATATCCAAATAATAATGTATGTTCTCTAAATATTTGCAGGATCTGGTTTCTTTGTGCAATTTCCATAACTACGATAATTTGAGACACTTTGCAAAAAAGCTTGATCCTCGCAGAGAAGGTGGTGATCAGCGGGTAAGTTAATATATGTGTTTAGTGAGTATTGCATGTAGACATCAAGAAATACGGAAAGTTTTGTCTAAATGCAAAACTGCTCAATGACATGTATTGCATCAAAGCTTTCAGATAAACTAGTTAGTTTACATTATTAGTGGACGCTTACCTGGGTGGACCACGCTATCACAGGGTTTAGTATAGTAGAATTTCATATTAGATTTGTAACTCCATTTCATACAGTTCATCTCCCTTGCTAGACTAAGTATATGGTGTCTGATAAAAGTTGCAAAGAGTTTTACTGTACTGGTTGCCTTTAATAAAGATTTGACCAGCTGGTGGGCTTAGCCTTTCTGTTCTGTGCTGCCATGCATGAGATGTATGTTTAGCGTTTTTTGACAGTGATATCTCTGAGACCACATGACTTGCTGAGAGTTGCACAGGCAGTGAATTCAGGCATTTACAGTGCTGTAGACAAGTGCCAGTTACTAAGGAAGCAGTATAAGCAATCTCTGGGAATGAACTGAATCCACTGTAGCTACATGTGGAAAAGATAAAAGTGTGAGGGTGCCTGAGATAAGGAAAACCTCTTTGCTTTTATTACCATTAATGTTTTAACTAAGGCATGAAGATTTCAATAGGAGAAGATACAGTAGAAGGATTTTTAAAGTGCTTCTATTTGCATGTGTACGTCTAAAAAATACCCAATTTGGAATTTGAATTTTTTATAACGGGAAACAAGAAAATAACAGTTTATGTGAAGAGGTGAAAAACTTGAGTCTGTTAGCATTGACTGCAAGTATGGATTTTTTTCCTTCAAATACACTAATAAATAATGTATGTTGCTTGAACAACTAGCATTCCTTTGGACCAATGGACTATGAGAATCTCCAGCAAGAACTTGCTTTAAAAGAAACAGTATGGAAAAAAGTGTCACCTGAATCAAACGAGGACATCTCCAGAACCGTAGTGTATAGAATGGAAGGTCGGGGAGAGCAAAACTAAATGAATGGGTTCTAGTTTCATTAAATTCTTCTTTTTAAAAACCCTCAAGCATCTCTAGATTTAACTTTGATTTTAATATTGTTTGCCTGGTGTTTCATTTATATATACATTTTGTGTAAATTCTGTATGCTATACCAAAAAGACTGTCAAAGTTCAAGGGTGGTGGTGGGGAAGCACATGCAAACAACAAAACCCAAAACTGTTAAATGACTTTTGTAGTTACTTAAAACACATTTACTTTAAAAAAAAGAAAAAGGTAAATCTGAATGTTTTCAAAGATATACCAGTTTTGTGTATATCTGTTTATTTTTGTTTATATCTGAGAATTTTAAGTAAATTAACTTTAGAGCTAAGCAAGAACTTACAGTGTGTGCTCTGATCAGGGTCAGCATGTAAAGATACAAGAATTTTAATTAAAATATAAAGTAAAATAGTGTCAGCAAAATACAGCAAATTCATGTATCTTTAAATTGTATATTAAGTGGAGATAGGTTCTGAGTCATGTTTTACTTTAACACGAGCTTTCAAATTGTTTTGAACAGAAATGGATCCTTTGGATATGCCATGCTAGTGAAGATTTTTCTTTTTTTTTTTTTTTTTTTTTTAAGTGACCTTTAATAATTTTTAATTATAACTTTTAAATAAAAAGAGCAAAAATGGCTGGGCAGGACTGGGAGAAGGGGGAAGAAAACCCTGCCTTGTTTGCAAGGTAACGAATGCAGCGGAAGGATTTCGTACCAAACTCTTTTGAGTGTCTTGCTAGCTGCTTGTACTGCCAGCTGGTAGTTATGACTCAGAAGTCTGCCTTACTAATAATGCTGTGCTCCACCCTAGAGAGGAATGTAAGCAGTCTTGGGTTTAGAGTGGTAACCAAGTAGTGAGCAGGAAATACATTCAGAGTAAAGCAGATAGGTAGATATTATTAAAACTGTTTACAATTAACTTATTTTTCAACTGCTAATATGGGCACATGTTCATATATATGATCAGAGGTTTCATTTACTTAGACATGAGCAAATTTTTAAAAAGTGATCACTAATTGCTACTTTTTAAAATGATAGTGAGTTTGCACCTCTGTCAGCTTGCTAAGAAACAGGATTTGCATTATTTGACAGGCAACTGCATCTGTTCATCTGCATAATTTGATAATTTTGAGTATCTTGAGTAGGGTGTAGCTTGAAATGGTGTATGTAAGCTTCGAAGAGCTCAATAGGCAATGCTGGACAGAGGGCACAGACTTACTAAATTCTTGACACTTGTAGCTATTAGATTCTTAATGATGCTAAAAATCTTAGAAAATTCTTCTCTATAATGTTTTCCCCATTATAAGTTTGCAGATAATCTGATATATCCCATGCCCAGTACACATCATGCAGAGTCTTGGTTTATAAAACTGCAGAAAACTTGTCTGAGTAATGATAAATGGTATTAGCTTGTTGAGGATTTTAAGAGACAATGACAGATAATTCCTTAGTAACACTTCCACCCCTTCTCCCTGCCCCCTCCCCCAATCCCTCTCCCTTTTTAGTTTATGTAAAACTCCGAAGTGTGTTAATATGCGAGTTTTGCATAAGGGGAGAGTTAGGTTTTTCCTGCCCCTTCTTTGACCCATCTGGATGTTTATGAATTCTGGAAGATGCATAAAGCAAAGCTGATGTTCTCTGAGAAAGCAAGCTGTTCTTAATTACTCTGTTTAGGTATTGTTAGTTTTGCATAAACATTTGAAATAAGCTCTGACTAAACCCTCAATAATCTTCATCTAGCAGTGTATTGTAAAAGGATGGGCTTCCTGTCTTTGAAGCCTGCAGGCAGATTAAAATGTTTAAGCAAAACAATATGGAACGTCAATTTTCAGTGAATTTGAAGTCCTGCTGGGATGAAGAGGTAAATCTGTGGTGCAGATGTCAGTAATAAATGTGAGTCATAAATTGCTGAATAGTAGCTGTTTTATAATCTTATCACTGATGATAAGGTTAGGTTTGTCAGTGCTTATCTTGAAAATAAAGTAAAATAAGTAAAGGCAGAGTCTTGAATTATAAAAATGTTTCACCTGTTTGAGGATTTTACAGTAAACTAGTAGTTACAGAGACGTAACAAGTGTTCAGATCCTGCAAAACTACATGTCTTTACCTGAAATACCCTCGATTGCAAGAGGGAACATAATTGTGTCTGTGCTGCTACTGCAAGTATTTACAGTGATGACATGTTGCTGGTTAAATTACTAGTTTAATTAAAAAAGGAAAATGTATGATGCAGGGTTTGCTTGATCTAATTCTGCACACGTTATTTTCTGATTTTTAGTACTATTTGAAGCTCATTCTAAAAATGTGGTTGCAGATGGAAAATTGTTCCTTCTGGGTTTCAACTTGAAAATAAAAATCTTTACTGTATTTATGTTTGTCAGTTACATACCAAACTTGTGGTAGAGGCAAGTCCTGCATGGGAAATATAAAATTAAGGAAACTACTAGATCTTTCATATGCATAATAAGAATATTTAGGGTACAGCTTACACAATCTTTACTTTAGATATATATATTACAGTTCTGTAATATATGCTTTTGAAGCCTGTCTCAGAATTTAAGCCAGCCTCTAGTTAGGAGGGGTCAGGAGGAGAATCCTTTGGACCAATTAGTTTGTAACTTGCCAACACTCTCAGTTTCTTGTTCTGGCCTGCCATTTGTGCAGATGGCTCTTCTTCATGGCAGGGTACGCAGATAGCTGGACCACAGTCAGGTCTGCCATGATGACTTACCCATTCCTGCATTATGTTTGGTGAGCGGGTCTGAAAGAATGTGGTGGTAGAGGCTAGTCATTGAGTGTTTGAAGTCTGCAACGGTTTTAGTGTTCACCTGTGCTACAGTAAGAGCAATTCTTGATATTCAAGCATTTTAGCTGTTTGTTTGTTTTTCTTTGTCGGCATCATTAACATTTCATTAGAAATGTAAATGCTTTTAAAAATTTTATTTTAGCATTTGTGTTGTACCTTTTGGCTCAGTTGTTAAGTTACCTGTCTCGTTTTCCATTTTTCATTTGCATTGTATGTTATTTATGTATCTTGATTTCCAGCATGCTTATTTTTGTATTGTTTAATAAATTTATTTTAAGCTGATTTTTATTGTATTTTTTTCTCTCAATGGAGAACAGATTTGTTCAAACACATTTTTGAGACTGAAGTGAGATAGTGAGCACTCCGTTCTAAAAAAGATAAAGTTCTAGAAAAGTAGGTGGAATAAGCAGATTTAGTTAAACCAGTCATTGAAAACCTTCCGAAGATTTCTTAAACATTTTGTACAATAATCTAATTATTTTTCTCTTTGAACTGTTATCTTAGAAAGTTTAAAGCAAAAATCAAAGTAGCAAAACTTTCTCACCGTGACTTTTCTAATAAAAATGTCATGGTGCAGTAGGATGTTAATGTCACTGTGTATTTGTGTGGTTTTGAAGATACTAATTCAGTCACTTGGAAAATATGTGGTTAATGGTACCAGTGCAAGGTTAGTAACTGTTCATCCTGAGCATTATGAAGTGAAAAATACAGCTTGTAATAAATCACATATAGCAAGGAAGGTGGTCCAAAAACCACATCCGTGTAGTAGCAACAGCGGGGTCTGAATAATGGTTAGTTGAATCTGGGTTCCTGGCAAAGTACTTGCCCTTTGTCACAGGCTTACTTTTTTTTTCCGTGAAAATTTATTTGAGATACTAAATAGTAGAGGTATTTGTAATGTGACGATTCTGAGGTAAGATTTTGTCATGAGACATACGACTATACTGAGGGTGGCCATAATTATTAACTTAGCTTTTCTGTAGATTGGTTTATAAACTGCATTACTTAAACAATGTTTTTAAAATTCGCTGTATGTTCATTGTACATAAAATATCACATACCAAAAGAGTTTATTCTCTAAAAGTCATAAAGATGAGCAAAGGTAGAAGAATAGTAGATACAAAGAGAGAACCACAGGTGATTTATTGTAGAATTACTTTGGCTCTTATATTTAGGTTTTCATTGTGCATTTGTGTCAAAAGACCAGTGGGTGGGTAGATGAATAAAAAGGCAATGGAGTCAGAGAGGGTGGGCGGGGGGGGGGATAGGTGTGTTGTTTTTTCATTGCTCTTCTTTCTCTTGGTCTTGATACATACATGTCATTGATGCACAGTAGTTAGCTGGAGCAAAGTAGTTAATTATGAGCTTCATAATTTATATATAGTGTTTTAGTATCCTAAACATTGTAGGCTTTTACTATTTTATTTTTTTAATTTTGTTTAAATATCTCTGTAGTTTTTTGGTGGGAGTTCAGAAACAGTTACTCCAGTGAAAGAAGAATATACTTTTCAACGGAGTTCTTATTGGGATGACTAAGTACACCTAATAATTTATCTTCAGTGCAGAGTCTTTTTGAGGAATTTGTCACAAATGCCTATATTAGTTGCAGGGATGGCCAGAGGCTTTAAATCAGGTAGAAATCTAACTAAAGCTTAATCTTTTTTATCATGCTGGTATCTTGTCTGTTCTATAGTTTTTGTCCAGTCTAGAAAAGGCATGAATAAACAATGTGTGTAATGATGTGCTTTTAAAGGATGGGTCATGCACAGCCCCATTTTCTTTCAGGAATTTATGTCCTGATATGTTGAATAGTTTGTTGCAGTGTAAATTATTAAAATACCTACTTTGAATCAAGTGTGGTTTTTGATTTACCATTTGCTCCTTCTAGAGAATATTGTGTGCAAAATAGAAATGCCCTGTTGGCTTTTGGTTTACATGCAAGTAGAAGTTAATTTTATTGGTGTCTAATACTGCTTTATGCAGACTTTTGATATCGCTTGAACCCTTAGCATTTAAAAGTTTTTGCAAGACTTAGGAGTGGCACAGCTCTGCACGTAGTTCGGTTACTTCTGAAAATGCACATGCGTTTCTTCTGTGAGTAGCAGGCCTTACATAATGGTTATAGCTGAAGCTGCAGTTTAACTAAGTAAAGTCCTACAATAGAGTTTAGGCTGGCAGAAGAGTGGTCGTGGCAAGTTTGTTGGGTTTTTTGTTTGGTTGTTTTTTTCATGAGTTTAAGTAGTTAAAACAGAACTTCATTTAGGTAATGAAGCTGACATGGATGCATGACCTAGAGTAAGGCTGTTAAGAGTTAACTGGACTGTGCAGATTTTTAAAAAGAAAAAGACGGGTGTCCTGGTTTCAGCTGAGTTAACTGTCTTCCTAGTAGCTGGTACAGTGCTGTGTTTTGAGTTCAGTGTGAGAAGAATGTTGATAACACACTGATGTTTTCAGTGGTTGCTAAGTAGTGTATAGTCTAAAGTCAAGGATTTTTCAGCTTCTCATGCCCAGCCAGCGAGAAAGCTGGAGGGGCACAAGAAGTTGGTACAGGACACAGCCAGGGCAGCTGACCCCAACTGGCCAACGGGTCATACATGGGACATCACATCTAGTATAGAAACTGGGGGGAGTGGGGGCGGGGAATCACCGCTCAGGGACTAACTGGGTGTTGATCGGCGGGTGGTGAGCAATTGCACTGTGCATCGTTTGTACATTCCAATCCTTTTACTATTGCTGTTGTCATTTTATTAGTGTTATCATTATTAGTTTCTTCTTTTTATATTCTATTAAACTGTTCTTATCTGAACCCATGAGTTTTACTTTTTTCCCCTATTTTCTCTCCCATCCCACTGGATGGGGGGGGGAGTGAGTGAGCGGCTGCGTGGTGCTTAGTTGCTGGCTGGGGTTAAACCACAACAACTGGCCCTTTTACATGTTGGGAGAGTAATAGACACTTGGACACCTTGGCACTAAGGGTGATGAGGAAATAGGATTGAAGGAAGGACAAGGGGAAAAGCAAAGAATTCCAGAAGACTTTTCTACCCTCAAAAATGTTCCAGTCAGCCATACTTTCATGTATTTCATTTATGCAGCGGGCATGG
>NW_010972437.1:566284-617773 GCF_000737465.1 Haliaeetus leucocephalus
GCACTTGTGTGGACTGGGGGGGGTGGGGGGGGGGGGGGGGCGCATATCGGTTGTAAGGTAACGCTTCCCAGTTTACCTGCTGCTCTGCTCTGATTTTGACCTAGCTGGCACACAGCTGGTGCCTTCTTGTAGTGTCGTCCTCATACTTTCCTGATACCAGTTATGTTTGCAGAAGGCAAAAGCTGTCTTCTGCTTATCTTCTTTCCAGACTTCCTCTGACCCCTTTATCTGATCACTTACAGTGGATATTCTCCAGTTAAGTAGCGCTGTTATTTTGTAAATTACAGGCAGTTGGTAGTACTTCTCCTGTTAGAGATCAGTGTACATTAATTTCATTGTTATTTGGTCAGACTTGGAATACAGTCTGACTTCCCCTCACCCCCCCCTTATCTGCACTTCTGTTAATCTGTTTGGCTTCATGATTTTTCAGTGAAATTGTTTGAATTTGATTCTTGTTTTTTCTGAAATATTCTGAAGATTTGAAATAATTGTTTTGATAATACAGTCAACAAATACCTGTTATTTTCTTTGGAAGGTTCTTTAATAGCTAAGTGCTATTGTTAAGCAGGCTTTTCACTTGAGTTGCCAAACAGCTGGTATACAGAATTTGAAGTATTCGTATGTTGTTAGTACAAAATTCTTGTGCACACTGTAAATTGGGAATTTATCTTCATACTGTATCTTCTCTTAAATTAGGTCAGTTTTACTTAGCTGGGTGCAGTCATCATAACCCATTTGTATGAAGTGCAGGAGATTCTAGTGACTGTAAGCAACCTGAGAATGAAACCATAACATTGTAGAGCTTGGAAGGCACCTCTGGAGATCCCCTAGTCCAACCTCCAGCTCAAAGCAGGATCTAACATCAGTTAGATCATGTTGCTCCAGAACTTTGTCAGGTGTTGAAAACCTTCAAGGATGGGGTTTCTGTAATCTCGCTGGGTAACCTGTCCCAGTGCTTTATCACTTCCATCAAAGAATTTTTTCCTAATCTCTAGCTGAAATTTTCTCTTTCTGCAGCTTGTGATGGTGATTCCTGTCTTTTCACTGTGCATGATGAGCTTACTGTCATGGGCAAGTCTGTTGGCCATAGGGAGTCCTAGAAGTGGCATAGGTAAAAATGGCTTTTGGTCAGCAATAACATTTTTACCTCCTGCTGTATTTTTCTACTGGATCCTAGGGTTTTTTTGGTTTTGTTGGTTTTTTTTTTTTCATTTAATTGTTGAAAATAAAATGATTTAAGGATTTGAAAATGCCATATTCCCTTTATTTTTCTATTAAAGCATAACAGGCTAAATGCAAACGTGGAAGTATGTTATTTCTGAGGGACAGCATGTTACTATTTGATCAGAGTGCTTATCAAAACAATGAACTGAGAACACAAGTGGAGTGATAGGAAGAGATAATGTTGCTTGCTTCCTGTTGATGTCATTCGCTAGTCCAGCTTTTTCCTTGAGGCAGGCAACTTTTTGTTTTTTCAGGAATTACTCATTCAGTATCAATTTTTTTTGGACTAGTAGGCCTGGTTTTGGTTATATGTGTAGCTCTGGCTTTCTATATGGGAAGTGCATTTCACGCTTCTTTTAAAGGACTTGTCCTTTAAACTTTTCCAACCTGTAATTGTTGGAAGACAACTATTTAAAATGTAATCTTGGTCTGAGAATAAACTGTTGTGATCAAACGTGTTTTATAAAAACCCACCCATGCCACTGCAGAAAAGGATTAAGAATTATGATTGAGGACATGGAGAAGTAGGCTAGAACAGCTGAGTATGTTTTGTCCCATGCACCAAAGGCAGATGGGGATTAATGTAACTGTTCCCAGGGTTTGAAGATAAAACCCTGGAGGTGGAAGATCTGTTTAAGCAAATAAATATTTCCGATGCAAGAAAAGCAGGTACTGAGTAAATAGTCTAAAAATTAGAAGAAGGTTTCTAGAAGGTTCCTAATACTTTAGAAACAACCCTCCCAACAAGAGTAGAGTGCAAATTTCTGGTAAGGTTTCCCCTATTCTGCTTTCAGCCTGTAGGGTGTAGTCAGTCTCTTGCTAGTAAAATTTCAGTGAGTGTCTTTAGAGAACATCGTCTTTTATTTTGGGAATAATTCCAGCTCTGGGTCCTGTAGTTAAGGGTAAACTGTTGTCCATAAATAGACGAAGTACCTACAGCCTGGGAAGCGGGAGCATTATTCTACTGGACTGTATGGATATCAGTTGTAGTCAATAGGTCCTTGAAAAGGCAGACGTTCTTTTGTCCTGTCTGCTTAATACAGCTAGCATCACTAAAGCACCCATCAGCATTCTGCTTTATTCGTGTGACTATCGTTGATCCCAGTCCTTTGGTCCCAAATCTTGCAGTGTTAGTAATGTCTGCATCCACTACTTCAAAGGCTCTTGTTTTTTTCCCAGCATCCGGAGTCAACTGGTCAGTGTTCGTTCCCCTTGACAAGGTTTCTGTACGTATTCTGTATGTTTTTCAATGCAGAGGTTAGCCTATGAAAGGACTGATCAGGAACTACCAAAGTCTGTATCATGAGATGATGACAACCCTAAGATTCCTGTAATAGTTTACTGCAAGAATTATTATTTTACCATTTTGGAACTTCCAGTCATCATAATATATTGACAAAACATTATTTCATTACTGATAAGAAATGCTGAAAGAGTTTGACAGCAGAGTGGGTTAAAGCCTTTGAGAGGGTCATTCCTTTTTTTTTCCACATAACTTTGATGCTTTGGACACGGCAGCAAGATTCAAGTATTTCCATCC
This sequence comes from Haliaeetus leucocephalus, assembly GCF_000737465.1. Taxonomy (NCBI): domain Eukaryota; kingdom Metazoa; phylum Chordata; class Aves; order Accipitriformes; family Accipitridae; genus Haliaeetus; species Haliaeetus leucocephalus. The sequence goes on from NW_010972437.1 coordinate 569,049, forward strand.
AAACTACTGGTGGCGAGTGCATACCACCTAAAACTGAGAATTTGCCTGGTCTTCATCTTCTGAGTTGAAGGGTGAAAGTCTTTATGACTCTTTATGCCTTAAATGTTTCACTTGATCTAGTAAACTTTTTGTCGAAATAATTTGTCTACCTGCTATTCCATTGTCATACTATTCATGGCAAACAACACAGCAGTAACACTGTTTGTCGTAAGGACAGGAGACAGGTTGGATTTTTCTATTACTCCCTCCTGTTAAGTCATGGTTCTCTGGAACTGCCTGATACACTATAGTTATTCTAATTTGGTTTTCCTTAGGTCTTCAAAAATTTTGCTTGCTGGCACAATTTATGAGTTTATGAATGTCCATGAAAGTTGTTTTTGTTTATTTGTTTTTTTGAAAAAAGAAAGTGGAATCAGCTAACTTGAGGTCTTAAGTCTAGTGAAAGATGGTTACATTTTTACTTCGTATTTTGGGAGTTTTGTCAGTGACATGCTTAGTTCTGTTGTCTCCAAATGTAAAAAGTGTGTTAATTCATTGATACCAGAAGAAATTGGAAACAGCAGGTGGAACCAAACATGACTGTGTGCATTGTAATCTAGTCAAGGCAGTTCTGGTACTCAAGTTTCTCTCCTCTTCCCAGTATTCATACCTTTTGAAATCAACATAATTGTCCCCCCAAAAAAGGTTATGGGTGTGAAGCAAAGGATGAGACACCTGGAAGTAACTGTTAGTGAGTAGCTCTTGAGATCAGCTACTCTTCTACCAGACTCATCTGTTTGTCCGCACACACGTGTGCACAGGGAGGGAAGCTCTCTAGTCATTACATCATCATCTAAGCCCTGGTGAAGCTTCAGCATTAGTTACTAAAGGCCTCCTGTGTTGAAAAATTTAGGATCGTCTGTGAGTTGTTCAGGGGTATCTATGACAGAGCAATATTGACCGTGTTCATCCTAGTGCCGGTTCTTAATATTGCGTACCGTAGTTGTGTATAAGGGAATCTTGAGGCCTTTTTTGCAGGAATTGTCTTCCAACTAGAGAAGTTTCTGTTCCTGGGGTCTTCTAATCTAAATCTGATGAAGTCGATTGCTCTGAGTCTTGAGCTCTGCCTTGTGTGGTTTTTTCTGTGTACTCCTTGAACCAGTTCATCTTTTATGGTGGTTTTATCTGCTACAAAGGGGAAAGACAAAATCAATCATACACTGCTCTTCCCACAATGTTTCCTGCTGTCATGCCGAGTAATCCCTGCCCCTAATGATGGTACGGGAAAGGAGAAACTTCCCCATCCATACGCTCTAGACATTCTTATGATACTACGTAATACCTTCTAGTAAAAATAAGTTTAAATGCTCTGTTTTTTGGGGAGAGGCTTGATGCAGGGATTCAGCTAAACTTTGGTTTGTGTGACCCACTCTCCACCTCTGGAGCTCAAGTTCTGGAGTCAGTATTGGTGAAGAATTGATTCTTCTGCCTCTGTTGGGGGAGGTGGTGGTGGGAGCGTGGGAGTTGAGAAACACGGCTGGCCAAAACAGCCTTGGCTCACCCTATGGGGTTTACACATCTCAGGAGTGGAATAGATGGGCATGGTCTTTCTGAAAGAATCTCAGTTACTGAAGGTAAGTAGATGTCTCACCTAATCTAGTAAATATTTTTTTAATTGTTGGACTCTTAATTCATTTTAATTATTCTTATCTGTAATTTAAACAGAATCAGTTTACTAATACTTTAGAATTAATCAGTAGCCAGAACTGTAAATAATAAGTCATTGCAAATTCACCGCATTTGTTGTCATGAAATAAGGTCTCTGCTTCTGTAGCTTGCCATCTTCAAGGACAGTTCAATCGGTGCCGTTGTTACTGTCTTTCAGGCACTTGAGCAAAACCAAACATAATATGAAGTAGACTATTACTTATGGATTCACAAACTATATTGGAAATATATAGTATTTTAAATTTCATTTACAAGATACTAAATCTCATCTATCATTTAAAAATCAGAAGAATTAAATGTAATAATCTCTGAGCATGCAGTGGCTGAATTAATTGTAGAACTGAGCTCAGTCCTATCTATGACTCTTGCTTTTCTCTGTATGAGTTAAAGGGTATTTCTTTGACTACTTGAAGAGCTTGCACCTCCTGCGTGTTAGTATTTAAGATGAATTAGCCTTTTCACAGGTAGAGTGATGTTCTTTTGAGGAATACCAGTGACACAGACTCTTTCCAGAAATTTGTGTCCACTTGATGACCATCTTATGAGCAAGAGGTTGGTATTGGAAGAGGTGAATTCTGGTTAAGTCTGTTTTTCATGGCTCCAGATGTGATCAGAAGAGAAAGTACCTTCTGCTCCCAGTTACTGCTTCCTGTGTCCTTGTTAAGCTTTTAAAATTTTATGCAAAATAGTATGGTAACAGGCCAGAAAAGATGGACAAACAGTTATGGTGTTGTGCTAGTTTGTAGCAAGTATCATTTTTAGATGATTTTTAAATACCTAGATTAATTTGAAGTATTCTGATGAAAAAAGGACTTCAGGCAGAGATGGGCAAAGAAACTCAGTTTACCGACGGTATTGATACTCTAATTATTTGCAATTTTGGGTGCCATAGTCTAGTACATCAGACTTTTTGACCTATCTCTAAAAGGTTTGAAACTGAAGGAAATACGAATGGTAGGAATCCATTCAAAACTGGTAGATGGGGGACACACACACACACACACGACGACTGTCTCTGCTCAGCCTTCACTTTCAGGAAGGCTGCCCTTTTCCTTTTGTGACTTCAGTCTATATGTTTTCCAGTAAAGGAGATTGACAGTTGTTCTTGTGTTGAAGGAAGGGGCTTCTGATTTTTTTTTTTTCCCTGGTGTCAAGAGAAGCCTTCAATTTATATATTTGGTTTAATTAAATGTTTCTTATATTCAGCTACACGTACAGCTTCTGTGATGAGTACTGAGATGGAGCTACCAGCACAAGCTTATTTGTATGTTAGTGTTCCTGTGTCTGAACTGAACCTGGTCAAAACTCCCTGTTCTGTTTTCAGATTTTAAACGGACACTTCTAGGACCATAGAAATTTTGTCTGTCAGTGTGTACCAGCTGATTCAAAAATGTAGGAAGTCAGAAGAAGAAAATGACCAGCCTTATTCTAAAAGATTGAATTTGGATTTGAAACAATTCTGAAAGTCGAATTGCAGTAAGACATTTAAAATCCTGCTGGGATTTTGCTCAGCTTGATACACAGTTTTAACAACAACAACAAAAATTCTTGGTACCACATAATTTTTCTGTTGAATTGATTAGTTTGTTATTAAACAGTAACACCTGTCTTGTAACTTCTCCCACCTTCCTTCTTGCTCTGTCCGACGTGCAGTCTGATGCTGGGGTGAGAGGCAGTAGCCACAGTGCTAGCCCCTCGGGGGCTGCCCTTGAAATTCTGTCTCGTACGCTGACTGCTAACGGAGCAGCCGTTCATTTCCCATAGCCTGCCTAGCTGCTTCTGGCAGCTGCCCACTGCTGCCATCCTGATCTGTAGTTAGATCAATAATATAAAGGTCAAAAAACTCTTTTAACTTACAAAATTATCCACCACATTTGTATCATGTTTAGTAAAGTATAACTTCATGAAAAAGCAGTAATATTACTGCTTTTAAAATTTTTTTTTTTTTTAAATAATGCGTACCTTGTGTTTCTGTGTCATCAGCTCAACTATCCAGATGCAGTAAGGGTCTGTGTGTGGATTATAGAGCACAGGTGTTTGTTGCGGTCATAAATGCAATGTAACTCATAAAAGTGATTCCAGACTGAAGACTGTCAGTACTGTATTGCCATCTGATATGGCCAAGGGGAGACTCAGAAGCTCCTTTCTGAACCTGGGTAAATAACTAAGTGGCTTGCTTGAGGTTTTTGCAGCTCTAGCAGTACAGTTGGTTTAAAGCTGCTTTGGGTATGTATACGTGAAAATACAGCCTCTTGTGTGGCTGCAGTCTAGACACAGCTCATGGGCGAAGAAACTTTCAGTATTCACACGAATTGTGTTTGAACATGGCTGCTGAAAACTGCAAGGCAGTTGACTGAGGAATAAATAAGTGTTTTATGAGTCCGTTAGCTTGTGCTGTTGGTAGAGAACGATGTGAATAACTGCTGTGCAAGCAGCATTTCAAGTTAACTCCACCAGGGAGACTCCAAAAATAAACTCCATGGTAGCAGCATTGAAAGTTACTCTTGCAGCTTTGACTCCAAAAATAAATGCTGCACCCACAGCTCGTAAAACTAAAGGAGCCTGGGTGTCATCCCCTGTCCCAAGCTGCAAAGAGAAGCTTGCACCATCTAGAGGAAAAGAAATGATAGTTGATGTGTTAGAAAATGGACCGGAGAAAAAAACCCACAAAATCTCACTTCCTGTGTTAGTTTCAAAACACAGAAGAGTAAATATTTGCAGATTCTAGAGCTATTTTTGCCCTTTCTTCAAATCACATGAGGAAACAAGGATCAGCAGTGCAGAAAATAGGCTAAAGAGATGGGGGGAAAAGCCCTGAAGAAGAAATGAAAGTTTTATGGAACAGCTAGCCTTGTTTGTATTTTCAAGTATTTTTGTATGTTATTAATGTGTGTAAGTGTATGCATTAATTTATTCACATATCCTCTAATTATTTCTAGTATAATGGGAACAAAGACTTTCCCAAGGAGTTCTAACTTCATGAACTTCTTGTGAGCCTTGTGTTCATTTAAAGTCGGGGCAAGAGGCTCTGTTAGAGGCGGTTGGCGCTGGGTTGCTCTAGAGGTAGGTGGGGCCTGTTGATCACTCTTACTCAAGCCGAAAGACTTATTTTTGCATGCTTCAGAAAGTTATTTAGAGAAATTGTCTTTTCTTAGGTAACTTAGTTTTCCATAGAATAAGGTAATGCTGTGGCTTAATCCAGAGGCTGCTCAGAGTGTCTTCCTGGACTGTCCATCCCGAGAAATACTCGGGGGCAGAACCTCGCCAGGCGAGCCCTGGGACCGCTTCAGAGCCGGCCGTCGCCTGGGTGGCACCTAAACTAGTCTGGGATTCGGTGAATAAAACACAGCGCTTAAATTTGGGTGTCGTATCCTGGCGGGCTGCTTGCGTGGGACTGGGGCACACGGGTAAGTACGAATGTTCACGTCTCAGCTGTGAAACGGGGATAATGCTTAGCTGTGCTTGGAGATCTCTGCGTGAGAGGTGTTACACGTGCACTTCTCCAGCAGTGGCACATCTAAATACCAGTTTGGGTGTTAGAGAGACCTGTTTGTGCCAGACTGAAAACTTGCAGTTTTAGCTGGAAGAAACTTCAGTGGGAGGGCAGAGTAATACTTAAGTGCTTTTGACAAACTCGTATTGTTTTGGCTGGATATTTGTTGGCGGTTCAGTCTTAGTTTTTACTTTTAAAAGTAAATGTTTTACTTACCCTTAGGTAATAACTTTCACTTTATTTCTTGGGAAACAAAGCAGAAGCTCAGTTGCAAAGATACTAACTTTTGATTGGGATTTCTTTGCCTACAAAATACAGCTTACCTTCATGTTGAGGAATGGTATTTTAAAGGATAACTATGGCTGTCTCTTCTAGACTTGAACAGTGATTTTTTTTTTTTTTTTTTTTTTAAACTAGCCTTGTCAGCAGACCCCAGAGAGCAGATTCCAGTTTATTGCAAATTAATTGTAAATACAAACATGGTCAATTTTTAAAATAGGTGGTCTTGTCTCGTCTGAACATACAGACACCTGCTTTCCTCTTTGAGATTCATCCCTGGTTTATTTTTGTCCTTTTAGGGACTACTTGCATTCTCCTTTTAATTTCAAAGTTGAAGCTTCAAAATTCATTTTGAGCAGATTTGTTTGGGTTTTGTTTTGTTTTGAAACCTTACATGCAGGAAGCAAGTAATCTATAGGCTATGCTTCAGCATAGTTGAATTAGAAGTTCAGTGTGTAAAAACTGGATGACTAAATTGTTTAATTTGTGCTCTAGATTTACTTTTTTCTAGTTTTTATAGGTCACCACTGCTGTTTCAGAATTTATATTGGCACCTTAGATTTCAGGAACTTTTTTCCATTGATAAAATAAGCATCTAAAAATCTGCAGTTTTTCCGGAGAGCAGGAGGAATGATTGCTTTTTGCTACCTACTCAGACGACCCTCGTCAGGGGATCCGCTTTAGGAAAAGCGGCAGAACAGTGTTACTGTGAAGTTGAATTTCTGTTGATTTTAGAGCTTTTATTACTTTGCACAGTCCCTTTTGGCTCACGTAAACTCTTTGCTTCTGCCTTACTTGTCACTACTTGGTCATTTGCGAAGGTCAGGAGAATAGGAGGAGTTTACAGCAGTCAGTCTCTGCCCGGTGTGAAACGTTAATCCTCGTTCGCTAGACACACGCTCACCTTAAACAGCTTAAAAATCTATTTTTTGCATTTCAGAGTTAATCCAGCGCTGAGCCGGATTAGCGATGCCATGTGCCGCTAACAATGGGTGCGGAAGCTCGGCGCGTACGGTGGCAGCGGCGGCAGGCCTTTCGGCGTGGCGGGGGACGGGACCTCTTGGCGAGCGGGACCTTTGCTGGTGTGCTCAGCACGTCGGCGTGACCCGGCTGCCGAACAGGGGTGGCCTTCAGCGGGGCGAGGAGAGAGCCTGGACGGCATCAGAGAAATGGCTGAGCGCCTTGTGCTCTCGTCTTTCCCCGGGTTGTAACAGTGGGCAGCCGGGATCCGCGGTTTTGAAATAACATCAGTTGGACTTTTCGTATAAATAGGGAGATTGTGCTGCCTCGTCCTCGGTTGTTGGTGCAGGTGCCAAAGGAAGATAGCCGAGGTATCGTGAGTGCAGATTAACTGTGCTGCGGCGTTGGTAGGTTTTAGCAGTGTGGAGAGGTGTGCCTCAGAGACGCTTCCAGACAAGTCGGTCCGATTTCTCCGGTGTATTCTGTCTACGCTGGCGAATAGCTGCAGAGCTTTAGTCCCACTCCAGTGCAGCTCTCCTGCAGCTGGCAGCATTTTTCGGGAGGCTGGGCGGTGGGGTATCATGCACCAAGAGTCTTGCTTATCTGGGACCCGCTCTGAGATCCCAGTGCATTGGGACCTGGGGCCAGTACGACAGTTGCTCGTCATTAGGGAAGTGCTGGGCTGCAAGAGCTGAAGTTTATTTCCCGATTTATCTCTACACCCCTGTGCTGTGCAGGGGAACGTTTAAAACTTTGCTCTTCAAGCCAGTTGGCCAGGAGGGCAGGGTTCCCAAATGGAAACACTGCATCCCATTTTAGGCACAAAAAGAGAGATGTGAGAGAAGAGAGCGGTTGGCCAGTTTTTCTCAACTACCTCTACTATCTTTCTCTCTTACCCCCCCCCTTGTTGTATTTGAAAGTCTCCTGTCAGCGCACTGGGTCTGATGCATAGTAAAGTTCAGATATGGTAAAGTTCTTGAGAAACAATATGCATTCAAACAACCTTTTTTCCCCAATGTTTTGAACACCTTTTTTGAAGGTTAACCTGTGGCATTGTCCCTAAATATTGTGTAAAGAGCACTGGAAAGATTAGGGGGTTCTGTTTGGTTTTCCATGTTTATATTGCCTCTAGCAGCACCATTTTAAACTATTGGGCTTGTCTGTATTCCTCAGCCACCTGGAGAAACAGTAAAGTTGGAAGTAATATTTTTTTAGACTGTAAATTCTGTGATGTTTTCAAAGAAATTGGGTGGGGGGGAGCGCTCTCAGGAAGCAGGATGCAGTAGGAAATTAAAATCCAGATTCAGTGACCTTTTTAGCTAAGAGCTTCTCATGGAATTAATCCAGCCCTGAGCTAAATTAATTTTTTTCTAAAGGATTTGTTTTCTTTGCATGCACAGCTGTTTGGCTTTTCTTTCCCGACCCAAGCGGAGTACGGAGCGGAGGCTCGCCTGCTGTGCTGGCGTCTCGTTGCAGCCATAGCAGTGCAGGACAGATAGCCCCATAGCGACAGGGACACACGGGCAGGTATGGACCATGGGGCTGGCATGGCCACCTGCTTGGGTTTGTTTCCTACTTGAGGTTTGGTTGTTTTATACGAACACTGAAGCATGTGAGGCAGTGGGCAGAAGGCGCCAGGTCGCTCTTCGTTTGCCTCGAGACCGTAGCAGTTCGTTTCCATCTCTGGGCCTCAGTTTCCCATCTTAGTGCCAATAAGGATAGCAGCTTGCTCTCTGAAGCGTTTGGAGAGTCTTCTGCTGATAGCATTAGACCTAGGCAGTGATACACATGCCGTTCTTCTGCGTTACAAAAACATCCTCTAAACCCGTCTATGTTACGAGAGAAGTGATTCTCAACTCAGGCTTGTATGGGGATTTGCTATTAGCCATCATGAGACTAAGACTATTTAAATAAGTCTTCTCGTGTCAGCTGGATTTGGGTGTGCAGCTCAACTAGGAAAGATGATAGCCCACCAAGGCTGTTCCCACATACCAGTCAAGCCTTTCAGCTCAATTAGATGCGTTGAAATTTCACTTGTGATAAGTAACTTCAGCATATTAATACTGAAGTTAAACTTATTATTTCATTAGGTTTTTCAGGTTGGTACACAGAGAAATTGAAAAAGAAAACAAAAACTATCATGTCTTACCAAAGTACTTTAACAATGTTTTTACAGAGAAGGGGGGACAGCAATGTACGTGCTTTGTGCTGGGCATGTGCTCCCTGGAACGCTGAGACAGCCCTTGTGTTTTGCTGTGCTTCCTCCATTCATCTGCAGTTGGTTTCACATCTGAATCCTGTTGCTTGAAGGAGACTTCTTCAAACCTTTTAGCACAATTAGGCTTAGGAGATACTTAGAATAACTGTGGTATGAAAGCTTTGGACTAGGAGTCACTTTAACAGTCAGTTTTCCTTTGTAACTTTCAGTGCTGTATCTTACTCGGTTTGTGCTTTTGGGGTTTGGGGTTGGTGTGTTTTGTTTTGGTTTTTTTTTCCCCTTTCTTTTTTTTCCTTCCCCTTTTGGCCCCCCGTGTTTATCTGAAACGTCTGCCGCAGCGGTGCGACTTCCTGCTGCTCTGAACTCCGAGTGTTTCCTTCCTTTAACTTGACTTCGGTGTAGTTCTTCAGCAGCAACAGTCTTGATTTTTGTTTCTTGTGCTGCTCGCGTTCTTACCTACAGACTCACAGAACGGTTAGTTGGAAAGGGCCTCTGGAGGTCGTGGTCATTTGGCCACCACTGACGTGAAGCAGGACTGTTGCCAGCATTAGACTGAGTTCATTGTAGCTTCATCCAGCGGAGTCCGAGACCTCTAACACCTACTAACCTGAAGGTGAAAATACAAGGTGTGGGATCTGGGACTTCTGATCTTTAGTGTTGAGTGACACAAATATTCCTGAGGAACCTTTCCTTGCTGGTTTCACTGCCTGGATGACAAGGCTTATATCCAGCACCCAGGAAAGAGGGTCATACAGGGAGGGTTTCATCGTAGCTGAGTGAGTAGTGCTCTCTCTTTCTGGCATGATGACAAGAGAGCTGTTAAGTTCCTCTGGTGTGGTGCATGCAGGTTTTATCTCCCATTTGACAAAAGGTGGAACAGTTTTTGCTCTGGGTTTGATACTGCTACATAGCTGTATGGTAATGTTTGATCCAACTCATGTATAGCAAAGAGACTCCATCCCTTCTCCTTTTATTAAATTTTAATAGTTAAGGAATTCTGTGCAGTAGAAAAAGGTAATTCATGGCTGTCAGGTTGAAGGTAAACTTTCTGTTCCTGTTTCTGAAGATGAGGGAGAAATTGAGGTCATCAGTGCAGTTAAGAGAAACACCAATACTGAGTATGGCATGTAGAAGATAATGAGCCACTCGGTGAGAAGCTCAGTGACAGAGTCTCTAAACACTTAAATTAGTTACCTTGACCCTTGTGCCCTACTTAGGTTGAATGGATACAGCTCATCTGTTGTCCACTGGTTTATTTCGCCCCCACAGTTAAAATCATATGTTTGCTGCTCCCACTTTAGAGTTTCTTTGGCTCTTGATTTTTGCAATGGACCTGTTATTTCAGGCTGGTAGGCTGTGAGTTTGGGGGCAGAGAAATTTTTTTGGCATTTTTGAAGCCTTGATTGTGCTTGATTTTATGGCAGTCTAAGATTTTGTTGCAGCTTCTGGCAGCAAGCTGTTTTCACATAATTTTTTCTCAATGTAAATGATAGCCTCTTACATGATGGTTTACTATATATGCTGCTTAGATTAATATTCTCTTGAAAACTAATTGATGTTCCAGAAGATGCTCATGGAGACTTTATGTTCTTTCTTTGAATTCAAAATGTATTTTGTATTTGCAGACTTTTAAATTTTATTCTTGAATTCACTTTCTATGTCCATCTTTGTTGTTTATGGCTGCCGTTTGAGCAATTTCATTTCCTACCTTATAAAATTTGTTTATTTTTTGGCCTGGACTATGCTGCTGATAGAGTAGGGTACAGCTACAGGGTCTAGGTGTGTTTTGTTGCTAGCAAATCCAACCTAATTCTTCCATTAAATCATGAAAGTCTCATTTGAAACAGGGCAGGTAGCCCTGGGGGGGGGTGGTGTTTCAGCTATGATGGCTACATTCTGTCTGCTTTTTTTCTAGCTTCAGTTCAGTCCTGACCAGTTTTGGATAATTATTTTGTCATAATTGTCCTGCTAAATTTGTTTTTCTCCTGCTTTTTGTATCCCATTACCTTTACTGTTGTACAGAGAGCTGTCATATTTCCTCTCAAATTTCCTTCTTCTGAACTGAACAAGAAAAGATTTTTTCTTTTTGTCTGAACTTGCATTTCTTTTTGTTTTCATCCATCAAGAAGTTCATTTGTGATAATATGACCTTGGAGATTTTACATTATTTGTCTTAAGAAAGGAGTGGCTTTAACCTCTCCCAGGTTGCTGAGAGACATGGCTGAAGATGATTGTTAGAGAGCCTCAGGAATCTCCAAATTACATTTCGTTACATCATTATAGAAAATGAAAATGTCTTCTTAGCAAAATGTTCAGCTGAATCCAGAGGGATTCTTGGCCGCAGCTGCACTTGGAAAGTTATTTTTTGTAAGGAAGGAATGCGTGTTATTTTTATTTTGGTATTTTAACACGCATTTGCATTTCCCAGAAGCGTAAAGCAGCCCAGCCAAGATGATCAGTTACTTCTGAAATGGTTTTTGTTAAAGACATAATGTCACTTGCTCATCCTAGATCCTGCAAAAGGGAGTTTTCAGCACCGGCAGGACCTGAAATGTCTGAGTGCAACCAGGCAGGTCTGCCTGCGGGGCACCGGCAGCAGAGCCACGCTCAACTTCTCTCTCAGCAAGGAAAGCTCCTGAATCATCCTGATGAAATTTCGAGATTATCAAGCTAAATTCCCCTTTCATGCCTGCGTTTAAGTAGAGTCTGCAGCCCAGTATCTAGAAAAGATGCCTTTCGGAGGTTCTAACAGCTTGGTGTGACTGCGGTGTTTCCTGTCGTGCCCTTGGGTGTTGGCTGCCCTTCGCGGGTGCCGGTGCTGGCAGTGATGCTGTCTCCGTGACACCTGCAGGTTTACCACAGCAGCGATGAGACGCAGCATCCCTGCGCGGCGCCGGTAGCGGCTTATTCCCGTGGTCCTGTAACTGCTGTGCTGAGCCGGGGGCTGGAGAGAAGGCGAAGCCCAGCTGTGGGGCGCGGGGCAGCCTGGCGAGGAGCTGCCCCGGCACGGGGGGGAGGCTGTAGGGGTGGGTGGCTGGGCTCAGCCGGGGACGGCTGGCTCTCTGTCCGGAGCAAAGCCCGCGCTGATACGCTGTTGGATTCTTAGGCGCTGGTTTCGGGGCGGGGGGTGGGGGGTGTGTGTGTGTTGGGGGGTTTTGGGGGTTTGTTTTGGTTTTTTCCGAAGCTTTAAACCAAAAAATCTTCATGGGAGGAACAGAGTTACTTCAGGCCTGCCCTCTGTAATGCTTGCGAGGAGGGTCTGGGAAATGATGTCAGGCCCAGCCTTTGGAGCCAGTCAGGTTTAGGAGCAGCCTGGGGGATACTGAGCCTCCCGAGAAGGGATGGAGACCGGCAGATCCTGCCGAGCAGGTCTCACGCTTGCTGGGCAAGGCTCCTCAGCCTGGTGAGCCTCATGGTGCAAACCAAAACGGAGCTGCAGGAGTTCGTGGATGCTGGAGTAAGGAGAGTGGCTCCGTTCCCCTTTTGTGTTTCATCCTGGCCTTTGTGCCTCCGTCTCCTTTTGCTTCGGTCCTTCTTTGCGTCAGCGCATATTTGAGGTGTAAAAAATAACAAGCAATTCCACTACTTCAGTTTAGAAGAGGCGCAGATGTTGGTTCATCTGTGGCCCTGTGAAAATAGGCCAGTGTTTTTGCAGAAATCTGTGGGAGACTTTGTTGTGGGTGGTGATTTTAATTTTTTTTTTTTTTTTTCTGTTCCTGCTTGTTGTAGAAGGTCAAAGCAGAATCAGTTCTCTCCTTTATCTCTGTTACTTGGCTGGTAGCAGCAACAGAACTTTGTAGACTCAACTTAAAAAGCAAGGCAGCATTTAGAATGTTTACTGGAAATGACTGTGAAATGGTGCCTAGAAGTGGCTCTATCAGTTTGTGAAAGAAGCTGCTGTGGGATACTTAAAACCATCTGTCTTGTTGGTTTTGGCTCTTATTAAAACTTGTAGAGTTGTTACAGTCAAGACGTGTTAAAAATGTACATGGGATGAGGTTGGTGTAGCCTAACAGTATTGTTTATTAGTTAATACAGCTGAGAAAAGCATTACTTGCCTGAGACTTTACCTTTGTTATTTGATCTAGAAAGATCCTACTTTTGTCTGCCTTGAAACCTCGCTTTTCTTGTAGCGGCTTATTATGTGATAGAATTGCTTAAAATTGTTTATTTAAGGAAAGTCTCTAATATTAGATATATGCAAGGAAAATCTGTAACACAAGCAAAACCAGTATCATTTCTTCTCTTCTGCTAACAGATTTCTCCTAGTATTAGGAGTCTTCTCTGTTTAAAAAAAAAAAAAAAAATTAAAAAAAAAAAATCTTACTTTTCCAGAATGAGTTTATCTTATGAGGTGTTTCTGGTTTATGAATTGTGTAAAGTGATGCTGTCTTTGTAATTCAATACTCAGTATCACTGGGCAATCAAAGAGAGAAATATGGTTTGTCCATATAGCAAGGCTTATCTTTTTTACCACAGTAGAGTAGAAATGCACGCTTTGTGGTTCTTTTACTGTCCTTATGACTTCAACTTTGGAAAGACAGACCTAAAAGTACTGGTAGCAAAGCAAGCTGGAACGAATTCTTCCAGTGTTTTACACTATCCTGCAAAATGCAGCCAGGGAAGGGGATAAAATTAAACAAGTTCATAAGCACTGGACCTACCGGCCATGCTGGGCTTTTCTGGGTTTTCTGTTTGTTTTCTTTTTGAGGACAGAAGCTAAATAAACTGGACTTCATCTTTCTTTGTAGGTGAAGTCTGTTATAAATCTGCTGTTTGCTGCCTACACGGGGGATGTGTCTGCACTCCGGAGGTAAAAATTGGTGTGGGGTTGGGAATAGGAATGCTGCTTGTTTGGTACCTGCTGTTTTTGTTTACTTACGAATATGCACACACACTGTGTCCCCCTGGGGGACGTCCGAGCTGCACTGGAGTTTGAATATGTTCACCCCAAAACCACCAAACAAAAAAACCCAACCCAAACCTAACCATCAGAAAGGTACCCTCACACTATCCTGCAATCCCATTCGTTTTCCGGTTCTTTGGATCATAGTGAAATACAATTCCTTAACCAGTTTTTTTATAGTGATGGCAGAAAATCCTAGTTGTACTCTCTCCTGCTTTATAATTCAATTCTGAAACAGCCACAAAAATTCAGGCTGGAAAATGCATGTTGTTGTTGCAGAGGCTAGGAAATCTAGCTTTGCTTTTTAAATCTGGAATAGAATCTGGCAACATTTAAAGGAATAATGGTAAGAGACTAAATAAACATATTAATCTGGCTAGAATATATCTGAACATTGTTAGTGGGTGGAAAAATGTGTATAGTTTTAATTTTGCTGTTCCAGAGCACCATAGCATGATGAAAGAACTCTCCCAATACGTTAACGCTGTTCAGGATTTTCAGACTTGGAGTCCTCCCTGGATTTCCTCAGCTGGCATAAATTTACTTTGCCTTATATGACTTAGCTTGTCCATGTTAGATTTTAAATCGGATATGTTGACTGTTACGTTGCCTGCAAAGACATTTCATTTTTCTTTATAACAACTAGAGACTAGAAAGAAAGTTAAGCCCCTACTTTTTTGGGTTTTTTTAAAGGCAAAGCAGTAAGGGCCCCTTTCATTATAACCAAAGGTATGATGTGCTTTTGGTGCTGTTGATATCATCTTGCAGCAGAAGTTTCATTGTTTCAGCATAGCGGTGTTGTTCCATGCTAGTTTTGTAACCTGTTTTAATTATGCAAGACTTTTCTCTGTAATCTTTTTTTTTTTTTTTTTTTTTGTATTTTTAGATTTGCTCTGTCAGGAATGGATATGGAACAGAGAGACTATGACTCACGAACAGCCCTGCACGTAGCAGCTGCAGAAGGTAATGTCACCTCATAGATGATTTGCTATCTGTTAATGGAAATGTGGTCAGCTTTCTTTAGAGCATCTTCACTCTCTATATGTGCATCCCTGCTTTTTAAAACTTTGTATTTATAGATACATGTAAGTAAGTACAGTCACAAGCCTGCTTTTCTTACAGGACATGTGGACGTTGTTAAATTTCTACTGGAAGCATGCAAAGTGAATCCTTTCCCCAAAGACAGGTGAGTGGTTTTATTGCCAGTTGGGAGGACAGAGGGTCTAATAGCATCTCTCTAGCCCCCACGAGGAGAGGCAGCTATCAAATAAGAGTGGAATGTATTGAGCCAGTACACTGAAGCAGAAGGAACAGGATCCTGCTGGTTCTCTGTAGGTTCTGCAGAGCAAACAGGGATAAAAAAAATGGTGAAACCATTAAAACCATTATTTAAAAGGTTATGCTCAGCTTATGAAGTATTTTCATAGTCACTGGATTTAGTGTAGTCTGTGTGCCTAATTATTAGCACAGTAGTATGTAAAGAACTAGATTTTTGGTGCTTTTGTACTTAATAATGCTGATCTTAAATACTGTGCTCCTCCTTTCCTCCTTGTAGGTGGAATAACACTCCTATGGATGAAGCTTTACATTTTGGACACCATGATGTATTTAAAATTCTTCAAGAATATCAGGTCCAATACACGCCATCAGAGGATTCCAACAATGGAAAAGAGAACCGAACGGTTCATAAAAATCTAGATGGCTTACTATAATCATCTTCAGCTAGATCCTAAGAATCAAATCACTTACCTATTTAATTGTGGTATACATAAGTAATGAAGAGCGTGTGTGTTTCTATCCGATAGTGGTATATACATTTTACAGAAGTCTCTGTTACTTCAGTGTTATGTTACAGGAGTTTCTATACGCACAGGACAAATCCAATCTCTCTCAAAAGAAACAAAACCAACTAAGAATCTCCCTCCATAATGTGAGCAATATTACCTCATGCTGCATATAATTGATGTATAAAAATATTTAGCTGTTGTTGGCTTTACTGTGCACTACTTAATTTATTTTTGTGTTCTATGTGAACTCTAGTCTGTGGTCAGGAATTTTTCTGCTGAATTTTTGTTTCTATAGCCCTCTGTTTCCAGTATGGCCAAGATGAGCCAGGGTACTGTCAGGTATGAGCGTCAGTGAGGTTTTTCAAAAGCTGAGGATGCTGATGTAGATTTAGGCTGGGTGTGTTAAGTAAGGATCTGCACTTAACTTTGGAAAAAAAAAAATTCACACAACCATGTTTACATAATATAAATATCAACAGAGTATATAGCTGACAGTTGTGAATGGTCTAGGCTTGTTCTTAGAGATAGTCTTGTCAGGGAATCTGTTTTAAAGTTTGTTTGACCAAATGGCATAGGGGAATGTGACTTGTAACATCAAACCGTGTTTAGTGGGTCTTTTGTTTTTGAAGTGTTTCTTTCAGTTCCCTTTGTCTCGCCTCCCTCCTCTCTCTCCATGTTCAGCTGCTACAGTACTTCCCCTGTGCCTGGGGAAAGCGGGTGCTTCCACTCTATGCAGTTGTGTTCCTTGCAGGTACATTTGCACTACAGCAAGCCTTGACAAGCTGCAAACCCCGCCTTTTGGGCTCACGTGTGGTGTTCTTGGCGGTTGCACCAGGAACAGCGAGGGGAATGGAAGTATGTGAAAGGCAAAGTACTAAACCAAATATTACTTGTAAATCTGACTTAATTTAGGCTTGTAATAAGGAACACGGATGGAGTAAAACAGCTTTAAGGAGCATAGAGCCAATCAAAGCATGAGCAGAGCGGGAGATAAGCCAAATATTGGGGTATGTTCTCTTCTTGCACTACCATCAACCAGGGAGCGGGATATTGCATCAGTGGGATTCCGCTGGTGTAGAACAGGAGTTCAGCATCAGGAGCACAAGTAGGAGATGCCTTTCGTGGTGAACGGTGGCATTTATTGTCTTGGCACGTGCCCCGTTGTGGGAAATGCAGATATTGGTTGTTTGCAGAAGTACAATGTTACAACAGTTCCCTATTCTGTGTGCAATTGCTTCTGCCAATGCTGTGGCATAAAACCTCAGAAGTGAGCAGTTGCTTAAAGTTAAGAGTTCGATATTCACAAAACACCACGGTTGTTGGACATAGGCAAGAATTTTAGCACAAGAATTATAGGCAAGAATCGTTTAGCATATGGAAAAGGAGATTGTGCTTGAGAATTGCGTATATGGCTATTTTTATCCTAGCACATAGTGTACACATCACTAGTAGATCTCAAAGTTCAAATTTTCTGTGTGTAGGCACCAAAATCCTTCTGAAATAATGCCCAAATTCCTTCTAGAATGGCCCAAGCACTTTATAAAGATGAACCACGTTACCCTCCTTTGCAAATGTGTACACTAAGGCATAGAGAGAAGTAACTTTTCAGAGTGACCCAGCAGGTCAGTATAGTTGAGAATAAATCCTGTCAAGTTCCTGTACAGTCTCTCCGTCGATATGCCATACTGCCTCCCTGTCGGGAGGACAAATCTCATGGAAAAGTGCTTGATACTCATCACGAGCAGTGACTGTCCTCACAATGATGAAATCTTGGAAGAGTCTGAAAGTCTAAAGCCCTGAAATAGCATTTTGAAGCTGGCTGGCATGGTTATCAAACACTTTTTCTCAAAAATCTTAACTGTTCTTAAGCAGCTCTTTTTTTTTTTTTTTTTCCCTCCTGTTTCTTTTTTTTCTGAAGATCAGCTATTTTTCTGAAGGCTTTTAACCTGATCTCTTCACGTCCTGTGTCACAGCCACCTTAGTTCTAATCAAGAACTAAACAAAATTTCCTCTGGCTCTTTATTGAGCCCCATTGGTCACTGAATAGCACAAGGCCTTTTCTCTGCTGTACCCTGAACTAAATTCCAACATGTTTTCTCTGGCAAGGGATCTGTCAACTTTAGCATAGAGGAGTATTTTCAGTGGATTCTAGTTTAGTGTTCTGTATCTCAGTGCTAATCTGACTGCTTCCATATTTTTTTCCTATTAAAACATATCCTTTAGCTTCTCAGAAAAATACCTGGTTTAGCTTGATTTAACTGAAATTTGCATTGCTCAAACTGGCATTTTTAAAAGATAGGTATGTTATATAATACACATATATAAAAAAAATTCCCAACCTACAAAGAAGGATTTTAACTGAGTTAACATTAAAGATCATGGCTGTCCCTAAACTTAACGCTTTCCTGAATCATACTGAGTGCTTTTAGCCAGTCTTCGCTTCAGTGCATTTTTGCTGGTTAGTTTTAATATTTTCTCATTGTGAGAAGATGCATTATTTTGTAATGTCCAATTCAGCGATGCAGCTATTTAGTCATGGCATTATTTATAAATATATGCAGTACATTGGTTTGGCTGTTTATCATTCATGACACTGACATCTAGATTTTACCATAAATAGCTTTTGGTTATCTTATCAAATGCCGACTTCCTTATGCTCCAAAGAGGATTCCCCCACTCCTTTGTTTTTGTCATATATGTTTCTTCTGTATCACAACCTAAAATTGTTACGCTAACTTAATGCTTTGTACTCAGCAATATTGTGATAGTCTTAGCATTAATTAGCCTATCTTTGTGAACAAAATGTATTGTACCAGATTTTTTTGCTTCAGAGCTGGACTATCAGTGACTATACTTCTTGGCAGTGTACTTCTGGTCATTGTAACTGACTGGGCTGATCTTGACTTCTAGATTCTGTATTGTGGGGAATAGACAGTGATGAATGTATTTCTAGCAGTTTCCCATGAATGAATCTAAACTTGAGCTGTACTGGTTCTGAAAATGAAAGTTATTTATTTTAAGAAATAAAATCCAGATAGTGTTGCTTTTTACAGCATAATAAATGGAAATACCAAGATCATGATGATGGTGGTGGGTTTTATTGATTATCTACGTGACTGCCATTGAAATAAGCCTTCAGTCATAGGGAAGGCTGCCCAGGAAAACCTACTCTGGTCATTTCCATTGTGCAAAGCTTACAGGAAACCAAAATGAGTTTATCTGATCTAGCTTTCCTTTTTTTCCTTTTTTTTTTCTTTTTGTTTGTTTTGTTGTTGTTGTTTGTTTTTTTTTTTTAACCTGTACTTCTAGAGTTGTGTCCTTTAAGTGGTTGCTTTTTTGTTAATGCTAGGGTTCTTAAGTGGATTGGCCAAGTGCCCTCAACAGCTGTAGCTCTCTCTTGCCTACTCTTCACTCCTGCTATCCTTATCTCACGAACAGTTTCTTTCCTTTATTATTCTTCTGGCTGTGTAGTTAATATAAAAGCCTGCCAAGTGTGAGGCAAAGGATCATGTCACTTACTAGCCCCAGAGAAAAATGATGCAGCAGTGGGCTGGCTTGATAGCTCACAAAGTTCAGCTATAGATCAGTTATCCTACTGATGAACTCAAACTAGAAATTCAAGTTGAGTTTATTGAAGCTTGGTTGGGGAAGAAAAAAAAAATCAGTGATGTGCTACAAGCAAAAATAAAATTATACTAACAGCCACCTTCTAAGAACTCTGTAATGCAGACTGGCCTGCAACAATGCAGTGAATTAGAAGCAACTATTCTTGCCTTAGGCTTCAGAGCTGTAACTGTTGAGTTGCACAAACAAGTTTAAAATGAGATGCACAGTAAACTATTGGCAGATACATCATCTTTATAATAGAAGTAGCCGAAACATGAGAGAAAGGACAAAAGTGTCAACTGACAGTTCCATTCATTTAAAATGGCAAAAGAATATTCCATTGGGGAAAAAAACATTCTTTTAGAACTATTGGCCTTGTAAAGACAAAGCCATGAATAAGGCCATTGCTTTAAATCTCACAAAGTTTCACCACGGTCAATAAAATTGAAGTATAAAAGTAATGAAAACAAACTGCTGCATATAGAACATGAGCACAAGGTGTAGCTCAAACAAATACTGGATTTTTTGCATTACAGTACAGATCCGCATTCAGCTCGTTATAATAAGATAAAAGCATTAAGTCACCAATTGTGATATTCTGTATCACTGTTAACCTCAGTAACCCAGGGCACCAAAACCAAGTCGGTTTAGCAATGCTTTCCATTTAAATACATATGCTACATGCTCTAGATAGGTCCTTTAAATTTTCTTTCTCTTGAGCTTTTGCACGGGGCACATCGGTCTTCCTAGGCACAACACACTAAATTGAACCAGTCATTTATTTTCTAAGCAGCAGCTGATCGATCTAGCATTTCTGAACAGTAGAGAAGCAGCTCTGCAATCCCTGTGAGGCACGCTGGCCACTGCTGCCCTCCCAGGCATTGGGAATAGATAGCAGTGGCTTGAGAACCTGCAGAAGCAACCGGGTCACTCACAGCCAGGTTGAGGTTGGCAGGGACCTCTGGAGGTCATCTTGTCCAACACCCCTGCTCGAACAGGGTCACCTAGAGCTGGCTGCCCGGGTCCTGTACCTAACACGTGGGATCCAGCATGAGTGTTTGTTGTGCCTGAACACTGTTTGGTGGGGTCACTATTAGCTATCGGCATAGACTGCTGGAGGGCTGTCAGGATACAGAGTGCAACAGAGCAAGTAGCTGACAGGGTGTTGATTTTGAGTACACTGAGCGGCTGTGCGTCGGTAACGCTGTCTTATAAGGCTGTACCCTGGCTGGGGGCTGGTGAAGTGATTCACTGGCGCTGTGAATCCTTCCCGGCCAAGGGCACTTGACCATATTTTTAATTGTATCCTTTAATCTCGTATCTGCTATGAGGGATAAGATGCTTTGCATTAATTAGAGTCATGACATCGTTATATTCATGGGATACCAATATGATAGTTACCATTGTTTTAACTGTAGTATTTTGCACAATAATAGTAGCTGTAAGTGTTGTTATTTTGGTAGATCAATTAAAGATTATACTCAGACAAATAACCGCTGAGAGTAATGTCTCTTACTCAAAACTTAGGAATGATCAAGATTGAACCACGATCCTGTAAGATACCTGTCGAATGTTTTCAGACATTACTAACCAGATATTGAGTATTAGTTATCCCAGCTCTATTCGATGTGTTTTTTGAAGCTTGAGTAGACTGACCGAATTTGGTATTTTGGAGACAAATACAGCAAACTGAATTGGGCAAAAGTAAGATGGGTGAGAAGAGCTACAGGCTGAAAATTATCACAAAGTCGTTATGAACCAGCCCTCAGCTACTTAACCTCCCCCTTCTGAAATCTACCCAACATGATCCCCACTTTTATTGGATCATGGCAGTGTTCTGCAGTCTCTCTGCTCAGCTGCATGCTAATTACCAGTCTGGACTAATACATGCCCTTAGTCGAAGAGACCAGCTGCTTAAGGTAACTTTGCCTCTTAACTGTGAGTTGTTAATTATCTTCAAACATGCTGAGAAGCAAACCTGTTCCTCCTCTGGTGGAAGCACATCTTTATCCGTCTAAGTACTAGAGATTGCATATCCTGCAGCCATTACTCAGTATAAATGTAACTAACTTCTTCACTTCCCTGTGCCTTATCCCCAGTTGCAAAAACACTTCATTATCAAAGCCTGTAGGGTCTTCTAGCTATTCAAGCCAACAGTTAAATAAAAGCCCTGGTTCATAGTACATGAGAAAATAAAGTTCCAGTCCACCTGTTACAACCTAAATGGGGCATATATTACCATAAAAGATAGGAGTGACCAGATCCTCACCTTGGTAGATTAAGCACAGTGAGTAAAAACATACTCCAGCCCCTTTTGCACTCTTTAAGAGTAGGTTCTTGTTTTGTCCAATACTGTTGCTAGACAGCATGACTGCCATTTGTGGAGGCTTTAGTCTTGATTGTACAGGTTGAGTTGCAAGCTCAGCATGTGCCAATGCACCTTTAAGGTGGTGTCCTAAGAAGTGCTTGTTATGAGAAAGATTGTGCTAAACATCCTACACAAGACCTTGCCTTAAGAAACAAGCAAAAATGAAATGCAGGTAACATTTTTGGCTTAGGTTCTCTCAGTATGCTATGCCCTTAGAAAAGATAAAACCAGGACAAACTTCAGCAGCACGTGGATTCAGTGTGGCATGTACCTGCAGAGTGTTTCTCTTCTCCTTTCTGTGATGCAGATGAAAAATCAAAGCTATGGAAGTTCTTCAGAAGTAGTTACGCCAAAGATGCAAGCTTTCTGAATAGCACCTCTGCAAAAGAACTAGCCTTCCTTTGAAGCCTTCTATGTACAGCCAACTGTTTTAAATGTTAAAATTAACTAACTCCCTTAAACAAAAAATGCATGTTTCTCCTGTCACTGAGATCTCTCATTCCTATCCTCCTCTCTGGTACAGTTATCTCATTAACTGGAAATTCAACAAAGAATTTCTAAACAAAAAAACTGTACATAAGGAGGCTACTCAGACTGCTGTTTATATTCCCATTAGTTAAAAATTGCTACTGGACCTTCAGGTTGAGAAACCAAAGAGTTGAAGTGAAGCATGTCACCAAGTCATTGACTGCAGAGCAGGATGCATAAGCTAATCAGCTGTGTTAATGATGCAGTAAAAAGCTCAGCCTTTAAGTTGAATACGCTGAACACATCTGCAACAAGAAAAATAAATGTCAATTAAACAAGCCAAGTAAAGCCGTAATACTCTAGTCTTTGCTAACCACAGAGCACAACCAGGTCCTCCCCCAAATAGCACCAGATTCACATCTTGGGATCAAAGGGGGTGGCAGGGAAGCCATGCTTTAATTTGGAATTTTTTTCTGAAGTACAACGGCAAAGGACAACACTGCTCTGTTAACCAGCAGCACCTTGCCAGCCTTGATAGGGGAACACTTCCAAGCTGCATACCTGCTCTAGCTTCCCTCCCCAGCCAGACCCCACAGGAAGGACTACAGCGTTATTCCTTCCTCCCTTCCTGTCTTCCCTCCCTCTGCAACATACACACTGGAAACTTTGCTCTCCTCTTCTTCACCCCTATCCCCACAAACAAATGGAAAGAACAGCTGAGAGCAATCCCAGGCTAACTCTGGATTCCCAGCTTTTCCTACGCATTTGAAGAGATGCATTCTGAAGTGTTAGCTTGTGTTAAGTGTCGGATGTATGTTTGAAGGGGAAAAAAAAAGGAAAAAATTAAGTTCCAGCTCAATCCTCTTGCAAAAGGCTGTTTTATGATACATACCACAGTGTCAATCTCTGCTGGGCCCACCATCCGAGAAACCTCATCAAATTCTTCAGGAGACATGGGGAGTAGATTTTCTGGAGACTGGAGCCTGGAAGGGTGGCTAATAGAAGGAGAAAAGCAGGGACAAACCTTCACTAAAGAATTGAGGCACAGCTGGGCTACCATGTCTGGCTCTTGAGTCCAGAAGGGCTGCTAATGAGGTCTCTTGTGAAGAAGACCTAGCCTGTGAGCAATACACCATGCTTTGCAAAGGCAGCATGGCTTTAAATGAAAACTGGGACTACTCAGTGATCTACATTCTAATCAAACAAGTCCAACAAGTCTTTAAGAACTTGCTTTTCAAGCAATTATTTACCAGTACAACTTCCTGCAAGTTTCTAGGGTTTTTACCTAAAAATGATGTTTCAAACACAGTACTGCATGAATGTGGTGTTATCGCATCCTTAAAGAGAAAGAGAGGAAAGATTTGATGGAGTACCTACACCTTAAATACTGTGAAGAGACATGAACTACAGCTAAAAAGTTAGGATCAGTTCCAAGAAATCCAGCATTTCCGTAGAAACTTACACTTCAGATACAGAGATTAACTCAGTCTTGATGTAGCCGTTTCCCTTGGGACCATCCAAATCCATAGGCTCTGGTGCTTCAAGAAGAAAAAAAAAAGCTTGGTTTTTTTTTTTAGCAAGCTCACTTCACATTGCCATCTTTATTGTACCAAAAGTAAAGCCTGTGACCCAGATAATATGCAAGTCTCTCTCTCATGAATTTTACAGCACTATGGTCAGATTTTCTTTTTTGCTTTTATTTTCTTTTTTGTTTTTCCCCTATAGAAAATGGGGAACAAAACCTCCCCTAAAGTTTGATGTAACTGTATCAACACATCCTGCCAGGCCCACACAGCCAAGCTTTTACACATTAGTCCTGTGTTAACAGTCAAATATGAGTCATGGTTCCAGCTGTTAGCGGGAACCTACATCTCTGAAATACCTCACGGGCTCCCATGAAAGCTGAATTAGAGGGCAAGCGACAATTATGTTTTCAGTTTTTGACCTAACTAGATTTCATGATGTGCCTCTTTAAAACCAGACCTTTTCTTAACCTGCTAAAGCTTAGGTGCCTGTTCTCACCTTTCAGCTGAGCAGCACTCAAGCACTGGATAGGCTGCCAAGATATTCAGTCCAACTGCTACCCTTTCCTTCTATGCCACAGAAATTATACAGCACCCAAGTACCTCAAGAACAAACACCACACACTGTATGAGCTATTTATAGCACTCACCCTCCTTAGGCCTGGAGTAGTATTTGCCAAAGGCATTGTCTTTGGGTATATCTGGGTACAGAAATCTCAGTGGATTTTCTGGAATGTTTTCAGCTGCCATCACTTTGTAGTTGCGAATGATATCAGGGAAAGTAACAGCAGAGAGCTCCTTCTTGGTGTACGGTTCCACCGAATGGAACTGGGGCTCTGCAGATGAGAGAAGCAGGGACTCTTAAAAGTGGTTTCAAAGTTTATTCTGAAACTGTCCAGAAAAGCTTCAGCCACTTCCACAAATTCAGAAGTCACGTGAGCAAAAGGCTTACCTGGATGACACCTACTGTGCTGCAGGTAAATATTTAATGATTGTCAACGGGAGCCCAATTGTTTTGTGGGGTAGGAAGGCATATAGGGGGATAGCACATAGTGATGGCTCTTGGTGTATTTTGTATTCAGAATGACTGGGGTGACCTGTCGTGGAAATTAACTGCAATATTTCATTAACTAATTTGGTGCTACCTTTTCAACCTCCTTCCAAATGATGTCATTCAAACTCTACTGCCTATTAGAAAGTTTGATCCTAATACACCACTTGGAGCTCTTATGAGTCATAAAGAAATAAAGCCTCCTTGAATGCTCTAAATACTATCACCCTTCTTTGCTTAATTTTTGGATGTCTCGGGTATGAAGGCAGCAAAAGGAAAGAAATCATTCAAGTACATTCAGCAGTTTCTCTTCCAACTGTTGTAGGACCTGGGCTCATTCAAGTGAAGTGTCAACAGCTGCACCATCCTGGCAGGTGGGGTTGATTTAAGTTGTATGATAAGGGAAGAACGCTGGTTGGGTATAGGGGAGGTGGGTGTTTTGGGTTTGTTTGGTTTGGTTTGGTTTTGTTTTCCTCTTCTCTTCCCCCCCCCCCCCCCCCTTCTTCTCAGCTTTTAAGTCTTTAGGCTTCCTTGAAAGAGGATGGTGGAGTAGTCTAGCTAACTGAAGAAACAAGCTCTTCATCAGTCCTTCTTCTAGAAATGGGAAGAAGGAGAAATGCTTGGAGAATGAAGTAAGTGAATATGTGGTTTACCTAGGGAGAATGTGGGAAGGAAGGAACAAATGTGTCAGACCACGTGTTACAGAAAGCTGTTTGAGAAAGGAGCCTCGTACACAAGGTGAAGTAGTGGGAGAGAACGATAATATTGAGAGGGCTGAATGTGGCTGTAGTGAACTTTTGCTGGGAAAGAAGTCTCTGATGCTGTGGGTTTGGAGGGAGATGCAGGTGTGTATGTACTAAGGGTGTCTTGCTAAGAGAGAACCTAAGGGGACAGGGGAGATAGCCTAGGCAGTTTGTCCTCAACAAACCTCTGGGCTAGAAGCAGTACCTGGGAAGTGTTTCTAGTCCTATCTGAAACCTTGAAGAAGCCACCATGTGGCTTATGAACTACACCTAGTAAGGTATCTGCCAGCTATTGCTTGTGGCCTGTTGCTTGTAAGGGTGGGGACTGGTAGAGTGGTGTATTGTACTGGTTCTTGGTGTAAAAGAGAAGAGCATAAAGACTTCTTGCTCTGATGTAAGCTTGTATTTTGAGGACAAAGATGTTCTCTGTTACTGACTTACCGTTTTGAGATCCTTCTACCCAAGTAAATGTGATTGCTCCCTCTCTGCTGCTTTCACTGAATCTTAGTAAAAATGTTCCTGGGCTCTGGTCCTTCAATAAAGCACGTTCTTTCTCTTTACTGATGAAACCCATGATGCAGCTGTAATGTTGAAAAGAAAAAGTTGAGTTTACTTCTTCGATGTAAAATCTAAGCTGTGCTGGGCTAGCTAGGAAAACTAAAAAAGTTTTGTCACTTAAAAGAGCTGAAGTACTTGTAAAAGCCTTACAGAATGCTTTGTCCTGTGAACAGCTGGAGAGCTAGCAGTAGGACTGACAGGCTGAAGCTGCCCTGTGGAAGCCATGAATCGCTACAGCTTCCCTCAGCACTCTTCCTTTGGCCCAGTGGCTTATACAAACATTCTTCTGAGCTCGGAATAAAAGATATTGTCCTTTGTTGTTAAAGCTGGGCTGTGGAAGCAGAAGTTCTATGTGTGTAATATGGTCAGATCCCAGCTAGCAGTTTTAACTTCAAAAGTATATTAAGGAACAGTTATTTCTCCTCTTTGGCTGATGAAACAGTTTGCTAGCTACCAGACTGCATTCATACAGGTGTGGGGTTTGTTTTATTTCTTGTGCACATTTTCTAGATGAGCTGTTAAGCTTGTGGGACTTCAACGCCCCAAATTCACTATGCTTAGCAAATGTCACTGTGTAGGCAGGCAAGGAGGCCAACGTGGTAATTATAAGAAATGGATTGGTCTGAACAGGTACTGGGGAGGGAGTTGTACAAGCTAGCACTAGGGCATAACCCTGGTCAAACCCCAACTGCTTTTTTAAAAAGGTCAGAATTCCTTTGCACTGCTTCTTATTCCTCAAAATACTCCATCAATAATGAAGTTTTAAGGAGTACTACTGTCCTGCACATTAAGCTAAGGAAAGTGCTTTTTGCACAAAAACTACTAAATAATCATGATTTTGCTTAGAATTTCAGATGATGTAAGCTGTCCTGTTTTATGGTCGTGTTTTGTTGGGGTTTTTTGGGGTTTGTTTGTTTGTTTGAAATGGCATGCTTTAGGTAACAAATGTGTTGGGTGGTAAATATCCTGTGTATAATGAAAGTCTTTTGCCTTCCCAGCCCTCAAGTATGAAGAAAGGCAAGTGTTCTTGAGGCTGTAATACTTAATCTTTTGTATACAAGGGGTGTCT
The DNA here is from genome assembly GCF_000737465.1 of Haliaeetus leucocephalus. NCBI lineage: Eukaryota > Metazoa > Chordata > Aves > Accipitriformes > Accipitridae > Haliaeetus > Haliaeetus leucocephalus. Next base: position 595,785 of record NW_010972437.1, read on the forward strand.
CTATCCTAATGAATCCTATATATTTGTCTCTTTCCCACTCAAGTACCTTTACAGTTGGCAAGAGTTTTCCCTTCAGTTTCCCTTTTTGCCTTTCTAAGAAACAAAGATCTGTGACTACCCAATAAAGCCAACAGAGAGGAAAAACTAATAGTACTGAATTTCTGGTTTTGATGACATTCAGGATTTAACTTGCACCTCTTCCTTCTATTAAACCCTAAACAGGGGATTGCTCTCATAACAGAGCAATAAGTAATGCTATTCAAGACTGTATACTATCAAAGCCACAAACCCAATCCTGTAGGCACACAGCCATACTGAGGCAGAACACCAAATAGGACAGAACTGCAATTCTGCTTCAATAATGGTGGGAAAAGTTCCCACTGCACTGGTGTCCACATAGCTAAGAAATATGTAGGTTTTAGGCAGTGAAACAAGGCTTGTACTATAAAGGGCTTTGACAGAACTCATCTGGAGCTAGGGAGTAATAATTTGAAGCCTGCTGCTGAATGTAGCAAGACAGAGCAATCCTGATGTAGATACTGCAGACTTGTGGGATACTAGGATGCTCCACTGTAAGTGTGCTACTGACAGGGTTTCATAATGTGGCTAAACCTAAAATGCAGGATTGTGACCTTGGCTAAACTTGTTTCTGGCAGCAATTACTTCTAAAATTGGCAATACGAGAGTCGAAAGTTTACTAAACCAGTATTAAAGGGCAAATAGAACTCGTCTTCCACCTGGCACAGTCTTACTGCTTAATATACTCTATTAAAATCAGTAAAGACTACTTTCTGGACTCATATTGAAGATACGGAAGTTCAGAGTCTGGCTGCTGCCACCTACAGGAGGCTCACGATAATGTTGGCTTGTGGGTACGTCTTTGGTTTTTGATTGTAGTTTTTTTTTCCTTTGGTTTGTGGGGGGGTTTTGGGGGTTTTTTTGTTTTTTTAAGACGGATGATGACTTTATGACTTATGCTTTGTTGTACTTCAGTCTTCCCTCTCAAACACAAAAGAGGCTCTGTTCTGGGGTGTGGAAAGAACCTACCTGCAGCAGGAGCAGAGGCAAAAAAAAAAACCTTAACATTCAAAGCCCTGCTCTGTGACTTAAATGGGACAGCTTGGTCATCTGACGTTTTTGCTTTAAGCAGTTGCCTCATTAGAGGCTTCCTCACTACTAGAATTCATTTGCCTTGGACTTTTCTGGTTGCAAGTTCCACTTTATTGGATCCAAAGTTATCTGCACAACCAACCTCACAACCTGAGGATGCAACTGCTAGTCTAAATGAGAGGTCAGAGGCAATGACCACATCTTTGTTAACTTCACTCATGTCTTACCCATCATTCCAGAGACACAGGAGGTGTTTCTTAATAAGCTCCAGGATTCCCTCAATCCACAGCCAAAAGGGGAAATTTTTATCGTTTATATTTTCCTGAAATTCAGAATATGGAAAGGTGGAGGGTAGGAGGGGGAGAACAGGGATAATGTCAGTTTTGTTAAGCAGAGAGAAAGCGAGCTCTCAATCCTTTCAGCATCTACTTGTTCTCGCATTTTTCTCCCCTCTTTCTTCTTTCCCACCCTCCCTGTATTCTCTTACGATTTTTTTTTTTCCTTTTCTGCTTCTCTACTCCAGAAGGACAGAAACTATTGGGAATGAAGCAGGTACTGAATCTTAAGGCAAGAGGCAGTGTGAGAGAAATGCCTGCCTGAGCCTACAGTACCTACAAACATGATCCATCGCCTCTCATGCAATGACACTGGTCTAAGAGCATAGAAAGGGCTCTGGTTCTTGCCTGGGCACTTTCCTTATCGGAGCTCTTGGACATCCAAACCATTCCATGGGGCTTTCTGCCAGGCTGGCTAGCAGAATAGCTTAGAGACACTTTCTGTGCTGACTCAGATTTCAATTCCTTGTGAGACAACCACACTAATGAACTTGAGTGCTTGTAGGTCACCAGAGCTTTGCTCTTCCCCTTGGAGTCTGCTACTGCCTGCTGTCATCTCCTGCTTATCTATACCAGTTCAGGGTCTAAAGCCAAAGAAAATGTGAAGAGTCTTCCTGTCTTGCTGCAGCCATGGTTATGAAATCTCATTATGCAGCTTTCTGCCATCATGCTGACCCTCTTGGCTGCCCTGTGCTAATCCTTACCCTAATCTAGTTGCCCCTGGTCTGGGAAATGTCCTTCACTATGACAGAGAAGAATTGTTCACCTTGCTGGTTTTTTTTGACACTTTCTGTAATAGTTAAAAATCGAGAACTATTCTATTAAAAGCAACTGCATTAATAATAATGAAGATACTGTGTTTGAAACATGCATTTTCCTATATAGTTTACATGGCTCAAAAGCAATCTCAAAATCACCTACTCCTTGCTATCACAAGCTGGTTTTCCTCCTGCTGCTGCTACTTTAACCTTACCACCAAAACCTCCCACAACCATGTAAGCTCTAGAATAACTAGGGTACGCTTCTGGAAAAAAAAAAAAAGCACCCTGAAAAAAACCCAAACCCCAACAACAACAAAACCCCAACAAACAAACCCCACAACAAACCAAGACAAAACTCCCTCTTCCATCTCAATTTTTAAACTGTGTTCATACCTTGCAGAATCTTGTCCAAGGAATAAGGCCATCATGAGATCCTCCGCTTGTTGGCCCTGAGCAGAATAAATTGAATTCAGTTATGTTCCATATGTTACTTAGTAAGGCTGAAAGGAAGGTACTTATAGCACTAAGTTCTGAGTGTTTATTTACACCTCTGAGCTGTTGGACTAAGAAAGAAAAGAAATGGAAGGCTACTGTATTTTCACAGCTAGTGCAGGGAGAGCTTGCAAAGTTTCCCTCTGGAGAAGTTCACTGCATCAGAATGACCAAATGTATTTAAACAGACCTTGCGTAATGGGCACCAATTCATTCTGACACTTTCTATGTTATGCTACTCCTAACACTTGCCAGTTCCAAAAAGCTTCCAGGAAGGAGGCTGAAATCTTGCACATCTCTTCTCCAGCAAAACAAGAAAACTGCAACCCATAAGCTTTTCAGTAGGAGCTCAGCAGACCCTACAATATCCTTCTCAGATTAAGCACTTTCCTGTCTTGATTCTGGTGGCTTGTAGGCTTTTGCCCCAGAAACTCTCTGACTTCTAGGTCTACCCCAACCACAGACTCATCTCATTCCTGTTGCAATCATTTCCCACTGCCTTCTTATGTCAACAGTGTTTCACAACCACATCCAAGCCACAAAGAAAATCCTATGCTGTGACTACAGCAGCTAGAGCTTTGCAGACCCTGACTGTATTCAGAGCCAAATTCTTACTGTTACAGATCATGCTATGGATTTCAATAAAGTCAGAAATATGCTGCTTTTCCCTCTCATATCCCTAAACCTAAATTGGATTAGGGAGCTTGTTTCTGATGCTGCTAGTGTTAGAGACCAAGATTCTGTCAACTTTCACATCACAAAAGCAGCAGGTGAGTTGTATCCTGGCACCCTGTTAGATTCTGTGCCCCCTTGCACTAAGGAATCCTGAATATATAATGTTCAACTACCTGGATTTTTTCTGGTAGTGAAAGACTTTTAGCTGTAGAGATAAGATTTAAATAGCATCCCTACTGTTACCAGAGCTTGACAAAAATCTCTGAAGCTCTCAAATGCAAGCTGACCATAGAAATATGTCAGTGGTCACTTTGTTTTCATGATGGTTAATTAAACTAAAAAAATTACTCTCCTTGCAGAACTCTGAAAAGTAATCTATTAAATCAGTAAGCTTTTTGTCAGATCTTATGTCTTGGGGAAATTAGAGGAAGGGAATTAGACTGGAATGCTGTACTTACCACCTAGACCCACTAATGTCAAATCCCTTTAAATTTAAATGCTTCCTGAAACTTAAGGTGAGTGGAATACACTGAATCAACAGTATTTTTATCTAGGGTCTACTATGCAAACTCAGTAGCAGTGTCAAGTGTCCTGCCTATCAGGCAAACTGACAAGGAGTTTGGAAACAAAACTCATGGTTGATTAGGCTTTTACTAAGGACTCTCATCTGGGAGATGTTCAATTTGATATCCTTCAATAGTTTCATAGTGTTTGCACTTTGGTATTGCAACTGTGTTTATGCAGATAGAGTAAACCCCCACTGTAGTTGGGGGCATGCATGAAGTTAAAATAAATGGAGATGGAGTTAAAAACAAAACCAAAAAAATGCCTAGAAACAGCCATCTCAAAGATTGACTAAGCATGTGCATTACTTCTGTAGCTCTTTTTAAAAGGCAGAACTAGCCCCAATCTGCACTGCGCTAATGCATAGAACTCTTAAGTTAGAACTGCAGATTTTTTTCATGACCTGACCTTCATTTACAAACTCTACCATACTGAAAACTGAAGAACACTTCCATTGCTATAAAGCGATATTGTATGAGGGGAAAAGGTGTGAGAGGAAATGAAAACTTAAAATAGAATGCAGAAAAGATGTAGAATTAGCTTAAATTCAAACAGGCTATCTGTGATGGAAGCAGACCATACCAAGTAGCTTCTCTCCCAACATGTTCAGCTGATCTGCATTAAGTCCTCTCTTTGTTACAGAAGAAAACTGCCAACTCAGAACTTCAGAAAGTTTAGACCACTTTGCATAAGGTGGATTCAGAAAGAAGGACAAGTTCTGGAATGGAAGGGAAAAATACAATCTATGGTTAATAAACATTAATTTCGGAATGCCATTTGAATTTACGAAAGTGTATTGCCAAAACAAAATGCAGATTTAAGAATGGATGTTAGCTTGACACAACTCTGCAAAAGCAGGCTGCTATTCTGACAGGCGCTTTTAACCAGGAAAAGTAATCTCTGGGACTCTGCTTTGGACATGTCTTCTCCCAGTGGGTAGAATTCCTAGATTACTCAAGTGCACTGTATTTGAATTCTTGAATGTTTATTTGGCCTCTTGCTGTGTACTGCATATACTGAATACAACATATACGATCCTTATATGGGTTTCAAACATTGCTCTGTTTAGGATAGGGAAGTAAGTCACTGTGCCTCTCTCTACACTTGAAGGCCATTAAGAGTCATCTGCATGGAAAAAAATGCAGCAGCCACTTGTATACAGACAATGCTTAAAAATTACACATAGTATTTCTGATACAATTTTTTTTTTTTCAAATACCTTGGGATCAGTAGACAGCATGTTGAACCATAAGATAGAAGCCCATCCACTTGGAAGCTGGCTCACGTTTGAGATCACAACAATGGGAAGGGAGGTGGTCTGAAAGTGACCCAAAAGGAAACATGTCAGACTATCCTGTACTGCTGCTGCAGTCCTCCTCTAGATTACCCACAAACCAATTCCCATTGTAATTCCCTGCTTGCATGGTCTTAACTTTTTCACTCAAAGTTTGTATGTAGGGCAGAAAATGTCAGCATGATGAAGTACTAGAAAGACTGAGGTGATTTTTGTCTGATAAAGACTTTCATTTAGTGTCAGTTATAGCACTGATATTAACGGTAGAGTTCATAGCATATTGCTTCTGAAATAAATGGAAAGCGGTATCTAGAGAGCTTAAAACACAGGGCTGGTTATCAGACACTTTGCAAAGCGTATCTACTCTTATTTACCCAGAAATTTGACAGCATTCTCACTGCATGTGTCTATACAGAGATGTTGTGAAGTGTCATTCATATATTTTGAAATAACTGAAAGTGCTTGATATCCCAGTACTTAGGAAATAAAAAGATAGTTTAGATTGTCAGCATGAGTGACATACAGGAATTTAAGTCCATCTGATTCACCTAACACATACCTCTAGGTCTATTACCAAGCCAGGCTGGCACAGCTGCGTCTCAAAACTCAGAGAGTGAAGCTCTTCAGTTACAATGAGGGGACCCTTTAAAAAAACAAACAAAATCTTTCAGGGACTGAAAATTGCTTGGGGGGAAGGTAAGGGGATTTATCATGGGGAAAAACCTTTTCTGCCCAAGATTACTTGCTGTAGACTTCAGAAACACTTTACAAGTTGTCCTGGTTTCAGCTGGGATAGAGTTTATTGTCTTCCTAGTAGCTGGTATACTGCTATGTTTGAGTTGGGTATGAGAAGAATGTTGATAACACACTGATGTTTTCAGTTGTTGCTAAGTAATGTTTAGTCTAAAGTCAAGGATTTTTCAGCTTCTCATGCCCAGCCAGCAAGAAGGCTGGATGGGCACAAGAAGTTGGGAAGGGACACAGCCAGGGCAGCTGACCCAAACTGGCCAAAGGGGTATTCCATACCATCTGACGTCACATGTAGTATAGGAACGGGGAGGAGTGGGGGGCAGGAGCATTGCCGCTTGGGGACTAACTGGGTGGTGAGCAATTGCATTGTGCATAATTTGTTTATTCCAATCCTTTTATTATTACTGTTGTCATTTTGTTAGTGTTATCATTATTAGTTTCTTCTTTTCTGTTCTGTTAAACCATTCTTATCTCAACCCATGAGTTTTATTTCTTTTCCTGATTTTCTCCCCCATCTCACTGGGTGGGGGGAGGGCGGGAGTGAGTGGCTGCATGGTGCTTAGTTGCTGGCTGGGGTTAAACCACGACACAAGCCAAAGTCAAGTGATAATGCTAACTTCCTAAAACTGCCTGTTAGAATGGCAGGGGTTTGTTGGGTTTTTTTTGGCTTCTACCTAGAAGCCAAAGAAAAATCTGTCTTTGCCAGACAGTCCTGTTAAAGCTAGATACCAATGAGGGAGAGTCCAAAGGGACACCATTGTGGTAGTAGTTCTCACTTCTAGACACCTCCTACACAGATCACTTCCTAGAAACGCTTAAGTCCTTTCCTATTGATCTGTCATCCTGTGTATTTCTTCAGGGGGCTGAGCAGAGCATTATCTTAAAAGCCTGAATGCCTTTTTAGTATTATGTAAAAGCTTTACAAACAAGGTTAGTGCTGCTTACCTCATTTGTTCTGCTTCCTGCATTTTTCTGTTCTTTCAGTTGCTGCAAACGAACAACAAAAAAAACCAAAACCCATCACTCATTTACCTCAGCCACAAATGAAAGTGGTAGAGGATGGAAATGTTTGCATGCCCTAGTTGCTCAACTGTATGCAAGCTTGCTGCATTAGTGTCTGATTCTATTTAGTTCTAAGCTGTGGAAGCCAAAGGATTAAACTGTAGGTAACTACTGCTCTTTTATAAACTATTCATCTGTGAAAATAGATATTGCACTGCTATAATGTAATGCCTTTATGTAAAGAGGCCTTATAAGAACAGAAGCAGTGTGAAATCAGGAAGGATCAGATGAAATACTCGTTTATCAAAGTACCTCTCTGAATTGGACAATAAACTCCAGACAGTGTCTGTTCTGGATGAGGAAGGGAGACTTCCATGTTCACTGGTTCAGGACTTGCATTTTTCCTTTCCTGTTAGTAATGATGGAACCAATCTGATTTATCTCACAATCTTCAGATCAAAAGTGTTGTGTAGTCTGCTAAAAGCACTGAATTTCTTGTAGCTGCCCACTCCTAGACAACTTTCATCTTCCAGACTCAAAGTTCTTAAACTACCCCAAGCTTTCCTACCTATGGGCCTTCCTCTGAAAGGCCCAAAACAGCATTTCTAGGTTTTCTTTTTCTCCTTCCTCCAAAGAACTCATTGCAACATAAGCTGTATGGCAGCAAATACTCTTATCTGCATTTCTGGCCGTTTCAGTGACAAAAGCAATAGCATTTCAATTGAAACAGGCCAAATACTTCAAAAAGGGAAGAACAAAGAAGGAGAGATGATCATAGTTCCTCTTACACAAGGGTGAACAATGACTTCAATAACAAAAGCAATTTGTTTCCTTCCTACCACACCCTTTACCCACACAATTAAATGGATGTTTCAATAAAAGAAAAAAAAAACCCAAAACCCTACCAAGTGCCTGAATTCTGCTGCTAGACTTCCATTAGTAGATTCTTCCATGTTCATTACTTTTGTGTTTGTTCCCAAAATATTAAATTTCCTGAACCTTCACAAAGAGAGAGAGAAAAGAATTAAGTCTCAAATTCACTGAAAGAACCCAATATTAACATACCAAACTGTGATGTCACATACCCTTTGACGGAGTTCTTCTCACTTACATCTCTGTCAACAAAAAGAAAAGACAAATCTTTTCAAGATTCTGCCACAGAGAAAATGTCCATGTTTGTTTTAGTAGCTGACAGGTGACTGAGAACTGGCAAAATGCTTCTGTGAAATATTTTGTGTAAAAGAGGAGGCCATTGGTTCAAGCAGTCAAAATACATATTGTGCTACACAGGCTGTCTCTTACTGAGCCTTAAATTTTGCTATGGGGGCTTTATAATCAAAGAAAGTCCTTTCTTTTACTACATAGGTTTTAACTCTTGCTCTGAGAAAAAACCCTACACAGTACTGTCATTCTAAATCTGCTTTCAAACCATCCAACTTGTTGAATAAATTGCTGCATCACTTGAATCAGTTTTCCTACCACTCACGATTTTACTGAGTTGCATTATATCTGGTGCACTTCTCAAAGCCTCAGCTCACGCATCCACCTAAGAATTTCTTTTCCTTTTCCCCATTCCATGCAAGTTTCTGGACCCCAGAGCTGTTTCAAGTGAACAGAATGCCCCCTAAAGGCTTGAATAGGAAGACAAAAACCCACCTGCTTTCTTAAAAGCACAGCCATTGTCATTATTTTGGAGGGCCTGTTACATTTCTTCCCCTGCCCTTAAAGTGCTAAATTCATCTGAACTGTAGTGCTTGTAAAAAGCTGAACTTGCTTACAAAAGATTGGTAGTAGACTGTTTAGATTGCTTTAAGTTTTTCAGTAATTGAGAACATGTCACAGGTTAAAGGTAGACTGTTTATACCCCTAATTCAAAGACAGCTTTAGGATAGCCGGATTCCTCACTAGAGGCTACCCAAAAAGTAAGATATTTTAAAGACAAGGCTGAATTATGTGACTGGAAACAGTGGAGTTTGATGCTACGCTTTCATCCAGTGCTAGGCCAAGTGAAACACCCACGACAGAGAAGTGGTTTTGCAGTGCACGTGCTGTCCAAGTGCTGCTCTGTGCATAGACTGATTTAGCAGTAGTGAGCTCTCCTCAGTGCACCTGAGTGGAGCTGGTAGCAAGAAGCTGAGGCTGTCTGCACTTTGCGACATGTCTCTAACAGCAGAGAGAGATTTAGAGCAAGGGCATGGGTAAGAAAAAGGGAGGATATACCTGCTGCCATGGAGAACCAGCCTGCTCCTGGCCAACTCAACACTATGACTGCCTTTTGGATTTCTGAACATGGGGACTGCTTACCATTAACGTACACAGGGATGAGAAAAATGCAACGTACTTATCAAATAAAACTTTCACTTTCAAGTTGTAGTTCAACTCCTGCAATTTCACCAGCAATCTGGAAAGAGAAATTTTGTTTTAATAACTGAAATTGCAAAAGACAGGTTCTCTTCTATTGCATTGCTTATCACAGGTATATTTAAGCTGCACCACTCAGGGCCACATACAGGTTCCAAGCTTGCTCCATACAAGATAGCATTTAGAGAGGAACCTAGATGGGCAAATGAGTTGTTCTTTTGCATGACAAAGTGGACTGCATGTGTCTTCTGCTGTTTGGCTGTGTTTCTTATGCACTCAATACCCCCCCATTTCTGGTAAAGGGTAAAAGCTGAATGCAAGTTAAACTTTGCTAAACGATATCCCCCTGTCACATGGCACTTTCCTCCTCCTGACCTCAGCACTTGGGCTACAGTGTAAGATGTGCAATCCTCTCAGCTGTAGGAAGTCAATGACATGAAAGGCTTACCACAAAACAAGAAGGGGGAAGGGGAAAACATACCTCAGCTTTACAGTAAACTGTACTCCTGTCTTCAGGACTAATGGCCTCTGAGGATGTGTTGGCATGCAAGGCTGCCTCTCTACCACAAAGGAGCTATGGAAAGAACAGATCAAAGGCACTTTTATTTATCAACGTTGTCTTTAAGGAATAAGAAATTACATTAAAAGTGAACTTTAAAAGAACGGCAATTTACCAGTAGTACTATAGACTTCATTCATTCAGTTTCAGTCTACACAGAGGTCTGTGCACTGGTTTCTTTCATTTGTATCAATGGGGCTAGAAACATTCCAAGTATAAAGTGATTTCATAAGGGTTGGCTTTTCCTAAATACACTGATGGCTTGAGGAGGGAGAGCGCTACCTCAAAGTTCCCTGAAATCAAACAGCATGTAAACACTGTGATGTAACTAGCATAATCGAAGTGAGGAGTGTTGCTTCATTTGCCATTTGCAGTGCTTGCTAAATTCTTATGGTTACAGTGCTGTGAGACAGTGCTACATAACAATGTGTGCCCAAGGGCTAGATAAGCTAGCTGGGGATTTGACGAGGGCTAGCTAACCCCACGAAGCAAAATCCTGAGGCTAACCTGTTCTGATACACGCCAAACTGTTGCTGTCTCGGGCACTTTTTGTGTAGCACTGTGCTGTATAGACATAAATCCTGAAGTATTTCTACTGTTACCAAGTCCTAGGCAGCATGGAGACTTTTCCTTCCACTATACTCACAGGCAAGATAACTAAACAGCAGCTGAACTTCTACAGCTCTTCCTCATTGCCTTTGCTTCATTGAAAAGCAGCACCTGTGTCTTGCAATTGGAGATTAGTGGTCAAAGCATTTGAATGGGACTCTGGAAACCTGTGTTCTAGCCCTCTGTAACAGGATGTTACCTACTGTATCTAAGCCCCAGCTCTTGTCTGCTAGATTCAAGTCTTCTGCAGCATTAATTTTTGTCTACTGTATGTCTACAGAATGGGACTCTGATCTTACGTGGGGCAACTACCAGCTACAGTAACTTGCATCATAGAGAATATACAGAGGTAGGGCTGGCCTCCCTATGCTGGAGACAAGGAGGATGTGTCCAGAGACAAAGGGTTGGAGAATCTAGTGTGTATTTATCTTGGGCATAGCTTCATGCAGATGGTTTCTTGCCTCCATTTACTTGAACTTTGCAGGGCTGAAGCTTAAAGCAAGAAATGGACTAACAAACTAGCAGTTTGATTTTGTAATCAATGCACGCTGTAGCGTAGCTTCTCCGAACTTAAATAATGACTGATCACAAACCCTTTCCATGGGCCTAAACCTGTGGAAACCCTAGATAGGCTAAATCTCAAAAATGATCATTTAGTTTAATGTTTGTGACAAACTTAGGAAAACCTCAGAAAATGCAAAGTTAGCATGCAGGAAATATTGAGGGAACAGAAGGGAAGGTGCTCTCCATCCATTTATTCATGCAAACACAAAAAGACCCCTCTTGACTGTTACCTCTGGATGAGTTGTTTGAAAAGACTGTATGTTCGGTCCTGCAGAACTTGTTTATTTTTTGTGATGGGATCAGGGTCATAGGTAAACTTCTGTTCCAGTTCCTCAAGCTTTTTGAGCTGCTGACGAACTTGCTGTAGACTTTCAGCAACAATGGTGAACCTACAATTATACAATCTTATTACTTTTAGCATGTTTTTGTATTGTAATAATGCTGAGACACCAGTCAGGTGACTGTGCCTTTGGACTAGGCAGTGCACAAAGAACACTTCCTGCTCATTGCAAATGTGGTGAGCTAATAAAATCAATGAAATGTAGTTACGCTGTGACAGAATGAAAATGTGTAATGTAAATAATCAGTCTATTTCACAGATCTGGTGTTCCTTCATAACACAGTTCAAGTTCCTGTCCAGTGCAGTCCTTGACTAGAGACTTACCAGTTCTGTAGCTGGTCAAGACAGGCGTTGGGTGGGCCACCAATGCATGCAGTCTGTTGCCTGTGTTTCCACTCCACCAGCTCCTCATTAATAAGAGCACTCTGTGTGTGCTCTGTGGTGTTCAGCAGCTGTACTATCTTGTTCACCACTTCCTATGGAGAATATTAAATTACCCTGTTTATTAAAAATACTTCATACAGGAAAATAAGTACTATTTTAGCTCATGCTATCTGTCTTGCAAAACTCTGCAAGAACCTCGAAGTAATAGTTTCTGTCAACACATGATGTTTTCTAAAAACACTTTCTTCTTTTTAGCTGTGGTATTTGCTAGATTAAGTGGAGAAACAAAGCATATTCAGTATTGCTGAATTCTGAAGAGCTAGTGTCTTGCATCCAAGTCCCAAGTGTATATCTGGGATCACCCAGTGCTTGCTGTAGATTTGAGCACTGCAATGAGAGTGAGCACATTTAACTCTAATATAGCCACAGTTTTTTACATCAGTGTTTTCCTCAAGATATGACATCTTTTTCCTTTCATTGTTCTTTTAGCTTTACCTGACAGTTTCATAAAGGTTGCTAGAAGAGAAATGAAATTGCTTACAGAGATCCTAGACTTTCAGTCAGGATGGAAAGAATGAAATCTTAGTTCAACTGAAAGTAGTAGAAAAGTTTTCTTTTGCATAATTTGTTATGTCAATCCAATGAAAATGAACATATGTTCAAAATGAAGTGCTGTTGCCTTCTGAAAGAAAACTTGAGCGCTACCTTTCTCTTGAGGTCAAGTGATAAAAACATCTTCTTGAGATTCATCTGTTCTTTCTTGAATTCCTCCTGCGACACACCATTGGACTCAAGCTCTGTAAAATAAGTCCCAATTGTGAAGGTGAGGCTGAAGGAGTGCTGAAGTATGGGTGGCGGAAACACTGCGGGGAGGAGGTGACCTCCCTGGCTAATGTCAAGTGAAGTATATTTTTAAAGCTTAAGAGAGGAAATATTTACTGTCTCCTAGATATTTTTTTTTATTCTTCCTTTCCCCCTTCTGAAGGGACACAGTCTATACTTAAAGCACTAATGCAAGGAAAAGCCACTATCCCAGTAATTGAGATGTAAATTTGCTTGCTTTTCAGAGCAAGAACTTGATTTAAAATAGTGATTACATTGTGTAAAGATACACACTGAGCTATTTGTTCTCATGCTGACTTCAGACATGAATCGTTCATATTACTCAACCTGGCAACAGATGTTAACTGTTATTTCAAGGGAGGATGTTTACAGCCTCCTGAGGGTAGCCCAGGCTGACAGATCCTACATAGTCACCCTAGCTACTACCTCTGCTGCCTACTGACCTTAAGTTAGAGGTTCCCATCTGCCTCACGGAAGTGCTACCTGCCCCTAAGTACAAAGAGCAAGACTGTGGCTCAATGCTCCCCTTAGTATCTTCTGAACGTGTCCCTCTTCTGAGGGACAGTCAACTGTCAATTTGTGTTGGAAACTGAAGCTTTTTCTAGAACAAAGTAGTGAAAAAGAGAGACGGATCTATATAATGAAACCAGTGTGGACTTAGAGCTGCATGTGCTTCCCTCAGTACACAAAAGCCTACAAAACTTGAAGCAGGAAGGCATTTGTGAAATACAAGATGGCAGAGAAGCCTAAACTTAACTATTTAGGTGTATGGTTGAACAAGTCAAAGTCTATAGGGTTTGCTATTTCTAGTAGCAAAGGGACATAAAGGACAAAGGAATGCTGCGTTAATAAAGAGGCTCTTGTCAGAACAGACAGATGCAGAGAATGCATTTTTCAGCAATTCAGGTTTTAGCATAAAGCAGAATTAATGAAGGAGGGACATTACCAGTAAGTTTGGCTGCATATCATTAGGTTTAGTTTCCTGACATAAGACAGCAGAGTTTACTCTTACAAACCATACGCAACAGGGTATGTCCTTGATACTCACCTCTATTCTGCAAGGTTTTACATTTAAAGTCATATTCATCTTGCATATCCTCTAATGTCTTGATGTCTTGCTCCACATCCTATAAGGCACAAATGAAGGTGGCCACAATTATTCAATACTTTCATGTAATGCAAGACTACTTCTGATTAGGAACTGCCTGGTACCAGCCCTTTACAGAGACGAAGTCCAGTTTTGTAGCAATGCCTTTTCCTGGAACTCCCTAACAGGAAATATCCCTAAACTTAATCACCTTCTATTCACTCTCCCTCCCTCTTCTCAGCTAACTAAAATCTGTTAATTATAAAATACCAAAAAGCCCTTACTGTCTAGCCATATAAGTTTAGGAGAGTTTAAGAGTTTACAAGAACCTAGGCTACAGTAGAAAAACTTGGAACAGCACACAGAATTTTAAACAAGATTTCAAATTCTTGGATATTGCTTGGAGAAAAGCTTTCTGTCATGACAGTATTTGTTAAGACAATAACCATCTATATACTAAATGAAAATCTATCTTTTAGTTAACAACAAATTGGTCAGTATATGATTTCTTAAGAGGGTTTTTTCAGTTGCTAGTATTTCAGATAGGTAAAATGTTGCTGAGATTTAGGCACAAGAAATTTGATCTTGCTAAACCAGTCAAATCCCAATGTGTATTATGGTGCTACTGATAAATAACTACTTTCTATTTTCAGACAATCACTCATTATAGACTTGAAAACCAAGCCATTCCATTATTTTTTGTCATTTTAGGAAGTTTATGTACTGAAAGCTTTTCAACATATGTGAAGCAACAAACACTACTTTAAATAGTTATACTATACTTACTATAACACTGTTTTTTACAGCCTTAACTTTTGCATCAAGCTCCTTCTGTTTGTCCAGCATCCCAATCACAGTGTTCTGTATGCTCCCCACTTCCATCTGAGGGAAGCAAGTAGAACAACAACAGAAGTCAAACCAGAGTGACGCATGACAGCAAATACTTTTTTCATTAACGTAAGTTAGTGGCTTTTGTTGACAAACAACATGATGAAGTATGGCTTGTTCTGATAAATCATACTAAGGTTTTATAATTTAAAATCGAGGTCAGGTGAATTTGCAAGAAACAAAGGAGAATTAAAAATGCCTGTTATGTGGTAATGCTGCATTTTTTCATCATAGCAATACAAGCTATAAACATATTCCATTTTCTCTCTGCACAAATCCATTATTTTGTTTGCTTATCTTCATGTATCTTCTAAATAAATCTCAAGAAAACAACAACCCTTTAGGCTGGATGACATCAAGTATTAGATTCATCTATACAAGATATGGGGGGAAACAGGCTAAGAGCCAGAACAAGATAGGTTTGCGTATAGGCAAATGGGGTAACCTGGTATGCAGTTTCTTTCCTACAAGGGATTTGAGCACATTTTATATCTCTGTATAGTTTCTTTGAAAGCTGATCTCAATACCTCTCAATACCTCAGTTTATTGCATGACATCACTCAGGGAGAACTGCAGTAATCTGAAAGACAGGATTTTCTGTTCCACACATTAACAGTACTATTGGTGTTAAAAACTTGCTGTTCCTCCAATGTGGGACAGTCAGGTATGCATTATTGCTCTGATTAACACTTCAACTTACACTAAGGCCATCTAAAGTATTTCTTTTGGTAAACTGCCAAAGGTCCCCCATCATAGATTTAAGTCAGACTATTACAGCAATCTAAGCATACTCTAACATTCAGGATTCTCCTTTGGTTTTTATGATGCTTTTAATTGTGCCTGCTCTGCATTTTATCTTCTCAGCTTTGAGAAATGAGAACACTTACCAGAAAGCAGACGTAGGGCATGGTGTTGTACCTACTGCCAACAGTAAGTGTAGGAGGACTTATTTCTCTTTTTGATGACCCAAATATATTGCATGCTGCCAGAATAGAAACTGAACAGCTGTGCTGCAGCTGCAAGGGCTTTGTCAGAGTCACATTTTTAGAGGAGCTGTTCTGGACACAGCTGCATTAGGACCCTTGTTGAAAGCCTGTGCCCGAGTGCTGCTCTCACTCTAACACTACGTATTCAAAAACTTGCCCTAAAGGGAAGTATGTAAGTATCGGAACTTAACATGCTCGGTTAGTCATCACTTTACTACTACATAAGTAGATTACATCTAGCTATATAGTTTGCATGCCTTTCCCAACTGCAGATTTTTTTTTATTGCAAAACAGTTCTCCTTGCAAAGGAAAAAGCAAGAAGATGAAAAATCAGAGAATAGATGAGGAAGGAGAAGAATATGGCTTTACCTATGGTTCAGAGGAAAGAAATGGGCTTCTTTTAAAAAACAAAAATAGAAAGAAATACTTGGAGATTACTGGGAAGGAGAACAATGCATCATTTTCCCAGAAAGACAGTCCAGAGAAGCACCAAGGCTCAGTTGCTTAATACAGAGTAAATTAAGGAGTAAAATGCAAAAGAAAAAAGCTAAAATCTTGCTGGAGAAATAAGACAAGCACTAATTATTAAACTGTAATAAAATCTGATGAGCACATCAGGCTATAGTACAGAAGCATTAAAAAAATGCATAGCTTTTACATCACTCAAGGCATAAAAATTACATCCTGGCCATCTCCCCTCCAAATGCTTCATACAGCACAAACAAGCCACACTGTCCAGCTGGTACATATACAGTGTTCACTCTTCTGTCTTTAAGAAACATATTGCTGCAGAGAGAGGACAGTCTGTTTCCTCTTCCAGTCTTCTTCCACTCCCCCTGTCCCAAATAATAGGAAAGAGTAGATACAACTGCAGTAAACATTCCAAGACTGTTACCTGATTTGACAACTGGGCACTGTTCAGTATTTTCCTCTCTTCTTTCAGACAGTTGTAGATGATCATTGCCATGTGTATTGGGTCTTCTTGGAAGTTATCCTGGCATTAGAGACAGTCTATTGTTAAAGTTCATGCCCATAATTTCTTGTCCTTCAGTAAACCGATTGGCAAAAAGATTAGCGGGTGACTGTGTGTTTCCTTCAGGGCACATACTGCTCATAGCACGCTCCAAGACTACAGGGAGTGTGACAGCTACAACCATCTCCAAGAATGAGTTTCTGTTTAAGTTCATTAGTGTACAAAGAGATGGGACTTAGCACAAAATAACAGGAAAGGGTCAGAGGCATTACTGGGAGAAGTGAGATACTACCCTGCAGTCCTAGAGAGAGCTCATCCTCTCTCTCGAGCCACCCTTCCACACCTTTGAAGTATAGCTGCTGGATTTAAAGGGCGCTTGTTCTAGTTTGACAGGTACAGCTCTTCCACAGTGATCTAAAGGAGATATGTTAGCTGTGATTTATAAATGCATAGTTAAGGCTGGATACAAATTCAACCTTACTGTTCTACATGCATACAAAGTTGAAACATGCTCTGGATTGAGTACTGCCCTTCTCCGCCCAGGATGGTGCTGCCCCAGGGGGTTGCTGAGCTGTACCAGCCTTTTTGACTGACCTTTTCTTGCTGATCTATAGTTATTATCAGATAAGTACAGCCTGGTCATGTTCTCCTCTCTTCAGAAAACGGTCCCCTAGTCACTGACTTGTGCTGAGGAGAAGCTAGGTGTGTGGGAAATAGACTGTGGAGAAGGTGACTCTATGGAGGATCCTCTGGCATAGAGCCCTACAGGGAGGAAGCAAGGTCTGACTAACGAAAGTAATTAAGTCCACTAAGGGTATGTTCTGCATTGTCACTCACTACCAATTGCTTTGGCCCTTTTCTTTGTCAGTAGAATATGATGCACAGAAGTGCTGTCTAATGACAAGTCCTTTGCTATTAAATGTAGTTCTGCAGTTATATGGGAAGAAGTCCTTCCCCCGTGTTTCTTCTGCATCAGAAGCTTATTAGGACACTGACGAAACCAGCTGGGGAAGTGGTGGGGTAAGTGAAACTACGTTCGAGTAAGTGCTCCAAATACATATAGTAAACACCTCACAAACTACAACTTTCTTTTTTTCTAGAGTTCTCAGAAAATGTATCTGTACTGGTAATGAAACTGTAACTTTCTAGCCAATTAAAACAAAAATGGAGCCACATTTGAATTCTGACTTTTAAATTAGGATTCTCACACATTCTCTGTGAAAATCTCTCACGGTAGGGTAGTTTGCTTAGAGGCATCCAACTGCACTATTGAAGCAATTCAGGCAAATGTATAGGCATATACCCCAGCCATACCTGAAGATTACGTTTGCTCTTCCTTATGTTGTGTTGCAGTAAAAAGTTGTTTTCTATCAAGAATCTACTAAATTGGTCATCCAGCTGTGACAGCAGGTCATGGAATAACACCGTAGCAAAAGATACATTGTTGGCTGCATGTTCCCTAGAATAATTAAGGCATGCTTGTATTAAAAACACTTTCAATAGAGCATTCAAGAAATACATACAGGAGTACCTTATTTTTAATCCCAAACTCCAGTTGTAGCAGATGCAATCAGTAATAATTACCTTCAAACATAAGCCAGTTTCATTCTCTCAACTTTGACTTTACTTTCCTTGATATAGAAATGTCGCGTTTCTCTGTATTATTCTTGCCATGTTCTGTGCAACTTCATTTACTCATTCCGTGCACATCAAGAAGCTAAAAGTGAACCTGATGCATGTGCATGTTGTACCACTCTTCTAAAAGAAGACACTGCACAGAAATCTTGGCAAAAGCTCAAAGTCTGCAAACAGCGAGAGACTGAGCTGCCAAGGTCTGATCGATCTTAAAACAGCTGCTTTTGTTAGAGACCAACCAAGGGAAATATGAGATAGTACACTTGTTACTCTAGGTGTCAGGCCCCTCTAGAAAGCCCTGAAGAGGGGCAGGGACACAGGCTATAGCACCCACACAGCTACTTAAGTGTCCTACCAGCAAAGGTTCACCTAGCAGCTTGCTTCCCCAGTGTTTTTCTGCTGCCCATAACAGCATGTACGAGAACACTGCTTATCACACAACCTGAAGGCCAGTTTCTATGCTTACCAATCCTGATTCTCCAGCCACTGTGCCAGGTACTGCCTGATTTCCATAGGAAAGCTGTCATCGTATAGCTGGTGAACTTGCTCCAAAAACTTGGAATCAAGTTGCTGTAGCTGGTACCACTGAGTCATCCTGAGGAGGGCAAAACAAAAATCAGTGTAAATGTTTAAGTAGTATTTGGACTAAACTGCAAATCGGCAAAATTGGAGGAGTAGGAAGGAAAAGTGTTTCCAGCAAACAAAACCATTTTATTTTCATCTGTAACAATTGTAGAAAGCTAATGATTAAAACTAAACACAACTTCTTCTGTGCTTGTTTTAATAAAAAAAAAATAATTGCAAATTAAGAGAGTGTGCTATTGCATGAAAAATAACTCAAAGCTGTATCACCCTTCCCTATGAAATGTGTTTGTTGTTTTTTTTTTCCTTTGAAGCCCTTTTCACAGCATTTAGGGTACAGGTAGTGTTACTGCTCTATTGCTTAGTAGGGATATGGGAATGAGGACCTATGTGTTTGATACCTGTACTCTGCAGGATCAAGACCCTGTTATGTGGAGTTTCACCTTTTGTTGGTGCAGATGTATTCCCCATTGCCACAAGGTGGAAAAAGTGTGAGTGGAAAATCAAAGAAACCTTTAGGGGCCCGTTTTCAGGTGTTATGTGCGTCGTCACTTTATGCTCTGAAAATGGACTAGATCTCAAGTCAGTTTAAATGGAGAAGTATTGGAGAACTGTTTTTTTCTACTATATGCTTTAGTTCTCATGATCAAATTTTCAGACACAGGTTACTTAAAATGAACTAATATGACTGAGAGAAGTCATGCTGTACAATAACAGTTCTATAACAGAGTGGTTGTGTGTTCTGATGTATGGCCTCTGGCTGCAGACCAGTTACTATCTCCTCACTGGGCTGCAGGTTAGCGTCCTGTAGTGGAAGTGGCATGTAAAGATATGTCCAAGGAACAGTCCAGGCTGAGAACAGGGGTGGTGAGACACAAGTCCAATTGCATCTGCAACTTTTAAAAAAGGGTGACAGTTCCTACGCAAGGAACAGGGCAGCACTGGGGTGGAGGACTATCTTATACATGGTTTCCTGCCAAATTCATTAGTGTTTGTATGTCAGTTCCCTCAGCTGCTGAGTGGCATACGCTATGCATGAGAAGCAAATGAGAGTTAAAACTGCTATTATGTTTGAAGTGAGGGCTTTGAGGATTTTGATGTGCATGGGATTTGGACTACAGGTAACACAGCACTTGAGTATGCTGTAGTGGCATCAAGGCAAACAGTTAGAGATGACATTGGTGAGGAAAGCTGGAAGAATTTGTCTCAATGCATGAAGTGAGTCCGTCGTTTTCCCTAGTGCTTAAATGAAGATGTACTCCAATCTCTCTGTGTCTTAAAGCGACTAGACTGGGAGAGGACCTGGGCGTGGTGGCGGAGAACCAGCCGAAGAGCCGGTTACAGTGCAATACGATATTGCAGCAAATGCACCCCTTGGGGACGCAAGATGAGAAACACTGAAAAAGTGGTAAGTCGGCACCTTTTTGTAGAGAAGGCATTAGAGAGACCAGTAGTGGGACACAGGGCTCAGCTGGCCATTGACAAACTGACAAGCGAGGTGGTGTAGGCCAGAAAGGCCGTTTTGCTGTTCTGCCTTCCCTTGGGTATGGGCAATAGGATCGCAGTCCGTGTGCACCTCTGGAGAAAAGGGGCCTTATCTGCAGCTGTGCGGGTCTGCGCGCTTCGGTAACACCCGTGCTCGGGGTTGCCTTCCGCCGCTTAGCTCGGGCACCTTCCTGGCTGCGCTCTAACTACGTTCAAACCCCGCCGCCTCCTAGCAATTCCGTTCTTCGTGTCATTCCCGACTTCCCGAGCGATCGCCGCCCAACCGCGCGCGGCAGTTCGGGAGCAAAGGGCGAGGGACAGCCGTCCCTGCCGCCTGCGACCTAGCACGCCTTCCCCCCGCCACCGCGGCTCGGCCGGCCCGTGTGGCGTGTCCCTCCCCGGGAGGGCGGGTAGACCTGCCAGCCCCGGCCCGCTCTCCCCGCAGCCGTTGGCGACCGTTAGCCAGCCCCCCACCCGCGCGCGCGGCACCCGCACTTACTCGTGGGAAGAGGCTGCGCTTCCACTCCGCGCCGCGACCCTCGCTCGCGCCGACAAATACCCGCAGAGCCGCGGACCGGCGGCTGGTGGCAGGGCCAATCAGAGCCCGGCCCCCGCGGCCTCGGCCAATGGGAGCGCGGCGGCGCCGGGCTGCCCCGCCCACGGCCCTTTCCCTTCCCCGTGGGGGAGGCGGGGTGTTCCCGGCGCGGCGCTCCCCCCCTCCCCGGCCTCCGGGCCCGCCGGCCACACCGGCGAGCTGCGCCGGGGCCCGCCGGCCGGCTGTCCCTGATAGTTGCGCAGGGTTTGCCGGCAGAAGCACCGCACGTATAACGTAGAGGGAGGTTGCACCTGTCAGGGAAAGGCCGTCCGGCGGCGCGGCGACGCTGGCAGTGGCAGGCGAGGCAGAAACCGGGTGAGCGCCGTCCCCGGGGACCGGCCTCCGCTTCTGTCGGCTTGTGGCGCTCCCGAGCAGCGTTCGGAGCAGGGCGGTGTTAGGAGTCTGGAAAGGTGTGAGAGAAGGTGCAGCCGTTGAGAAGGAGCCAGCAGACGTTTAAGAAGTAGGGTTTGTGAGCAGATGTACCGGGTGCGAGGGAAGCCCGGGCTGCTGCCCCGGAGGGAGGTGGTGCGGTCCCGGTGTCCCCACGGGAAGGGGGGCGACCTTGTCAGGAGTGGAGACCGCGAGGAGATGAGTCCCGCTGCCCCAGGAGGAAAGGCACTGACGTGCAAAGCTCAGCGGGCCATCTCCAGACGGCAGCCCAGGACGGCAAGCTAGCCCGCGGGGGGGCTACTCTGAGGACGCCACAGGTTCCCTTACACTCCGCGCGCACCCCGCGGCCTTAGCCCCTGAGGAGCTGTTACTGCACCGCCGTGCCGCCCCCCCCCTCACCTCTCGGGTAAGGCTCTGGGAGCCGCGCCGACGACCCCTCCCAGGGACCAGCCCGACGGGGCGTGCGG
This sequence comes from Haliaeetus leucocephalus, assembly GCF_000737465.1. Lineage (NCBI taxonomy): Eukaryota > Metazoa > Chordata > Aves > Accipitriformes > Accipitridae > Haliaeetus > Haliaeetus leucocephalus. The sequence continues at coordinate 617,516 of NW_010972437.1, forward strand.
GGGCCGGCTCCCGGCTGCACCCCGCCGACCCCGGCGGGGCGTACTGCGCAGGCGCGGCGGCGGCGGGAGGGGGAGCGCCGAGGCGGGAACAGCCGCACCACGTGACTTCGGGGAAAGGCGGCAGGGAACTAGAAAGGGCCGGCTGAGGGGAAGGCGAAAGCGAAAGCCGTGGCGGCCCGGACGCGGCCGCGGCCCCGGCGCCGCCCCCCCCCGGCTGGCCTCACCGCTGGGCGCGCGCGCCGCACACCTCCCCCGGCC